>NC_138883.1:107329153-107790699 GCF_965194825.1 Balaenoptera physalus | reverse complement strand
AAAGAAGTCTGTTACGTGCCAGAAAAAAATGTTTCATAATCCTGAACTTCCTGTTGCACCCAATTAGGCTGTGGAATTACTTTCTGATTGTCGGCATATTCTAAATATTATCAACCTCTACTGACAAGTTAACCTATAACAGGAAACTCAACAGACAGAGTATAATCCACACTATGTTATCTTTATTAGATATACTTAGTCCTCCAAAGTTTATATAAAACCCAGTGACTCACCATCCATACATTTGGTTTGGCTGATCTGGTTTATACATTTTGTTACTATGGGTGTAAAGCAACATTACATAGTTGATTTGTGCTTGAATTTTTGCTGAAAGCTTGATCATGAAAATTACTAATTTCTAAATTGAAGATCAGGATAAAACTGAACTAAAATGAAATATAAATCCAGATGTGTTTGGAGGTTATAATCCTGACCCCGTATCACAAACATGGGTTTTTTTTTTCCCCACCGAGCACATCCTTTAAGGACTCATCACTGCACAAAACTAAACTATACATAATATCTCAAGCTCTTATGAAACATCAATAATTATTATTTGTTTCTATAATAAACAAAATAATCTAGCAGTACGGATACAGGTTTTAAATGCTACAAGAAATGGGATATAACATAATGAAATGTAATGAGTACTCCGTCTTCTAAATCTACTTGTGATTCTAACATATTCTTTCCTGTTGCCTTCTAAGCTATATTAGGAACCCCCGGAGACAGGGCAAGACACTGTAGGAATATGTTTGATATATAGTTGGATTAAATAACAACCTAATATATCAAACATATCACACAGAGGCCTGCAGAAAGGCATCCAGGTCTGACTGAGCTGAGAATGGGCACAGCATGGCAGGCTGCAGCCGCGGGGGGGTTGGGGGGAGTTGGGGGGGGACGCCATTGGGGCACCTCTGTTACCTGTCTGTGGAGCACAGTGTGTCTGCAGGTGTGGAAACGGCGCCATCATTAGTATCATAGGCACATGCACCAGGGCTCACCGACATTCTCATTTTGCCTTTACACCATCTTCGCAAGCAAACGGTGGATTCAGCGATGCCAATTTGTTATTTGTGTCTGGGAGATTCCAGGCAAAAAGAGGTGCTTACGTGTTAAGGGCCTGAGGTGGGAATATACCAGGAACCATCTTCAATAAACCCCAGACCATTCTATTATTAAAACAGGCAACCTGAGAATGTGGTGAGCAAAACAATTTAAACAAAAACATTGCCCATCTCCCAAACTCCCTCAAAGCAGTGCAAATGCTTCCCAGATATGGAAGCAAAGCATATTCACCCGATAGTGGGTGCCTGCAGGTTTGTATGTGAGTTACAGGGGTAGAGGTGAAACAGCAATTGCTTCCTTACAGAATTCTGAGGATTTGTGATTAATTGACTGAGTTTAGTTTTGGAAGGGGATGGGAAGAACTGGTTAATCTCAAAAGACTGGTTGATTTTTGATGTTAGATTGGGATTTTTTCTTTTTTTAAACTGGGAAAAAATTCCTTCTTGAAGTCAAGAACAATATTTTATTTCATGTCGATATTACTACAGAGCAGATGGCACTCCCAGACAGGCACAAAAACTGTGGTTTAGGTTGATGATTTCTTCAAAACAGTTTTATGGATAACATAAGCCATGTGGTGGGAGCCTCTGGTCACTGGGTAGAGTAAAACTTCAGAGATCATACTAAAGACTCTAGAAGGACCAAGTACCCTTCCTAATAGGAAGATGGGAGTAACCCAGAGTAGGTACCTCCAAGGAAGGGACTCAACTCAACAGTTATGTCAACTGTGACCTTGGCTTTCTGTAAAAACCCACACTATATACAGAAAGGCTAGATGATCCTAGGGCAGCGTAGGGAATGCCCACTGGCCCAGGGTGGCAGTCATCACAAACTTTTTAAGTGCTGTTATTTTTAAAACATTGTCTTACAGAATTTTAAAACATAGACCCTCCCATCACTCCAATCTCACCATCATTCTTGCACATCCCCCATCTGTCTCCTTCATTCACAAGTGTTTCTTTTAACAGAGCTGTGACCATACTGAGTACATGATTCCACACCTTGTTTTAGTTTTCACTTAATATTATGCCAGGAGCGTCTTCTTCATGCTACACAGTCCTATCAACCATTATTTTGAGTAGCTACATACTTTTCCTTCAAGCAGACACTCAAATTCTTGCTACTGTGAACAAGGATGAAAGAAACAATCCTCTCACGCACACAGAACTTTCTTCCTCTCTGGATTTCCTCCTCAGGACAGATTCCCAGAGGTGGGATTAATGGCTCAAGTGGCACAGGTAAATCAGAAACCTCCCCCGTGGGACTGCACCGGAGTTTCTGACACTGGGTAGGCCCAGAGGACTGGTATGGCCTGAAACTGCCACCTCCAGAGCCCACGCAATGCTGCTTCCAGCTCCGTCAAGGCCATCTGACTCTGGCAAGTAATTTGCCTCTGATTCTGCATCCCTAGAGCAGGGACGCCAACGATGCTTCCTCGTGGACTTGCTGTAAGGACCAGATGAGTTAATCTATGTAAAGCACCTAGAAGATTGCCTAGCACATGCTTGGCATTCAATCAACATGTGCTTTTAGCCTTTTTTTTTCTTTTTTTTCCTCTTTTTCCTAAGGCCATCAGCTCATGGATCTATGGAATAATTTTTATTTCAGGCATTCTCCTAGGAGGTAGTAGATAAAAGTCCTAGAATCATATTTTCAGTGATGGTGATATGCTGACTGCTTACTACATCTATGGTATGTCAGGTACTGTGTTCCTAGATTATCTCATTTAATTGTTATATCAACAATCCTATGGAATAGGAACTCTAATGACTGTTTTTCAGATCAAGAATCATGAGATAAATCAATAGCTGGACAGGGGGAAGCCAGAATTCAGGGATACACAAGAGCTCAGAAGGGTCCTGCAAAAGACAATGGGAAAGGGATTGGGACTGCAGCTCTTAGAATACGGTGAAGGGTCAACGTGAATTAGCGCCAAGCTACTTCTCCAGGAGAAAGTGCATCAACTGACATGGCCCCAGCACTAGCAGACAGAGCTTTCCGGAGAGAGGAAAGTATGTGGTGAATCAGATAAGGAAAAGGAAAAACTAATTAAGTTTAAGGCCTCTAAATCTCAGTCAATGGCTGCCGCTTCTTAGCTGAAAGTATTTTCTACTCATGATTAACTTATTTTTATAAAGCAGAAATAAAGCCAAGTCTAGAAAATGGAGTAGCCCTTACACCTACACTTAGCTCTGAAGTTTGTTGAGAAAAACTTGGACAAATTTAGACCACCTAAGACCCTCAGGTTAAGGCCAGTAAAGAGGACCCTGGCAAACTCAAAAACCAGAGGCCAAAAATCTTAAATTACATCTTGATGAGAAATTCTAAAAATCCCTTTATCAAATCTAGAGTGACTATTAGGAGATTGGCTCTAAGAATTCCATGGTTTTGAGACTGTCCGCAAGTCTAACAGATTCACTATATGTCCATGTCTATTTTACATACAGCATCAGCCTGGGCACTGCTTTGAGCGCTTTGGTATATTCCAGTACTCAAACTCCAGCCTTAGGTTTTTTTTTTTTAAAAAAGGTAGAATTTTAGGCACCTAAACTGGGAGATCCAACTTTTTTTTTTTTTTGAAGAGAAGAGCCAGATTTTAATTCCTAAGGTATCTGGATCCTCGGAAGGGAGGTGAGGTTACAGGAACCAGTAGGGACTTGCTTGAATAGAAAGATAAAGAGGTCTCCTCTGGTTCTACCATCTTCCCACTGAAGACAGCCATGGGGGCAGGGTGACTGTGGCTTCTTTACAGGGCTGGGCTTTGCCCCCTGGACAGCACCAGGGCACCATTCTTTTTGGTAATAATTGTCCTCTCTACTGTCCTTACTTAAAGTATCTCTTTCTTTTAAATGACTTTCTCTTAACACATACTTATGATCTTAGTAACTAAGTTCTCAACATTTATCTAGATGACAAACATAGATGGAGAAAACACACCAGCCAACCACAGTCTCCAGCATATACTGAAAAAATCTGTTACCGGGTCCACTTTTGAGGTTCACACTATTCTCTATTGATTTTAAGAAAAGGAGAGACCCAGCATTGCTATTTCTGGTGAAAAGCATTATGGAAACCAGAAAATGAGAGGGTGACAATCTCACATTCAGCAACAGGGACCTTCTATAGAAAACATCCAACACCTGCTTTATGTAATAGTGGAACGAAGTCAAGATTGTAAATGCCGGGATTCTTCCTCTGGATACCCAAAGGTATTTCTTGGGATGGTTAACCTGAAAGACCCACCCTTGGGTTTTTTTCCATACCCTGTAAAAAGGTGCTGGGCAGGTAGAACAGGTTTGCAGCTTGCTAGTCCAACTACAGGGAAGGAGACGAGCTCCCTGCAGCCCATCTGGCTCCATTTCACAGCCATCCACCGGGAGACCTACTGACATCAGACAAGCAGCCACACGCGGACACTCACTTTTGGTTTTGCTCTCGGCTTCAGTTGCTCTAACTTCTTAGCAGCAGCCTCAATGGATGCTGCAGCCCCCAGTAATTCTGTTTCTGCAATGACGGTTGGGTCTTCTGGATCCACCCACTCTGTTCCTAAAAGCAGTCCAAAGAGGGTCATTCTTGGTAGCTGCAGACCTCAGGGCAGTGACTTAATTACAAACAATATCAGGATTTGCATGCAGGAATGCTCCATAAGCTGACTAGCTGCATTGCCCTAAGGGATCTTTTCTCCAGCTGTCACTAACATCAGCTGGGTGCAGGGGTCGGGGTGGGGAGTGCCTGTCTGATCCTGGTTTTCTCCATCAGTTGTATAGACAGCCCTACCACAGGATCAGTCACCAATGATAGTTTCAAAAATCGAGATCTCATTGACCAAGGCCTGCTTGAGTTTTACTCTGACTTGTAACTTAAAGTTCATGAATGCAAGTAAGCATCCTCAGGAGACTTGAGATTATGCTGAGAACAGAGATTTGTCATTCTTTTCTCCTGGGAACTCAGGAGGAATAGCCATTCCCCTCAAATGCAAACAAAGGGAAATTGGTAAGAAAACCCCTCCCGGGTGAGTTGATTGCTTCTTCATAACCACGAAGGGGTGTGCAAACAATATACTGCCCAGATAGCCCCGTTTCTAAACATCAAGTGTATTATTTAAATGAGAATAAATATTCTGATGAAGGAAAATGCAGATAAAAATGGATGGCAAGACCCTTAAAAGAGAAGTGAGCGGTTCTAGATGGATCACGACATTTAAGTTGAAGCACTTAATACAAAGACTGGAGAAAAGACTTGTTTCAGGAGAACATTACTTTTTAAGTCTAACCCTACTCCCGTTTGCTTCTTAAAAAAAGTTCCTCGCTGTATTCCTTTTGACTGCATTTGCCAAGAGAGGGCCTGTGTAGGCTGCCCATCCTCTCTGCTCAGTTTGCTGTCTAGACTGCCCCACAGGACGACACGAGCGAATCCAGCCTACCTTTCATGGCCTCCGCTGCCTGGATGAGCTCGGTCACGGCACCGGCCACGCGCTTGGAGAAAGCAGCCAGCTGGTGCTTGAGTTCTGGGGTTGGTTTCTGAAGAATCTATGGGTGAAGAACAAGTCAAACGCATAAGGAAGATGGTAGCCATTGTGACAGGAAGCCCACCCTTGCTGGTGGACGCAGAGCTGGACAACCTGATTTGAAGTTGCAACTCTGTCACCAAGTGACTTCAGAAATTTAGGGGAAAGCACATAAGACTCACTGGCCTTCAGTTTCCTCACGTGAGAAATGAAAAGCTGGGACCCACGAGTTTTCCTAAGGTCTTTCTGACATACTCCCCTAATATCACAAGGGAGATGAAATTCTTATTTGTCCTTTTGTTTGTACCTAAAACAAACATATGCACACGGAAATTACCCAAAATGTAAGAATGCTCTGAGTGAACATGAATGCCCAAGGCTGCAGGTCAGCTGGTGTTTGTGACAAAGCAAATATGGGGTCAGAAGAAAAGTGTGACTCAGGTGGGGTCCTGGAGACAAAAATCTCTCAGAGAAGGGCTGTTCCTCAAAGGACAATCCATTTCCAGGGTTTTGACTGCAAGCTCTCCTGGGAGAAGCCCTACGGACTTTCCTTCTTTTAAACCTAGTTTAAAGGGGTTTTAAGTTTGTTTTTTGCTTTTTTTCTGGTGTTAAAAAAAGATACTAAAAATCTACCCCTAATCCAACTTAAAGGACATCCTCAGCTGATTTCTTCTCAAATTCATTCAAGAATGGAATTATGAAATGGATGAGAGCTCCCTACCATCTTCCACCATGGATTTACATCTGACTTACACCACCTTGTTCCTCCCTAATCTTGAAATTCTTCTTTCAATATTCTTTTCTGCATCTCTTACCCATGCTTCAGAGGGGTCATCTTGAGATTTAGAAATGCTAAGACATTCAGGAGGAAAGCACCACTGCTGTCTCTCTATGGACAATTCTGAGCAGCAGACAAAGCCTGGGCTTTGGTATTGGACAAACCTGGGTTTCAAACCTAGCTTCACCTGCTCCTGGTTTGTGAACAATGGGCAGATTACTGAACCTCTCAGGACCTGTTTTCTCATCTGTACAACTGGGATAATGCCTACTCCTCAGGAGTGGCATAAACATCAAATGGAATAACCCATGAGAAGTATCTTGCACGATGCCTGGAACACAGTAGGCATTCGTTAAATGTTAATTCCCTTCTTGGTGTCCCATACCCTTTTCACCTGGCCAGGTATCGTACTCTTTCTCACGAGTCTGGAAAAGATGTCTTTCGGACCCCAAAACTATAAGAGAACTTTAAAAGAAGCTTGGTAAAAAAAAATCTGGGGTTGGGGGAGTTAATGGGGTTACACACTGACCAGCCGAGACACACCAGTGCATAGAAGACATTATGTTACACACTTGAACTGATTAGTCAAAGATTCTTGAGCAACCACTTCCCAGGCATCTATTCCCTACCCTCTTTCCTCTTGCAATCTTCTAAATTTTATATTTGCTACTGTTCTGAGCTCAGCTGCTCTGTTATTCTCATTCCCTCACCCTAGGACCTATCTACACATAGCACCATGCAGATATTAACTCAGTACAAACCAGTGAATGAGTGAACAAATGAATGAATGAATAACAGACTAACACACTACTGGAGACAAGTCCTAATATGACGGCATCCTAGACTAGTTCCAGAAGATCACCAGAACCATGGAGAGGTGGAGGGGAGGGGTGAGATGCCTTTTACTTTTTTAACACAGCCAGTTGGCAGGCAACTGAATTAAGGGTAGGTTCTAGAGTCAATGTACCTCAGTAACTGTGGTCCAGTTACTTATCTTCTTTCTAAGCCTCAGTTTACTTATCTATTAAATGAGCACAACAAACAGTCCTTTCATTATAGAGCTGTGGTAAGATTGTATAAATTAATATATAATTTAATATAGTATACATTTCCATCAGGACTACTGATGGAATTGGTCTGATGTACGGCCTGGGCACCAGAATTTCTAAAAGTTCTCCAGGTGGTTCTCATTTGCAGCCAATGTTGTAAACCACTGCTCTAGATCAAATGGGCATTTGCCACTACTTAATTGTAAAAGGCTTATACTGTATTTGTCTGAAACAATACATGCTGTAAGGCCACTAGGTGAATAATGGCTACGGCTCAGGGACTAAAGAGCAAAGTAGTCCACAGGCTTTGCTATTTGCTTTTTCTGCAGTGGTCAACACAACGTGAATAAGCAAGGAGTTAAAGGTATGATGGGGAGACTCATAGTAAATGGTGCAAGACTGCGTGTTTTCCCCTAAGACCAAGAATAAGGTAAGGATATTCGCCCTCACGCTTCCATCAGTACTGTACTAGAATTCCTGGCCAGTGCAGCAAGAAAAAGAAATAAATGGCACGCAGATGGAAACGGAGGAGTAAAATTGTCTTTGTTCATAAATAACATGAATGCCTATGTAGAAGTTTCTACGGCATTTGTTTTTAAAAAAAAGGGAAAAAAGCTAGAATAAATGAGTTAAGCAAGGTCACAGGATATAAGGTCAATATACAAACATCAACTATATTTCTATAAGCAGTAAAAAATTGAAAATTTTGAAAAAAGCAATACCATTTATAGTAGCATAAAAAATCATGAAATACCTGTTAAGTTAAATACTGTTAAATTTGACAACAGATGTGCAAGATGTGGATGCTAAAAACTACAAATTTTGTTGAAAATATTAAAGAAGACCTAAATAAATGGAGAGATATACCATATTCTTGGATTAGACGACTATTAAGATCAATTATTCCCAAATCTCCCCACGATCCCAGTCAAAATCCCAATAAGCTTTTTTTTTTAAGATATTGACAAGATGATTCTAAAATGTATATAAAATACAAAGGACCTAGAATAGCTAAACCATTTTGAAAAAGAACAAAGCTGTAAGTTTTAGAATACTTGATTTCAAGACTCATTATAAAGTTATAGTAGTGATCAAGACAACATGATCTTGGTACATAGACAAACAGATCAGTGGGGCAGAAAAGACTCCAGAACTAGATTCACACATACAGTCAACTGATTTTCATTAAAGGTGCTAAAGCACCTTTAATTCAATGAGGACAATTTTTTCAACAAATGATGCTGGAACAATTGGATAGCCATAGGTAAGAAAATAAACCTGACCCTTTTCTCACCATATGCATAGATGAACTAGAAATGGAGTATAAACCTGAATGTAAGAATTAAAACTGTGTAGAAGAAAATACAGGAGAATAACCTTTGTGATCTTAGCTTCTTAAATAGGGGACAAAACACATAAATTAGGCTTTAAAACTTTAAAAAGCCAGCAATCCCACTACTGGGCATATATCCAGAGAAAACCATAATTCAAAAAGACACATGCACCCCACTGTTCATTGCAGCACTATTTACGATAGCCAGGACATGGAAGCAACCTAAATGCCCATCAACGGAGGAATGAATAAAGAAGATGTGGTACACACATACAATGGAATATTACTCAGCCATAGAAAGGAACGAAATTGCATCATTTATAGAGACGTGGATGGACCTAGAGACTTTCATACAGTGAAGTCAGAAAGAGAAAAACAAATATCGTATATTAACGCATATATGTGGAATCTAGAAAAATGGTATAGATGATCTTATTTGCAAAGCAGAAATAGAGACACAGACGGAGAGAACAAACGTATGGACACCAAGGGGGGAAGGGGGGTGGGATGAACTGGGAGACTGGGATTGACATATATACACTATTAATACTATGTATAAAATAGATAACTAATGAGAACCTACTGTATAACACAGGGAACTCAGTGCTCTGTGGTGACCTAAATGGGAAGGAAATCAAAAAAAGAGGGGATATATGTATACGTATAGCTGATTCACTTTGCTGTACAGTAGAAACTAATACAACATGTAAAGGAACTGTACTCCAATAAAAATTAATAAAAAAAAAAAGCAGGAATTTGAAAGTTTATGTCTTAGAACTTTAAAAACATTATGCTAAGTGAAAGAAGCCAATTACAAAAGACCACATGCTATATGATTCTGTTTCCATGTAATGTCCAGAATCGGCAATCTACAGAGACAAGAAAAAGATGAGTGTTCGCCTTGGGCTAGGAGTGGGGATGAAGGGAATGAGGAGTGACTGCTAAAGGGCATGAGGTTTCTTTTTGGGTTGACAAAAATGTTCTAAAATTATTATTATGGTGATAGGTGTACAACTCTAAATATAGTGAAAACCAAGAAACTGTATGCCTTAACTGGGTAAATTTTGCCATATGCCAATTATGTCTCAGTAAGGTTGTTAACAAGAAGAGAATCAATCAGGCAGGCAAATGAAAGACAAAGAAGGAAGCTGGTGAAGGGTAGCAAAGTATGTCACCCCAGAATATGCCTCTTTGGCATACAGATTGCTTTGAGTCGATTATTTTGAGAAAAATCAGACACGGGGGTGCTCTGAAAACAGGGAAGTTACTCTTTTGAAAGGGTAATTTACATTTATAAAAGAAATCTTCATTTGTAAGGGTGTCTCCCTCTCTGTACCAGTAAGAGTTGGCTGAGTGAAAATCACAAGAGAATCTTATCGATGATGAAGGCTCTGACTAAAACCTGCTAACCACCTTACCCTAGTTAACCCTGCTTTTCCTGGCTACCTCCTGTAACCAGCCTCCTCCCACCACATACACCTTTCTTTTCTTTGCCTGAAAGTGGTATTTAAGTGGGTGGCTTAGGCTACCTTGGGAATTGCTCATTTTTCCCCTGGGGTATCTTCCATTTATCCACGAGGTACACCATGTGAATAAACTTTTGTTGTTCTCTTGTTAATCTGTCTTATTACATGAGGTCTCCGGCAAGAACTCAGAAGAGTAGAGGGAAGATTATTTTCTTCCCCACACTGGGGTGTAATACTGAAAATAATTTGATAACCTTTGCAAACATTCAGTTCATCCTAAATGTTTAATATTTTATATGTAAGACATGTTTTCATTTTACTTTCATTTTTATCCAAGTTCTATCTGCACTTTTTTGTTTTCTCAACTTTCTGCCTTGCTGTCATTTTCTTTCTTTTTTAATATACATTTGTCTCCCCCCGCCAGACACTGTTATGAAAATGAAAATACAGGTGACACCCTAAGAGAAACTATCTGCAGAAAATATATCTGACTGATGAAATAAAAATTCACATTTTAAGGCAAGACAAGAACAATTTAAACATAAAACTTTTTCTCTGCCCTTTGGCCTCCTCCCTCCCCTCTAGTGTGCCTTGTGCATCTGCATTACGTGTTAACAGACCTCCCCAATAGCAGAAATACCTGCTCAATCTTAAAGATCAATTTTTCTTCTTCTGACACCAGCCACGTAACTCCTTAGAAGATAACATTCCTTTCTCAATCCTGCAAGGGGTCACGATGACCCACCACTCACCTTTACACGTAGAAATCTTTGGTGAACTTTATGTACAATATCAATATATGATTTCCTTAAAGACAGCGATTGGTGCAGAATAGACTGTTTACATGATCTGGGCAGATACTATACTGGGCCGCACCTAGTGGAAGTTCTCAGCTTAAATACTTACTTATGACCTTGTTAATGTTACCAGCTATATTACTTGTATTCTGCCTATTTTACAACATTATTGTTTCTTGCATTACCAAATGTGTGACTGAGCCTCAGATAAAATTGATGACGATTGGGTGACTTGAAATGATTGACCAAATATATAGTTCCGTAAGATCAATGCATAACTCTAGAAATGGGAAGAAGCAACCATTTCCTGGACCATAACAGACTAGTAAGACAGATGGTCCAGACACTTTTGGTTATTATTAACAGGGTCTGGTCCAGTATTAGCACTTTGAGTGGCCTATCAATGAAATCCTCGCCTGACCTGGGAATGAGTATTCCTAGTGTCGTGGACAAATTGGTCACAAAATGCCTTCTAACCCTTGATGGAATTTAAGATACCACCACGTACCCACTAGAATGGCTAAAATTAAAAACACTGACCATTCTAAGTGCTAACAAGGACATGGAGAAATTGGAACTCTCATATACTGCTGGTGGAAATAACCACTTTAAAAAAGAATTTAGTAGTTTCCTAAGAAGTTAAAAATATACCCACCTTATGATATAAATATTCTGCTTCTAGGTATTTATCCAAGAGAAATGAAATCATACAGGCAGAAAAACTTCTATATAGGATGTTCTTAGCAGATTTATTTATAATAATCAAACCTCGAAACAACCCAAATATCCATCAACAGGTGTTCTGATTAACAATTATGACATATCCATATGATGGAATACTACTTAACAAGAAAAGGGGACAAATTATTGGTACACATAACAATGTGGATGGAATTGAAAATACTGATGCTGAGTGAAAAAAGCCAGACAAAGGAGAGTACACGCCCGATGACTGCTTTTATATAAAAGTCTGGAAAATGCAAACAAATCTGTAATAACAAAAAGCAGACTAGTGGTTGTTTGGAAATTTTGAAGAATAACGGATATATTCATCGTTTTGATTGTGGTGATGCTTTCACAGACGTATTCAGATTATCACTACTCAAATTGTACACTTCAAATATGTGTTAATTGTATGTTAGTTATGCCTCAATAAAGCTGAAACAAAAGTTAAGGGTGTGGTAGGGAGATTCACTGAAATCATCAAAGGGGAGTGGTGAATAGACTTCTGTCTTTATTTTTTTTAATTTAATTTAATTATTTATTTTAACATCTTTATTGGAGTATAATTGCATTACAATGGTGTGTTAGTTTCTGCTGTATAACAAAGTGAAGCAGCTGTATGTATACATATATCCCCATATCTCCTCCCTCTTGCGTCTCCCTCCCACCCTCCCTATCCCACCTCTCTAGGTGGTCACAAAGCACCGAGCTGATCTCCCTGTGCCATGCGGCTGCTTCCCACTAGCTAACTATTTTACATTTGGTCGTATATGTAAGTCTATGCCAGTCTCTTACTTTGTCCCAGCTTACCCTTCCCCCTCTCCGTGTCCTCAAGTCCATTCTCTATGTCTGCATCTTTATTCCTGTCCTGCTCCTAGGTTCTTCAGAACCACTTTTTTTTTTTTTTTTTTTTAGATTCCATATATGTGTGTTAGCATATGGTATTTGTTTTTCTCTTTCTGACTTACTTCACTCTGTATGACAGACTCTAGGTCCATTCACCTCACTACAAATAACTCAATTTCGTTTTTTTTTATGGCTGAGCAATATTCCATTGTATATATGTGCCACATCTTCTTTATCCATTCATCCGATGATGGACACTTAGGTTGCTTCCATGTCCTGGCTATTGTAAATAGAGCTGCAATGAACATTGTGGTACATGACTCTTTTTGAATTATGGTTTTCTCAGGGTATATGCCCAGTAGTGGGATTGCTGGGTTGTATGGTAGTTCTATGTTTAGTTTTTTAAGGAACCTCCATACTGTTCTCCATAGTGGCTGTATCAATTTACATTCCCACCAACAGTGCAAGAGGGTTCCCTTTTCTCCACACCCTCTCCAGCATTTATTGTTTGTAGATTTTTTGATGATGGCCATTCTGACGGGTGTGAGGTGATACCTCATTGTAGTTTTGATTTGCATTTCTCTAATGATTAATGATGTTGAGCATCCTTTCATGTGTTTGTTGGCGATCTGTATATATTTTTTGGAGAAATGTCTATTTAGGTCTTCTGCCCATTTTTGGATTGGGTTGTTTGTTTTTTTGATATTGAGCTGCATGAGCCTTGATGGAGGGAGAAAACCACTTCTGTATACACTCTGGCTCTAAGAAAGGGAACGGCCCTATGGCAAAACACCCTATTTAAATAAGGCAGGAGCAAAGGAGTTCTATTTTTATTCTGCAATTAAGTCAACATGATTTCTCATAGCAGGCAACAGATAGAATGAAATTAAAGTGCTGCTAGTGGAAGCAACGGTAATTTTAACCCTGTCAAAGACCTCATATTGTGGGTAAGCAGCAATATCGAACTGTGGCTCCTGCAGAGGCCAAGTGGCGCCTGTCATCCTGCAATAGAAATCCTCCATATGACAAACCAGCCAACAGCAAAGGCAGAAGGCCACCATTGCTCAAACGGGCACTTCTAAAGCTTCATAAAGCAGCTCCCAGGGCAGCAAGGACGGGCTTCTGCCTAAATTAGATCCCATTGTTTGTAGACTGATAACTGGATTCTAAAAAAAAAAAAAAATCCCCAAGGAGGGGTTCTCGATTTGGAGTTTCTAAATTCCCAAAGTATCCAGCTAGGGGTCTGGGAACCCTCTTCACAGTTTAAGGGACATTTGTGTTTACGTGCTGATGTGTCTCTGATGAGGGTAGGGTGAGGCAGGAAGTGGGCTTTTAGCTAGCTCAAGGGGGCCCAAGATCCACGAAAGGTTAAGAAAGCTGAAATCATGATAGTTATTTCTGCCTAGACGGAGAAAAAAGGAGGATGGTATTGGTAAAGGATACAAAATTAATTATTATTGAGAGATTTCTTACAAAATAAGGATCTGAACCAAATAAGACAAAATATTATTTAACAAAATTAGTTAATTATAGATGGTAGACACAGAAATGCTGATACGGTTTTCTGTTTTAAGATTTTTTCTAAAGTAAAACTAAAATATACAAACCAGCCAAAAAAGGTGAGTAATCCTTGGCTCTAGGATATTTGACCTGAACAAGGCTAAAGCAGCATACTTTCCTCCACGTTTTCATGTGTCTAAATTTAAGAAAAGCAGCCCCTAAAGAAGATGGCTAAACCTCCCTGGACCACCTGAAAGTGACCTCAATTTATTCCTCTAAATTGCTGGACACTTCCTCCAAACCTTAATTTCTACTTTCCTCTTTCCCCTTTTGTAAAAATTGGACAACTATCTGGCCTTTCTTCAGCTTTCAGAAATCTTACTAATTCTCTTTGGTCAACTAAAAAGAGAAGTCAGCTTTACAATGACCCAGGAGGACCATCCTAAGATCTCCTGTTACAGTTCCAATGTCGGCTGACTTTCTTTTCAGGATGGAGGTACTGTGGTCATCTGATGACGTGCGTAAAGATCAATCAGTGAATGAGGAGGAGGGCAGAATGGGGCATACTGTGTGTGTGTGTGTGTGTGTGCGTGCATGTGTGTGTGTGTGAAAATCTCTAGCTTTAACTGCTTTTTTATTCGCCACCCTCAAATAGCTAACCTTAGTATTCTTTCCCTCTACCCTAAAAGTAATTTCCACATAACTCTGATGTCTTCTCTAAATTGTCAATTTGGCTTTCGTTTTCTGATTCTGTCAAAGTTCCCTCAGAAGTGAACACTAGTTTTCCGTATTCGTGCGTCTCCATTTCCCTAATTTCTTCTTGGGTCTCTACCAGCTCCGTCTTAAGTGGTCTTCTGGCTCATGGTCCTCTCATGTGGAACAATCTTCCTCGTATTTAGCCTCATGTTAGTCCAGATTTCTTTGAAGTCTGCTTTGGAGAAGGAGTGAGCTTATTTTCAGCTGCAGGCCCAAGGAAACTGCTAATGTCTGCAGCTTAGGGGACAGAACGCTGTCACAGAGGTTCTACCATTTTCAGTTAGGAACTGGTATTTTTTCATGTTTATGATAATCCCCCCTGGATGTTTCCTTCCTATATTTTTATTGGAAAATACCCTTCAAAGAGTATGTGTAGGTCTCTAAAGAGACAAGAATAAAAATATGAACAAATACTTGATGCGATTTCATTCTTATCTACTCGGATGAACCATCAGCACTTGTCACCATAAAGAGGGAAAAACCTCTTTCTTGTAAAAGATGAGACAAATTCTGGATGCGGTATAAAAGTTTTCATGTCATTTAGCTTTTCTTCCTATTAATGATTTCGTTTTAGCACCAGCATTTTTCACACCGTAAATCTCAAAACAGCTATGGAGAAACAGGATATTTATATTATTGCCATAATTACGAGTTACAGTGACAATAACTGTAGAGGAAGATGAAAGGAAATTCAGGTGGCAGGCTTTTAACAGACACGTCAACCACCACACAATCAACCAAATTCGGTCTGCAAACACATAAGACTTCAGAGCCCTGTTTCTTTAGTAAATACCAGGAAGAACTCATAACGGAAAATGCATCAGGGAAGCACACCTGGCTGTAAAGTGCAATGGCTCTTGTTGGGTCCAGGAAAAGAAGGGAGTGGTAGCTCCCCTGTTGGCAACCTCCGGTCCCACAGAAAACCTCCCAAATCACACGTGATGTGGGGTCTCCCTGTGGTACGTGCCCTTCTTCCTGTTCCAGAAGAACCTGCTGATTATCACTAGGGCTGATGCCTGGCACAGTAATTAAGTGGCTGTAAAGCTGGGGTCTCTGAGTGTGTATCCTGGGAATGGCTCCAAGGTCTTCCCACGGAGGCTCTGGACACCTTAGCTTCTTTTGGGGCAAAGAGGCCACCCGCCCACCCACGACCCCCTCGGGAGGCCTTGTCTTCTTCTGCTCACCAGCATGGGGTGGGCATGGAGAGGAATGGAGGAGGAGAGAGGAAGTGCTTTGGTGGATGCAGCACCTCGCTCCCAGATACTGGGAGAGGGGCTAAAGGTGGCTTGAGGTCAAGAAGGGGACCCTCTGAGGGTTCCCTCTTCCTTCTCCCCTGGGAGAAGGTTCTCAAGACAAGTGCTGGCACCTGCCCTTCCTCATGAAGACAGAACTCCTCTCCCTGGTCTAAGCTGCCTTTGTGCGGAGGAGGAGAACCCGAGATCTTCACCCCACCCTACGCCTTGAAGGCTGCTGCCTCCTTTCCATCCCAGCTTGGGGATCTGGCGCCGCTGCAAGTGGACCCCGATGCAGTGACATTCTCGTTAAATGGCTCACCAAGAGCCAATGTGTGCAGGGGCCTGCACCTACCGACACTGGTGCCACAGGTACAAACACAGGAGCGGGGAAAAAATACGGTTTAACCAAGAAATGGAACCGGACGAAAGGGGCGAGGTGAGGATCTTTCATGGGAGTAATAGGAGGATGCCAGTATCAAATGAACAAGATGAAGACCAAAGCATGAGAGACAGAGACGAGGAAAAATGGGCGCTGGGGGACAGCCCCCACTTGGGAAGCTAGGAGGGCACTGCTGCCGCAGCCCTGCACCTCTGCTCAGCCAGGACCGGCACCTTCCGGGAGGATTTTAACGAAGCGTGCAGCAGAGTGAGCTCAGCCATAGCCCTGGACTCCCCACAGCCTCACTTAATCCTTAATCAGTGGCCTAACATCTGAGCAAACTGAAGCCCAGCTAAGACAGTGGTAATGCAACTATTTACTTGGCAGAGCCAGGATTTGAATTCAAGCGTTCTAAACCTAAGCCGTTATGCTTTCCACTATACTTTCCAATGTTCGGATGTAACAAGATTCCATGTGCCTAGAATAGATGGTCCCATCAAGAAAAAGATACCTTTTGGAAGCCTTGCTGGCTTCATTCTCCTTACGCTAAATTTCCTGCTATGCATGCTCACGGGCTGAACACTTCATATCCCAACACAGACAAGCTGGCTTGGCTGGGGAGGCTCGTGTCTGCGAACGCTGGCTGGCCAAGATGTTCTCTCCTTGGCCCACGAGCAATACACTGGTTTCTACTCACAAGCGTTCAGGCTTTGGGAGCCCAATGTTAGTAACCCCAGACTGGCCACTCTCACAAAAGATATTCTTTTGCAATGACCACGGTTACCTGGGCGAAGAATAAAAGTAATGTTCCCTTAAAAGACCTGAAATGCTTAACATCAGAAGGTAATTTAAGTTTAAGGAGAAGGCAGTGAAATGCTAGAATGAGCAGAGCTGGGACTTGGTCCCAGGCCTGTCATTAGTAGCTGGGTGACCTCAACCAAGGGGCCAAACTTCTTTGGGTCTTGGATCATTCCCTTGCCCTGCTAGCCTCACGTGGTCACACAAAAAGAGATGAATGTCAATGCAGAGCAAATGAAAGGCTTAATAATCTTTGAGGTACATGTGTTGTGTACATGAAAGTGCCCTGTTGGATCTTCTTCTTTTAGGTTTAGGAAGGAGCAAGGGCAGTGAAGGGGGTGAGACATCATCAAGTCTCTTCTGGGGTGTCTCTGACTCCTGAACAAGCTCTCTCCCAGAACTCCCCAGTTTTAAACGTGGCTCCCAGGATTAGACAGGGACAGATGTACACCACATTAACCCAGCTCCATGTGGGCACGGCAGGTTCGAAGGTCATCAGACAAACGGAACTGGACACATTCTCAATGTGGTCTAAGCCACTGGTTCGAGGACTGGGGGAAATCACAAGAGGCTAGTAGGTCTCCTGTAGCACTGGTGATGTTTCTAACTTGTCACGGATGCTGGTCTGGCTCTTCTAGGAGCCTTCCTGGCCCTTGCAGGATGGACTGGGGTTTTTCCTGGCCGGACCTCCTGATCTTTTTTCAGTGGTGGCTCTGTGTGTCCCACCTGCTTCGCCTCTCACTCTGCTTACCCACCTCTCTTCCATGCTAGTCTTGCCTCTTTGGTGCAACGAGACAGCCAGGCTCTTCTGGATTCGAACTGCACCTCCCTCCAGACTACACTTGTATCTTGTGTGCTGGGGCAGTGTGATGAGAGAGGCTTTTCAGCTCAATCCAGTCCCAGCCTCGCAAGTGGAGCCTGCGCGATGCTCTAAGAGGGGTCTTCCCGAGGAAAGGATGCTCTGCACCCGGATCAGCTCTTCCCCAGCCCTGGCCTGGCCCACGCCCCTCCTCACCACCAAGACGTGCTCCAGAAGGTCCAGGTAGCCGAGGGTGCACTCCGTCCCGTACCGCAAGGCTCTGGTGCGCACCTCCTCACTGACCTCGGGGTGATAGGATGCTTGCTAGAGAGAGAAAGGAACGTCGACTTATTAAAACAGGAAGAGCCAGCTGGCAAGTGGACCAGGCAGCCAGGTGGGGTCACTTACCCAGCAGTGCTGTGTAGCCCGAGACCCAGAGGCAGGAGACGTCGATTCTGGAACTCCTCCCGTTTTACCTTCAGTGACCTCTCTGAGAAACCTTCCCTGCCTCCCCGGAGAGAGGAGGGGTTCTCTTCCACATTCTCCTGATACCTCCCACCTGTCTGCACTGCAGGTTCTCTGACAACACTTTGTGTCTTGCTTTTTCTAATGCCCGGAGGCCAGAAAAAAGCAAGTGAATCTGGCCCCTCCTTCCTTCCTTTCTCCTCATGCCCCCCCACCATCTTTTATTGAAAGGTAAGAAATTCCACGTGTGCTAGAAAGCCCAGGAAAGATTCATGACTGGGGCTTACAGCAGAGGCGGTACCATCCCGGGATCTGCCTCCCTCTCTCCTTCAGCGTGAAGCATCCTGAAGAGCTCTCTCTGCTCACATGCTTATCACGCCCAGGTCCGCACTCTGTGACCTGATCACACTGCAGTCACAGTGAGTCTCCCGACCAGGGCTCATTGGCTCCTGGGAACCTTCAGAGAGCGAGCCCCCTGACACCCTCAGAGGTGCCATAAATAACTCATCTCGCATTATACGCGTTGAGATAAGCAGACCAGGACATACGGTTAACACAGCATCTGGCCCTTTGTTCTTGTACTTGGGACCTGCCGACTTGAGTCATTCGTGAGCTATCATTTCAGATGGTACGCCCATTCACGGGGCTGCCAGATGAACTACAGAACGTCCAGTTACATCTGAATTTCGAATAAACAATGAAAACTTTTAGCATAAGTATGGGGCAGCCTGTTTTTTATTTGCTCAGTCTGGCAACCCTATCCATTTAGCCTTTCCTCCTTCTACAACCTCACTCTGCAAAGAACTCGAGGGGGCTTACAAGAATACAAAAAATAGAAAACTGCAAATAAATCACAAGTCAAGACAAATACAAATTACACATTAGGATAAAAGGTCAAGGCAGAAGGGGAAGCGTGACCCGCCTCCATGATCCCTCCAGTCAAATCCCTCTCCCCAGGACTGGGGGCTGTTGGGGGCAACACCTGGGAAATTTCCGCTTACTTGACCCCCCCAAACCACCCCAAGAGGGGTGGGGATAATTCGAGTGGCCGATATCTGTCATTTATGAGCCTGGTTGTATTCATCTGAGGACTAACGGGCCAGGCCTTTAACCCCTCCTGCGTTTTAATCAGCCTCGCCCCCGTGTCTCCAAGTGTGAGGACAGAGCCCATGTCTGCTTCGACGAGACATCACTGGGGGAAGACAAGGGTTATGATGCTCCTCCAGTAGGTAACGCACAAGGCCCTCCTTGAGAGCTGTGCGGGGGCTGCTGGTCACGGCTGGTGGCTCTAACCTGGTAGATCCCTTGGGGGAGGGCAATCGAGCAATAAGTAGGAGGTCAAATGGTGTGACATTCTAATTCTACTTCTGGGAGCCTGCCTAAGGATATCATCCAAAGCATAGGAAAAACGGATATACCCAAAGATGTTCACTGCAGTTAAGTTGATGATTTAAAAAAACTGCAGACAATCTAAGCATCTGATAGTGGGGGAAAGAGTATATTCATTACCAGAGTATTTTGTGGTCAATAAAGAGTCAGTTATAATGGCTGCTAGTAACGCAGAAACAGTCATGTAACATTAATTGTAGTCAGAGATATAAAATTGTATCTGAGGGGCTTCCCTGGTGGCGCAGTGGTTGAGAATCTGCCTGCTAATGCAGGGGACACGGGTTCGAGCCCTGGTCTGGGAAGATCCCACATGCCGCGGAGCAACTAGGCCCGTGAGCCACAACTACTGAGCCTGTGCGTCTGGAGCCTGTGCTCCGCAACAAGAGAGGCCACGATAGTGAGAGGCCCGCACACCGCGATGAAGAGTGGCCCCCGCTTGCCGCAACTAGAGAAAGCCCTCGCACAGAAATGAAGACCCAACATAGCCAAAAAAATAAATTAATTAATTAAAAAAAAAAGCATTAAAAAAAAATTGTATCTGACATAGACATGAAAGGAAGACCAGAAAGAAACAGACATGAGAATAACCTTAGGGTGTAGGGAAGTCTGTATCCCCACCGGAGCAATTAGCGTAATCCTGTCTCTGATGAGTCAGTATGGGACCTACTGCGCCTCCGTTTCTGCCCTGCTCAGCCCCAAAGGTGGTGTTCAAATATGGCCACGTGGTGCTCTGCTTGGCACAGAGGGTTCCTTCTTGACCCACCAGTAGGCATCCCTGGCTTTCTATATGTTCTTATTGCATGCCCTTTCTGGCAAGCTGCCTCGTGCCCTTTCTGGCAAGCTGCCTCGTTTCCTTTCTGTGAAGGGATGGGAATACAGGAGACCAAAGGCAACATAAGTGTCAGTAAGTCCTATCCTAACAGGAGTCTCAGGGCTCAGCAGTGACTCTTGTCATCCAGTCTGGTGTTGGCGTGTGAAGCTCTGGCTGTTATTTTGTCCTGCAAAATCAGGATGGCCTGATCTAGGGTGGGATAACAGTGAGGACCTAAGGCTGGGCAAACGGCACCGGTCCTTTAATCTTTAACCTCCTCCCCTGAAAACGGGAACGTGTGTGAGGGAAGAGACTTGAAAATCACAGCTGCCTTCCATTTCCCCCTTTCATTTCACGTCTGTAACGTGGAGACAAAAGTACCCATCACTCATCAACCACAGCGACCTCGAGCTCTATGGCTGGGAGGCCACGGGCAGCAGAAACAGACTAGCCCGGAACTCAGAAGACACGATTTCAGTTCTGGTTCTGATTGTAAGTACAACAGCCATGTGACCTTGGTCATGCCACTTCACCTCTCCAAGCCTGTTTCATCATCCATCACATTAGGAGGATTCCTTTACCCTTCCCATCTAGGATCGAACGACAGAACATACATGCCAGCCCTTCCAAAACTATCAGGTGCCCTGCATATACACCATGGTGGCCTTTAGGCCATATCTGGCTGGTAAATACTGTTTTTTTTTTTAAGGAGTTTTTTTGTTTGTTTTTGATGCAGACCATTTTTAAAGTCTTTACTGAATTTGTTACAATATTGCTTCTGTTTCTCATGTTTTGCTTTTTAGCCCCGTGGCATGTGGGATCTTAGCTCCCTGACCAGAGATTGAACCTGCACCCCCAGCACTGGAGGGCCAAGTCTTCGCCACTGGACCGCCAGGGAAGTCCCTGGTAAATACTGTTCTGACGGAGGCCGTAACCCCTTCGGGGAATTATCGCTTCTGCCAGGGCAGATCCCACTGAGCATATCAAAACTGTACTTGTGGCCTCAGGAGAGTCTAAACTCCCCGGCCCAGCGCACTCGGTCCTCAGGACAGTGGCCCGACCCTCTTGCCACCCTCTGCTGCCCCTCCCACCCCCCTGCCTACCCCTGTTCCCCACGCTCTACCCTCCCCCACACCCAGGAGACCAGGAAATGCGGTGCTTTCTCCCACACCCAGCCCTTCAGCCTGGCTGCCTCACGCTGCCTTTGCCCAGGGAGCCCAGCCCACCCTACCCTTGCCAAGGAACCCGAGAGGCCATCGTCCGACCCCGCACCAGCTCTCCCCACAACTCACTGCACCACAAAGAAGGGCCCTGTTGCTGAGGACATCGAGCTGCAACAGCTGTTCTTCCCTTTCTGTGGCTCAGCCCCATCTGCCCACCACGGCAGGCGGGCCATCGATCCATCACGGAGCAGAAGTCAGGGTCCCTGGGCCACAGCTGTCCCTAGAAGGGTGGAGGGCTGGGGTGCAGGTGCTCAAAGGGAGGCTCTTACGGCTCTCTGGCTTAACAGATCAAAAATAAAGGGAAGGTCATAAAGCTCAGGTCTCCCCAGCTCCTTCCATGAGCACCGGCTTAGGGCAGCGGCCCCCGCCGTCTCCCCAAGGATCAGAAAAGCTGCTCCAAGACGTCTGGCACACAGAGCAAAAAGGCAGATCCCTGATGTTCTGTTTGGTTCCTCTCACTCACTGCCTCACCCAATTATGGCAACACCCCTCCGGGCACAGAATGGCTGCTGACCTATGGAAGCAGGAAAGGGTGCAGGCTGACGAGGGGTGTGGTTTTCCTTTGAAGGGCCTGGAACAAAATGCCACAGGCCTGCTTTACTACTGCCAGAGCAGCCTCCACTACAGCCCCTGTAAGAAGGTGTCCCGCCTATTTAGGAAGAACTGAGAGGTAAAGTGGGAGGGTCAGTCAGCAGGCCTACTCCATGCCCTCTCAGACACAAAACTGCCCCCGGAGAGTCACCTCCCAGGGGCTGACGGGCACACCTGCCTTCCCGCGTAGCCTATTACACACACAGGTTAAGGTACCGAGCGGCTCCCTTCTACACGTGGCCAGCCCCTCCCCCTCTCCAAACTGAACCCAACAGCTCAACCGTGACCGAACACTACCCTACCCACCCCAAACAACGCCAAGGCCTTTACCTTGCAAGCCGTCAACATATCTGACACGGCCTTCCGGCTCAGGTTGGCGGTGGCAATCACGTCCTCCTGTCGACACGAGTTCCCAGCTGCCACGGCTTTGGCTGTTGCCATGGTGATGCCTTTGGTCATCCTGATGGATTCCTCAGGTGATGATGTCTTTTCAGGTACCTCTTTGGACTGGAATACCTGGAAGTTAGAAATCGAAGTGCTGAAAAAATCAAAAAGGGAAGGACAGAAATAACTTATGCCTCCCCTACCGGCTGCGGCTCAGTGTCTGAAAACCGAGCCAGCCACGGGAAGAAACCGTCAAATGGCAGGAAATTAGAAATCTGAGTACAGTAATATCATTCTTGCTTTCAAGATTCCGGCGTGGATAAGCCTCACACACCTGTACTCGGCATTCATGGGGACAACGTGGGGAGGGAGAACGATCTACAGCATTAACTTGTTTGCCTTCGGAAACTGACACTCAGCGTGTATTCGTTACCCCCCTCTACCGGGGCGGGGTAGGGGGGGGGCATTGTGCGGCTTCCCAGTTCTCCTGGCCCATTCCTGCTCATGCTTCGGTAGTTCCCGGAAACTCCGCAGCCCAGGTGCTGGTTCCAGGGCAGGACTGACCTGGATGCATTGCTCTGGACTCGGCTCTCTCTCTTTAGGAGGGTGTGGGGCTGGGGGAAATGAAGCATTCAGTTTCTTCTATTCTTAGCCTTTCTTACAAATATAACTGCCTAATCGTGTGGAGGTGTTCAGGTCGAGTGTGCCGCGGTGACACGGTGAATTATTTAACAACACACACACACCTTTAGAGCTGAAGTAAATTACCCATGGTAAGTGAATATCCCACTTTAAAGTTCCACCTGCCAGTCAAGCCAGCCGTTTCTGCTTCCAGCCCACCTGCCATGGCTCTACCAAGAGTGATGGGTACCCTGGCTGTCCCTGTACATGAGGACTCCCGAACCAGGTGGGGCTGCTCTGTCTTCTGCCCTAGGCAGCCACGTTCCAGCAGGGAAGTCTTCCCGGAAGCAGAAAGGAGGACCCAGCCAGCATCCCCGCCATGTGCCAACCACTGTTAAACATCACCACTCCCCTAAAAATGAACAGCTACCGTCAGGCCGCCCAGGACCACCCCGGAATGCTACAGTGGAATGAACACGGACAGAGCTCTCCACACTAACGTGGGCCTTGGGACACACGCTCCTTTGGAAACCTCCTGTGTCCGTGAAAATGCACAGTCTGGGTCAATTCTAAACCACATCGGTAGACTTAGGTCGACCATGTGTCTGTAATTTCCCAAGAAAGCTCCAAATTTCAAATCGCTTCCATTGCCACCATTAGGCCCACCCACACCTGTCAGAATGTGTGTCCAGACTTTTGGTAAGAAACCCCCAGCCCGTGCAAGCAGGTTAGCACCAGGCAGCAGCCTTAAGGCCTGTATGTTTTAGTTTCTTCTCCGTGTGAGAACTAAGCACAACACCAACCAAGGCTGGATTCGTTAAAAACAGGACAAGAGAACCCAAGCCTCCACCAGCAAAACCCAACAGAATTGCTTGTCTCTACTGCTGCCCTTCAGCGGCTTGCGGCCCTCACAGGTGACCCTCTAAAGACGCCTCCTTCCAAAAGAGAAGCTGAATCTGTGATCAGACCTCCTATTAAACAGAAATCTCAGTTTGAAACTACTCATTTTTAGCATATTTCTATTTCTAGGGATAAGGATGATTCAATCCACAATTGTCTCGGGATCAAAAGAACAGGAGACAATCACAGTTTCACCAGGACACCCTCGCTCTGCGACGGTGGAACAAGGTAAGAGCGAACATGGGGTCAGCGTCTCTGAGATCAGACACCTCACACAGAAGGAAGCCTGACGTTAGAGGGAAGTGTCCCAGGTAAAGGCATCCAGGTTTTCCTAACAGCCAACCTCAGACTCCCAAATCCGTACGTGTGCAGCAGTGTGAGTGTTGCCGGTGGCAACGGGAATCAGGAGGGGCTACGTGGCTGCACAGTGTACACATCATTTAAACTCAAGGCGAGGCCAAGCGGCTACACTGAATTTTCCCTTTACCAGGACTCTTCTGTAGCACTTTCGTTTCACGCTGCAATTTTAGTGGAATTAAACCTGAATGGTCCCAAGCCATACATTAATTCATTTAATTACAATGACAAATTGATCCTAGCCAAACTCCGAGGTCAGTTTCACATGGGGTCTCCATGATACAAACGTACCAGCAGGCAGGCGAGTGGGCCTCCCTAGCTGAGGTGTTCCAGGTAAAACCTCTTTACGGTAGAAGTCTCAGAGAAGCTGCACTGGGGTCAGCTGCTGGATGTGGACCCTGAGGGAGGTGACTGGTTGCTCCTTACCGTGAGCTCCTGCTTCATGTACTCGATGGTGGCCTCAAGCGCCCGTGTGCCCCGGGTGGCCTCGTCCTCCACTGCCTTCACGGTCTTGAGGAGGGAGGTGACGTTGGTTACCATCACCTGCACGGGAAGAGATGTCAAGAGAATACAGGGAGTGCGCTGAGGTCCCATCCCTCCTTTTAGTTCCGGATCTAATGCCACGAGTACCAGCACCTCTAAGTGAGAAAGGAGCTCAGATGCACATCCTCCAATACTCTTGAGTGTGCATCTCTCACCGCAGCACCCCTGGCACGCTTGCCCCTAATTGGGGCTCCACTCTACCTTGGCGGCCCCCTTGAGCTGGTACATGGAGGGGTCATCGGCGGGCTTGCTGGCAGCTCCCTTGGTAGCACCGATGAGATCTGAGAGGGCCTTAGCCACGTCTTTGATGGCATTGATCAACACCACCTGAAAGAGAGCATGGGCCCAGCTGAGCAGGCTGCACCTAGAGCACACAGCCCAAGAGCAGGGCTCTCCATCAGCAGCTCCCAAACCTGCAGCACAGGAGAATTCCCAGGAACCACCCTTGGAGACTCTGATGCGAGGCTGGGTGGAAAACCAGATTGCAGACTTGAAGAAGCTCCCTAAGGGAGTCAGATGCTGAGCCAGAAAGCAGGACCCCGGTAGATTTAGCATATTCAGAAACACCGCCTAGCTGGCGGCTCTGCTGACAAGCTGCCTATGAAAGGATGAGGGCAGCTAGGCAGACACCCCGAGATGCCATGCCACGCACCTGTGCCCGGAACTGGTCACCAAAACCACTGAGAACAAAATGCAAGCCTTCTGCCCTGGCTTGCAAGGCCTCCGTGGCAGCCCACCTGCGTCCCCAGACTTGGTTCCTGGGATCCTGACTCACTCAGCATGTTATAGGCATGTGGGTCTGTCTCTCTTCCCTATTGGAAATCCTCCCTCATTCCAACCTCAGGGCCTCTGCTCTTGTTCCCCTCTCTACTTGGAACCCGGCTTTTCTCATCCTTCAGGTCTCAGCTCAAATGTCACGTCCTCAGAGACCCTTCCTGACCACTCTAGTTATAAGCCCACCCCCAATGAAACTCCCTCAGCTTGCCCTGTTTTATTTATAGCACTTAGCAGTATGTGGAATTACTTTATTATTTTTTCACTTATACACCATCTGTCTTCTTCCTCGACTTGGATGGAAGCTGTAGGAGGGCCGGCCTGGTCTTCTGTCTGTTGTGTTTTGCACTCAGGACAGGACCTAGCGTGTAGTGGGCCCTCAGCAAATACTCACGGAATGAGTGAATATACAGATGTGTACCCATGTAACACTGGATGGAACACAATATCTTCACTCTTCTAACTGAACAGACACCACGGGCCACTTCTTCTGTGTGTTAGACTTGGAATCTCAAATACCAGGCATATTTAGGAATTACATGATATTGGGTATTACATTTAAGTTTTCTGGGTCCAGCAGCTACAATAACAACTCCTACTTCTAAAACAACAACTTCCCTTCGTTGAGGGCAATGTTCCAGATGCCGAGCCAAGCACAATGCGCATTATCTTATTTAACCCTCATCACTGCCACTTTGAGTGGGAACTATGTTGCTCGTGTCCACACTGGCAGAGGCTGGGAATGGCAAGGTTGGGATTCAGACTCTGGTCAGTGTGATCACAAGGGCCACGGTCTTCACCTCCACACTGTATTATGCTCTATGGCCCTGGCTCCTCATCTACAAATGGGGTGAGCAGTGCCAGCCCTGCCCATTTACCGCACTGCTGGCAGGATGAACTGAATAATGGACGTGAAAACGTCTTAGAAACTCTAGCGTCCCAGAACCTGCAAGCACAGCCACGCCATGACTGCCCAGCCTCCCAACCCTCCCCGTCTCCATCCCGTGGCTTCTCACCCACAGGGTGCACGGGATCTCTGTCAACCTCTGAAACCACAGGGCAGCTCGGGCTGTGACGGGGCTCGTGAAGAGGGGGCTAATGGTGGGGACCACCATGGGGAGGCACAGCGGGCAGGTGTGCTGCCGACACCTGGCGTACACTGTCCCATCCCGGGTCACCGCACAGCGACCAGCGAGTGGGCACATTTTTCTGAGGGGACATCTCCCACTGGTGGTCTCAAAAGAAGTTGGGCCCTAGGACATCTAGACCATTTGGGAGTTTAAGCCTCTAAGCAATTCGATACATTTCTCTGTATCCAAAGATTTAAATCCTCCCAGCTGATTCATTCCAAGTTGAGCCGGACTAGGGGAAAGTGTGGGTTCCATCCCCACTGATGCGTTTTCTAGCTTTTCCTTCCTCCATGGGGGTAAGAACAATACCCAGGCAGAGACTTCCGTGAGTGCTTCGCATTCCGGAGGCAGCCAATCTGAGCTCTGATGTTATCAAAGAGAAAGTCAGCAGAAGGAGTAAAAAGCCAACAGATGGAATGTTTCCT
Source organism: Balaenoptera physalus (assembly GCF_965194825.1). Lineage (NCBI taxonomy): Eukaryota > Metazoa > Chordata > Mammalia > Artiodactyla > Balaenopteridae > Balaenoptera > Balaenoptera physalus. The sequence goes on along the minus strand of NC_138883.1, from coordinate 107,763,049 downwards.
TTATGGAGCTCCGCTCCAGCAGAGGACATCAGGAAGGGAAGGGTCACAGCCGTGTGGGAGCAAAGCTGGTGGCCCTGTGCTCACCAGAACAGTAGCTGTCGTCAACCCTGGCGCTGGATGGTAGGAGGTTCTCTCTCCAGTGTTGTCCAAATGGGCCGAATAGGCTCGTTTACTGAGTATGGTTTAAGCAGTGAAAACTGAAGTGTTTACCACACTGGGGTTGAAATAGCAGAGGGATTTTTAAGTTTTGCACTCGGGAGTGGGGAGAATCCATCAATGACGGCCACGGTTGGCTGTTAGTTCAGCAAGAGCTGAACTGCTTTGCTGGGTATCTACGATGTGTGGGAGCAGTGCTTGGTGTGTAGGTTTCAAAGATCAATAAACCATGATTCCTGTCCTTGAGGAGCTGATGGTCTAGGCTGGGGAACCAAGGACCAGGTAGGCAATGGCAGTAAAGTGGCTAAATCCAAAGCAGAGCGTCACAGAGCGTGGAGCCCTTCCGTGCCCCTCAGCTCCTCTCTCTCCTCCCCTTCAGAGCCAAACTTTTCAAGTGGGGTGTCTATACACACTAGCTTCCTTCCTTCACCCGCATCTGGCCACTGCTCACTTACAGCCCTGGCTGGGTGGCCACTGCCCTCCACGGCCCTGGGCCTGGCTCTCAGACCTTTGTCTTTCTTGCTGCCTTGGCTGCATCTCTGGTGGGTTGCAGCACTCCTTCCTCTTAACATCAGGTCCCTGGCTTTCCTCCTACCAGCTGCTTCTCAGTCTCCTTAGGTATCTCTTTCTCCTGAAGATGGTCCTCAATAGTGGATTCTTCAGCTCCGCCTTGATCCCTTCTCCTCTTCCTTCCGCAGACGGTGGTTGCAGTCACTGTCTGTCGGCCAATAACCCCTACATCCACATCCCCCAAACTGAGCAGGCGCAAGCCTACACGCTTGTTCTGCCTGAGTGTCTCTCTGGAACATCCAATGCCACACGCTGCAAACCGAACTCACCTGCATCTCCGCCTGGGGCAGCCCTCCCTCCAGGGAGCCCCAGCTGGGCACATGGAGCCACCGTCCATTCACTGATCTAGCCTGAAACGCGCAGTCATCCCGGCCTCCCGCCTCTCCCTCATCTCCAACGTTCACTGTGTCCAGTTGTTTACCAAGCCCAGCTGAGTCTTCTTTTTTTTTTTTTTTTTTAATTTATTTATTTATTTTATTTTATTTTTGGCTGTGTTGGGTCTTCGTTTCTGTGCCAGGGCTTTCTCTAGTTGCGGCAAGCGGGGGCCACTCTTCATCGCGGTGCGCGGGCCTCTCACTATCGCGGCCTCTCTTGTTGCGGAGCACAGGCTCCAGACGCACAGGCTCAGTAGTTGTGGCTCACGGGGCTAGTTGCTCCGCGGCATGTGGGATCTTCCCAGACCAGGGCTCAAACCCGTGTCCCCTGCATTGGCAGGCAGATTCTCAACCACTGCGCCACCAGGGAAGCCCCCCAGCTGAGTCTTTACAGACTCCTCTCAAATCTTCTGGCTTATCTCCATAGCCACGGCCACACCACAGTCCATGCCACTATCCTGCCTAGATAACTGCTTCCTACCAGTCCCCAAACCACAGACGCACCCGTGCACATGTTGTCCACTCCCAAAGTTCCTATTTTGCCTTTGCTTTCTTCTGAGGCCTGGCGCACAGTGTCTGTGGGACCACGAGGCCCGCCCGTACCTACCTGGGTCTCGGGGTCGTCAGAGCCCAGGCTGGCGGCCCCCAGCTTGACCACCTCGGCGAGCTGGGTGATGGTGGCTGCCGAGGACTGGGCTGCCTGGGCCAGCTTGTCTGGAGTGGATGCAGCCCCCGAAACCAGCAATTTCGTGTCTTCCACCAAGGCCTTGGCTGTCTTCAGAATGTTCTCCCTGAAAAAGGTGGGAGAGCACGGGGAGGAGGAGAGAAAAAGGGCAGAGCTTGGTCACTGGTAGTCAGGAGGAAAAGAAACCCTTCTAGGGGCTTTTGTTAAAGGGCGTTGAAGAAGAGAGGTGATGCGTTTCTCCTCCCTTAATAGGAGGCTCTCATCTTCCATGTAAGAGAATTAGGAGAGAGGAGAGGAAAGTCAGCCCAGAATTCACATAGTCGATTCATGGTAAAGCTTCAATTAAAGATTCAGGCTCATCAGTTTGGCCCCCTTCCCCCCGCCCTGTAGCTTCTTCCCTGGGGTTCCTACTATCCCTGAAAATATGTCATAGTTACAGGGACGTGTGAGGACACATGGGTCAGGGGACCTTGCCCTGGACATCACAGTCCCAGGGGCTGGGTTCTGGAAGGGGTGACAGGGCACTGGGAATCTCCTCCCCTGCCCAGTCCTGGGGCTGAAGAGAGAGGAAGAAAGGTGCTGGACATGTGGTGAGGACATGTGGGGTCTCCAGCAGCAAACGGAGACCCTGGTACCAGTCTCTGAAGCAGAGTCTCAAGAGTCTAAAGAGCCCGGGAGAGACAGCAGGCTCGGAGCTTCACTGTTCACTTAGGTAAGAGCTACATGCCTGCCTGGGCCACTACCAGTCCTACTAGGGATGGTGAAAAAATCAGAGGCACAGCTTTTTAGCTTAGAAAGCAAAAAGATCAAAAAGCTATCCTCTGCTGGAGCAGACTGGATTTAGGCTGTGAGAGGCAAAACTGGAACACAACTCTGTTTGCAGTTGAGAAAAGGCACTTATTTTGATTACGTGGGTCACTTCCCCCACTTGAGCGTCCTGTTGAAATCAAAATGGATATAACCACATTTCTGGCTCTTGGGCAGCATCTCCAAAGTCCATCAGGCCATACTGAACCTCTCCCCATCCAGGAGCCCACAGGACAGCCTTCACTCCCATACCTGTGGTCGGCGAAGGTCTCGTTGTTCTCTGCGTTCAGGGTCCCTGCAGTCGCAAACATGATGGTGGTGTCCAGGTCGGCGATGATCCCAGACACAGCAGTGGCAGCTGTGATACATGCCTGGGTCCCCTTGTTCCCAGCTTGGAGAGCTGACAGCACCAAGGACACCTATAGGCAGAGAGGAAATGTCAGGGGGTGTGGAAGACGGAGAAAATATAACCCATAGGTTTTCAGACTACAAAAAAAAGGAAACACTGCAAAGAATGCTCAAAAAATAGAAGAGGAGGAAACTCTTCCAAACTCATTTTATGAGGCCAAAATTACTCTGATACCAAAACCAGGCAAGGATGCCACAAGAAAATAAAATTACAGGACAATATCCCTGATGAACACAGATGCAAAAATCCTCAACAAAATATCAGCAAACCAAACTCAACAATACAGTAAAAGTATCACACACCATGATCAAGTGGGATTTATTCCAGGGATGCAAGGATGGTTCAACATCTGCATATCAGTCAATGTGATACACCACATTTACAAAATGAAGGGTAAAAATCATATAGTCATCTTAATAAATGCAGAAAAAGCATTTGACAAAATTCAACACCTGTTTATGATAAAAACTCTCAATAGAGTGGGTATAGAGAGAACATACCTCAATATAATAAAGTCCACATACAACAAGCCAAAAGCTAACATCATATTCAAAGGTGAAAAGCTAAAAGCTTTAGACAAGAAATAAAAGTCATCCAAACTGGAAAGAAGTAAAACTGTCACAATTTGCAGATGACATGATATTATATGTAGAAAACCCTGATGACTCCATAAAAAAAAAAAATTTAGAATAAATGAATTCAGCAAACTTGCAGGATACAAAATCAATAAACAAAAATCTATTGTGTGTCTATACACTAACAACAAACATCAGAAAGAGAAATTAAGAAAACAATCCCATTTACAATTGCATCAAAAAGAACAGAATACCTAGGAATAAATTTAACCAAGGAGGTGAAAGACCTGTATATTGAAAACTACAAGACATCAAAGAAAGAAACTGAAGAAGGCACAAATAAATGAAAACATATTCTGTGCTCATGGATTAGAAGAATATTGTTAAAATAGTAGTTTGGTAGTATAAAACACTACCAAAACCAGTATGCAATTCAATGCAATTCTTATCAAAATTAAAATGGGGGCTTCCCTGGTGGCGCAGTGGTTAAGAATCCACCTGCCAATGCAGGGGACATGGGTTCAAGCCATGGTCTGGGAAGATCTCACATGCCATGGAGCAACTAAGCCTGTGCACCACAACTACTGAGCCTGTGCTCTAGAGCCCACAAGCCACAACTACTGAGTCCACGTGCCATGACTACTGAAGCCCGCACATCTAGAGCCCATGCTCCACAACAAGAGAAGCCACCACAACAAGAAGCCTGAGCACCGCAACGAAGAGTAGCCCCTGCTCACTGCAACTAAAGAAAGCCTGTGCGCAGCAACGAAGACCCAACGCAGCCCAAAAAAAAAAAAAAAATTAAAATGGCATTTTTCATAGAAAATGAACAAACAATCCTAAAATTTGTATGGAACCATAAAATATCCCAAATAGCCAAAGCAATTTTGAGAAAGAAGAACAAAACTGGAGGCATAATGCTTTCTGATTTCAAACTATATCGCAAAGCAACAGTAATTAAAACAGTATGGTAATGGCATAAAAAAAGACACGTAGATTAATGGAATAGATAGTCCAGAAATAAACCCATTCATATATGATCAATTAATTGATGACAAAGGAGCCAAGAATATACAATGGGGAAAGACCAGTCTGTTCAATAAATGGTGTTGAGAAAACTGGACAGCCACATGCAAAAGAATCAAACTGGACCATTATCGTACACTATACCAAAAAATTAACTCAAAATGGATTAAATATAAGATCTGAATGTAAGACCTGAAACCCCTAGAAGAAAATATAGCTGGTCACTTCCTTGACATAGGTCTTGGGTCTTGGCAATGAATCTGACACCAAAAGCACAGGAAACAAAAGCAAAAATAAACAAGTGGGACTATATCAAACTAAAAAGTTTCTGCACAGGAAAGGAAACCACCAACAAAATGAAAAGGCAATCTACTGAATGGGAGAAAATATTGATATTTGCAAATCATATATCTGGTAAACATATAAAGAATTCATACAACTCAATAGCAAAAAAAAAAAAATCTGATTTTAAAAATGGGAAGAATACCTCAATGGATATTTTTCCGAAAAAGATACACAGACGGCCAACAGGCACATGTAAATATGCTCCACGTAATTGTCAGGGAAATGCAAATCAAAACCACAATGAGATATCACCTTACATCTGTCAGAATGTTAATTATCAAAATGAAGTAAAAAGTGTTGGCAAAGATGTAGAGGAAAGTGAACCCTTACGCACCTTTGGTGGGAATAAAAATTGGTGCAGCCCTATATGAAAAACAGTATGGAGGTTCCTCAAAACATTAAACATAGAACTACCATGTGATCCCACAATTTTACTTTTGGGTATTTATTCAAAGAAAATGAAAACACTAACTCAAAAAGATATATGTGCCCCCATGTTCACTGTAGCACTATTTATAAGAGCCAAGACAAGGAAAAAACCCAAGTGTCCATCGATGGATGAATGGATAAAAAAAATGTGGTACATATACACAATGGAATATTATTCAGCCATAAATAAGAATGAAATCTTGCCATTTTTGACAACATGAATGGACATCAAAGGCATTATGCTAACTGAAATAAGTCAGAGAAAGACAAATACTGCATGACCTCTCTTTTATGTGGAATCTTAAAACAAAAACAAACACCAAGCTCATAGAGAGAACAGACTGGTGCTTGCCAGAGGTGGGGGATGAGGGGTAGGAGAAATGGGTGAACTGTTTTCGTTTTAGTCTAAATAAATTGAATAAAAATGAAAACAAAACAAAAAAACAATCAAACTCATAGAAAAAGAGGTCAGATTTGTGGTTATGGCAGGGGGTTGGGTAGGGTGGGGTGGTGGTGAGATTGAAGGAAGGTGGTCAAAAGGCACGAACTTCCAGTTTTAAGAAAGTCCTACGGATGCAATGCACAACATGATGACTATAGTTAACACTGCTTTGTGATCTTTATGAAAGTTGTTAAAATCCTAAGAGTTCTTATCACAATGAAAAAATATACAGACATGTATACTTTTTGTATTGATATGAGATGAGGGATGTTAACTAAACTTATTGTAATCATTTCATGACATACATAAGAAAGCATGATGCTGTGCAACCTAACTTAAACAGTGCTATATGTCAATTATACTTCAATAAAACTGGAAAAAAAAAAAAAGGTAAAACAAAACAGAACAGTGAATTTTCTCTCCGGGAGTCAATGCGGCTCAGGGGTTACCAGCACAGTTTGGAGTCAACAGCCTGCCTGAATCAGAGCACTGCTATTTGCTGGCTACACGACTTGGGCAGGCTGTTTCACCTCTCCAAGTCTCAGTTTCCTCATCTGGAAAAGGGGGCTATTACTTCTTGCCAATCAGGGTTGATAGGAGGAGTAAGTGGTGGAAAAATGCACGTAAATTACTAGGCAGGTAATAAGGGTTTACTAGAGGGTAGATGCTACTCTACTTGATGCTTCTGAAATCACAAAGAGGGATAAGGATCGGGCTCCCGTAAAAGGTGTGGCTGTTTCTGTCCCCTCTGATCAGGTTTTCTGTAGAACAGCCCTCTGCTAACACTTGTCACTCCTTCCCTCGGCTGCCTCTTGTCTAGAAGTTCTTCATAGTGGACCCCAGAGAGGACCCCCTCGTGTAAACTCTCCACCCACCACTCCCTCGCACCATCATCTGCCACCAGCAGGTTGGCTAACGTGTTCACTCCAGTGCCTTCCACGCCAGAAACCCTCTGCTGGCACCTGTCACCCCTCCAGTGCACCCTCATGTCCCTATAGACACCTTCCTACAAGGCAAGCTGGACCCACCACACCCCTGGGGACAGCTCTCCCCCTGCTGTGGAGAGGAGCTGAGCTCCCTTCACAACTGGATCCCATCTCCCAGGCCTCCCCCCACGTTCCTGCCACACAAGCCCCCTCCTTCCTTCCTCACCCACCCCCTCTCTTGCCCTTTTGGGTCTGCCCTCCTGGCTGGACACAATCACACAGACACACCTAGACAGGTAAGAAAGACGGCAGGTGGAGGTGGGAGGGCAGGAGATGGGCAGGGCAGAGGAATGTAGCAGGAAACTGCCCAAAAGGCTAGATGCTCTGCCCGAGCCGACCCCCTGCCTCTGACCCTTCTCCTGGTGTCCTGAGTCAGGGATCCTCTGCTGGAGGAGCGGTAAGACGGAGGCCAGCTCAGGAAGACCAGGCTGCTTGGCCACGCTCACCAGCACCATGCAGCTTGGACCCCCTCCTTCCCTCCCTCGTTCTCCTGTTCCAAGGTTTCCTACGGGGGAACTTGGCACGAGTAACTTCAACAACAAGGAAGGGCTTTCAATGGAGGGAGAGCGCCTTCCTCGAGCTGAGAGATTTATTTCCTCATCCTGGGGAGGCCAGGGAGGCCTGGACAGTCCTGTGGGCTGCGGGAGACTGATGTCCGGCTGTGGCGAGGGGCCTCGTACAGAGCAGCCTCTGTCCAGGCAGTTTCCAGGGGAGGGTCCCCCCTCCCACCCCTCAAGTCCTGCTGCCAAGCTTCTCAACGGTGCAGAGCTCTCTGTCCTGTGACCCAAGTGAAGGAGAGGGAAACACCAGCAAAGCACGGATGCTGCCGCCGGCACCTCAAGCGGCTTGCACAGCAGCTGCCCTGAAAAATGACTCTGAGAAATAAGCCAAGTAAAACCATCAGCAAACTGTGGGAGAGTCAAGGAACTACTGGGAACGAAGGGATGTTCAGAACGGGGCGCTGTGAACCATGGAAAACTTCCAGGGAGAAGGGAGTGTTGGAGGGCAGAGAGACAGGGAACAGCGCCTAGAATTTACTAAGCGTTGAACAGTGTGCCTGGCACTGTGCCAGGCTCTTTGACCCGTATCGCTGCATGTAATCTACACACCCCGTAGGCCAGGTATTCTCTTTCTTCATCCTTCCTTTACTGATGGGGAAGTTGAGGCTTGGCAGGGTGAAGTAGCTTAGCTGAGACCCTAGAGTCCCATGCACTACGCTATGTGATTCTCTCTACAAACAGCTGCCGACAGTCAGAAAACTTCCTGCCAGCTCCTGCTCTCCCGTCACGGTGCCATGTGACTTCGCGGGTGCCAACCCTCCTCACTGCACTGTCTCATCTGGAAATAAAGAGGTCACAAAAGAGGAGCTGTGGGTCCTTGTTGCTCACCCCCAGCACCTGGGAGCCTCTCTGAGAAGGGAGCCTGGCGGCAAAAGTGTGCAAAGGGGCTGCAGGGAGCGGCTCCTGGCACTGACTGTGACTTGGGACACCACCTGGCCAGTCTGTCCACAGGAGAGACTTCCAAGTTGACCGCCAGGGCCCTGACCTCTGTGGGACTGTCCTTCTCACGCTCTCAGTTTCTCAGGACCACAGATCACCCCCAGCTGCCTGATGTGCCCCGGCCCTGGGGAGACCCTGGGTGGGAGGGAAGACGATCAGACCTAACCCAGCTGGCTGGTTTTTGGCTTAGTTTCCTGGTCTGTCCCTGGTCTCGGCGGGTCCCGCCTGCCCTGAGGGCTGCTCCTTACCTTCTCCGTGACCGCGCGGGCACACTCGATCAGCTCCCTTTTGGTGTAGCTGTCCGTGGGGCACACCTGGAGGGCCCCCGCCTTCTGCACCAGGAAGATGCAGCCGTGGCCCAGGTCCTGCACCCGAGTGCGAATCTGGAAGCCAATCTGTGGAGGCAAGTCCGGGGTGGGGAGGGGGAAGCATGATGGCCCTGCCATCGAGGTCTTCCCTACGTGGAAAATTTCTTACATCCTAGGGGAGCCTGGCTGGGAAAATTCCACTGCTATTAGGAGTCTGTGTTTGGTGAACTATGGAATTTGGTTGATTTTGCTTCCTGTTTTAGAGACTGTAAAATACCCGCAGCCCCTAGTAAGCAAGCTTAATAATATTTGTTACCTTTTCTGGTGCATTTCTTTATCTATATCCTGAGCCAATAGGTAAGAATGTTAATTAGATGAATTCTGTGGGATTATTCATTCAACCAGTGTTTACTGAGCCCCTACCGTGTGTCAGGGCCTCTTTGAGGCAGGTAATGTATTTAATTTCATTGATTTCTCACAAAAGCCCTAGAGGGTAATTAGAAGTTCAGAATATATAGCTTTAGTATAAAGCATATTTTAAAGTGTTCAGATTCTTGCAAAATTGCCAGGTTTACCAACCAGAACGCCCCCTTCCTCAGCTGTCCCATAGAGCGAGAGTAACCATGCTGGGCCCAGGTTCCCTTTCTAGCAAGCCAGGTTGAGGTTTCCTTAAAAAATTACATGTTTAGAGCTGCCGGCTTAGCAGGCGTGCATTCTTTTAATGACCCCTGGGTTGTGTGATTATAAAAGGTACTTTGCCTGAAAGAAGCCAAATAAGTTCCACTATGGATAAGGTGCCAGCTGTCTCTGTGGTGTAGTCAATTCCACCTCCACTGCCCAAAGCTTGCATTCTTCTGGCTTTGTTTCACATCAGTTTTCATGTTTGTCTGATCAATACAGCCCAGGTAAGCAACTAAACACGGAACAAAACACCTCTAAGCTAAGCATTATTTTCAAGAATCCACAGTAGCTAGAGGCTGTGTGCTGATCCTTCCAGCGTTTCTCAAGAAGACTTACTAAAAGAGCCCAGGTTTTGTGAATAAAACCTGGGAATTCACACACCTGGGAATTTGGGCCACCTGGACGCTATATTCTAACCTCATCCCAAGAGTCAGAGTTTAAGGGAAGGCGATTCCAGGAGTGAGAGGGCTGCAAATGCTCACTCTATTATTGAAACACACACTGCTTTCAGGGAAAAAGGTTATTCCCTTAACCCTTTAAGGCCCGAAGGATGTTTAAGTCCATTTGGTAAAACATTCTCCTGACCCAGGAAGCTGAGCTTCTGCTCTTTGGGGTGTCTTCTATTCATACATGAGCAGGTACTACAAAAGCTTTGCAATCAGGCAGGGCTTCTTGCTGACCATCTCCACATGGAATACGACACGGGCTTCATGCCAGGATCATGCAACCCGACAGCGCTGAAAACATATCTGGACTAGCACAGCATCAAGACCGCCACTGAGAACTAGAGAGCCTTGAATTCAGCCCACGCAGTGGCAAGGCCATTTAAGTATATCTCTTTGCTGGGCATGTTTACTGATTTAAACACAAGGTCAAGCTGAAGCAGGGGGATGCCCCAGTGAAGTTTTAAACTCAACCAGGCTCTCAAGGCTTTTCAGACCCATACAGTGTAACCCTAAGTACTCAAGGGTCAGAGCTAACCCAAAGGCAAGAGCTCTGCTGTCAAGGATGAGCACAGGTCTCTAAAGGATAAGATGCCAATGGGGAAGTCAAGTAAGGGGGAAATGGAGGAAGAAACATTCACAGACTTTCAAATAAAAGAAACCTTATGAGTTCAGCCTCCCCATTTTACAGATGAAGAGACTGAGGCCCAGAGAAGTGATGTGATTAGCCCAAGATCACACAGCCAGTCCCTGGCAAAGCCAGAGGAGAATTCAAATCTTTCATCCCAAGCATGGTGCTCTATCCATTAGATCAGTTTTTTTCTTTTCTTTTTGAATTTTATTTATTTTTTTACACAGCAGGTTCTTATTAGTTATCTATTTGATACATACTAGTGTATATATGTCAATCCCAATCAGATCAGTGTTTTTCTGATTTAATTTTTTTCCACTTAGCAGCAGAACCCTTTTCCACCCCCCAATAAAATCGCTCATGGAACCTCAACATATAAAATGGAAGTAATTTGTTATTACTATACTCTTCCTTTATGAGTTAAAATGTATATCCTTGACCCCAAAAGTCAACAGTGAGGCTCCGTGATCCAAAGACAGGGTTATGAAGGCCAGTTACAGCCTCGGCCACCAGCTTATTTCTGCATTTTGCCTTGGCAGCACAGGGTGGAGAATCGTGTTCCTTGCATAAAGCAAAAGGGAAGAGTGTTCTCACGGTTCCGCGACCACAGGAGGCACGGCAGACGCTCCACCAGCCTGAGGCCTGCAGAGAGCCACCCACCGGCCCAGGGTAAGGTACGGGTGGCCCCCAGTGGGTTACCACTTTGGCCTAGAATACGTTCAAGAGCTCATGCTGCTTTTCCTAACAGTTTTTATATAAATAATTACATTATGTTTAAAAAGGGAAACTTGTCGAACAGACGCAGAACTTCCAGAGCACCTCGCTGGGCCGGGGGTATGAAACCACCGTGCCAGAAAAGAACGAACCTGTGCCAGGTTCTGGAAGAGCCTTCTCCGTGCACCCCTCCTGCTCCCTGCACGGAGCCGAGCCTGAGCTTTCTCTTTGCAGAACAGGGCACTAGGACAACCACAGGCCACCTAAGTCGCTCCCCAATCACCCCGGGGGTGGGAGGGAGAAGGCACCCGCTCCTGAGCTGTCGCAAACCTGAAACCTATGGACAGATGTGATAAACAGTGGGAGACAACCCCACCGCGCTCTCATTCTCCCTCAGCCCCCTCAAAAGGCTACGCTATAAAAACACAGCCCAACATCCTGACCCTCAGCCTCCTTCTTGGAGATGACATCATGCATGTAGCAAGGGATCCTGTAAACGCAGCCGTGGAGCTGGCACGGTGGTCATCAGGGATGAAATTCCAGTTAGGAAGCCCGAGGAAGACCAGCACCAGAAAGCAAAGGGATGAAAGCAAACAAATGCAACCGTTGCTAAAGCTTTGGAGTTCTTAGTCAACCCAGGGCTTGGTCCTGGAGTCTCAGTCTGTGCCAGGTCACACAATTACCTTTTACATGCCGGGAGAACCCCGTGAGGCTTGGCTACACAGACCTCTGACAGATGTGGCTGCATGACCCTATATGGACGCATGCAGGAGAGATACGGTATTATCAAGGACTAGTTTTGAAATAGGCTTCACTCGCTTATTTTCACAGGCTCAGAGGGCTGAATGTAACAGGAAGGGATCGCAGGATGCCAGCCCCACCCCTGCTCTCAACCCATCACCCACCTGGGCAGCAGAAAGGACCACAGGCCTTGCTTCTAGCTCTGCCCTCTCCTGGCCACCAGACTCTGGGGGAGCACACTAGCCTCATGGGGACTTGGTTTCCTCACCTGCGACACAGAACCTGCCCTGCCCACTTCCCAGGGCTGCGGATGACCAAATGGAAGGCACACGTGCAGAGTCTCAGCAAGTAGAAAGTGACACATGAATGCTCACTATTGTGAAAAGCAGCAGCTTGGCGCAGGGCAAAGAGCAAGGATTGTGATGCCCGACAAACCTGGGTTCAAATCCTGACTTTTCTACATATCGACCTGTTACCTTTTTATTTACTTGAAACGTTCACTTATTCCAAAAAGTTATTTAAAAGGGGGCTTCAACACTAACTGTTGCAGCTGTGTGGTCCTGGGCAATTTCACAGAGCTCCCTGAGTCTCCTTGGTTTGCTTATCTGTGAAATGGGGAAGGATGGATGATTCTCGCCTCACACACTCGCAGTTGTGGGGCATATGGGCCAGCGCCCAGCATAGTATCTGCGCCGTATCGACTGGATGAACAGCTCGTGTATTCCTACCCTTCTCCACGGGCACACGGGTTAGCTAGGGCACTTAAGTGAAGGACCCCAGAATCAACATACTCTACGTTACTGCAATTTCATAGAACATTTTGTACTGCTGGAGGAACATCCTAGAAGGGAATGTATTTTTAAGGCTGTTTCAGATAAGGGCTTTAAAAATGCTAAGCTTCTCAAAGCAACACTAAACTTCTCAGCAAACATGACCAGCCCCCAACCCCCCACCCCCTGAATGATCCAACTTCCCACCAGTATTTATTATAAAGGAATGTTGCTCCAAGACATAAAACTTGGGAGTTTGAAATTGGCAACTTGAGTAAAGCAATACTTGAACCTCAAGAAAAACCCTCAATTCCCCCTTCCTGCCCAAATAAAAGTAAAATGGAGAAGATTGTCTCCTGGTTTTGTGCCTTGAGGGAAATTAGAAGCCTGGCCTTCATGAAGTTCTGGCTCTCATTTCAATTGGAGGGGGTCTAAGAAAAACTGATCCATCATCTGTACTGCCTAAAACTAAACAAAACGTACAGATTATTCTCAGGCTTTAAGATCAATTACATCTGAAACCAGGTCAAGTATAATTTGCCTGGGAGAGCTTGTGGAAGTTGGAAAGGCAAGAATGGATGTTATCTGACAAACCACAGTTTCTCCTTAGAAAATATGGTAGGAAAAACCAGTGTGTAGAGCAGAAGCAGGGCATCACTCTTCCACCTACAGAAAGTGTGCCTTGGAGTGGAAAGTTTTAGATAAGTCTAGAGCGGACAGCCATCTCATCTGGGGGGAGAGGCCTGTGCTTCTCACCACAGGCTCCTGACAAATGTTCCTGCCAGCTTTTAAGACGCAGTATTATAAGTGGTTATGGCAACGTGTCCTCAGAGACGGCACCGTCGTCACTAAACCTTTTCCCCGGCATTTACATTTAGAAGCCTGTGGCTCACGGTATCTACATTTTTCCCCTTCTTCTTCTTCTTTTTTTTTTTTAAGAGGAAACTCGTCATAAATTGCAAAGCCATTGGAGGGTTTTAACTTTTCTGGGGAAAGAAGTTATCACAGGGACATTAGCAAAAGTTTGAATTTTCCATGGAAAAACGAGCAGATAAAACTCCAGCTCGATGTGCAGAGGGCAGAGCTAGGACTTTTCCTGTCATTGTCACATTCTGGAAAAGACCAAAATGCTGACTTGGCACAGAGGACTGCAGGACCGCAGTGAAGGGGGTGGCTTTTTACTTGCCCTGGATATAAATATTTTCACATGCTGTGATGTAGGGCCCTCTTGGGTATACAAATAATTCCACAGGCTTGGAATAAAAAAACTACATTGCTTCAGGGATCTCCTAACCTTCTCAGTTTTCCCCCAAATATCTGTCTGGCAAATGCACACAAAGAATTTTCCTTTGCAAGCCACTGGTAATTTTATATTCTTTCTGCTCCTTTTCACTCCAGGTCACACTGCTTGTGTGTCTGGAATGTAAAACACATCTCAAGATGTAACCGTGAAAAGGGGAAACCTTAATGGAAACACAGCTGCTACAAGGGCAGGGCCAGTACCTAAAGTAACTTGCTATTGTGCTTTTAGCAATGCATTTTCTTTCCTGGCTGCTTTGGCTTTCTTTTGTATTTTGCTTCAGTGGTCTGGGTTGCAATTAGAAAATTGCTTGTTTCACCCAGGGGATGGGGTAGCTCATAAGAACTCAGATGTGGAAATGGCTCCACAAATCACTAGGTCTTCACTCAGTAAGGCAGGCAGGCAGGCCAGCGGTGAAACTAACCAAGGAAGACACATGTAAATTCCATCTTTAAAGATTTCTGGAGACAGAGATCCAAACCTCCCCCACAATCACAGTCTCTTTTAGTTTTCAATCCTCTGGAAAAGCCAAACACTTCTTCCTTTTGTCCAACCCAACTTTCCCTTACTGTAACAGAAGTTCCCTTATGCTTGTTTCTGAAATTCAAAATTACATGTTAACCAAACGAATTATGAGTCCAGATGATCTTACTAAAAGAGGGAGTCTTTTAAAAAAAAAAAAAAAATGATGGGCCTGTGTAAAGAAATCCACAGAATCTTATGCGGGTCTCTGATAATTTTTCTTTCCTGGTAATGACTTGACAGACTCATGGCAAATAGAATTATTCATGCTGCAGTCTAAATACTCAATCATCCTAAAATCTCAAAATGCAGGCACTGTTAGAAACTGAAGTCATCCCATGCTGGATATATATGTATGCCAGTACATACATATGGTACCCCCATTTACATGCATTGTTATGACATACGTTAGAAGGTGATTTTGGTCTGGGTCTTCATTTCTGTAGTGCTGCTGGGAGTCTTGGTGAAGACATGCTTAGACCTGACCCCCAGGAGAAACAGCACTGAGTAACTTGGGGACACCGTCTATCACCGCAAGGAGAAGGGAAGACCAGCTCCAACCTTCTGCCTTGACAGCCTGGTTCGTTTCGACATGTCATGAACAGGGTTCGCCCTCCATAAACACCTTGCCGAACTTCACAGATGTAGTTACCTTGTTTTCCCAGGGTCCCTGCAATTCACTCCATTATTCTTTACTGCAGGCTGGGCTTTCTTTCTCTAGGGAACCATGCAGTAGCTTGGGCCCGGGCCCCTTCCATGTGTTAACACTGATACAGGTGTAGTCAGGTACCCCAGAGCTCTACCCACCCTGCATGCTTGCCAATGGACCACTCGATTTCTCAGAGGTATTAGATATGGGACCTCTTAGTAAGTGGCCTCTGGAGTCAAACTTTTGCTGTTTTAAGACTCCTACGGGGGCAGGCATTCTGAGGTGAGTCTGTGTTGGCCATTAAGGAAAGTGAGTTTAGGGAAGGCAGGTAGGTAAGGACAAGGAGTCCGCAGGGGGTATGGGTATGGGGCTATGGGGACAGGGATCTGGGCCCGTTCTTAAGGGGCTGCCAACAATATTTGGGCAAGACTTTGTTTCATGAAAGCAGGCTGGCTACACAGCCCTTTCTCAAGGGAGGGGCAGCTGAATCCCATACTTGGCTCTTCTAATACTTCTGTCAGCCTTTGGAAAACATACAAATAATCGAGGGGGATTGAGAAGCAGGAGTAGGAAGTAAGAGGAGGATGGCAGTGTATGTTCCACCCTTGGCATCAGGCGATGGGGCCGGGGGATGGGAGACCCGGCAGAACACTGTCAACAGAGTCCTGAAAGCCCACCTCCCCAGATGGCCCCAGATCTGTGCCAGGCGGCCTCAGGAAGGACAGAGAGCCTGGAGCACGGGATGGGGCTGCTGGGTGTGAACCTGGGGGGTTGGCAGCAAGAGGAGAGGGAACTACGCCTGCCTCTGGCTATTGGGCTGGGTCTTCCGGAGTGGAGCTAAGCTACAGAGAAGAGTCCCCCCGGGAGCAGGCACCAGTGTGGGTTTGCTTCTTAAAACAGGGACTTAAGGTGGCAGACCTCCTCTGGTTCCGCCGTGGCTGCTGCCATCTGGCCCTGGAGAGCCAGGTGCCCATAGTCACTGGTCATTTGTGAAGCCAGTCCTCCCAACTCCTCCGGGTTAGTAACCGACTTAGTCATCTGGAAAAAGAAAACAAGCAAGACACAGACACACAGGGACACACAGAGAAAAGCATGAGAACCATGTGTTAATACCACTGGGAGCCAAAGGGTCTCATTCACTTTTAAGCTTGTGGCTTGCGTGTGGGGCTGGACGTTGGAGAGGGCAGTTCAAGCGAAGCCCATGCTGCAGCCCGCATGACAGGCCAGCGGCTCCCGGCCAGGTCAAGGCAACATGCTCAGGTTCAGGCCGTGCAGCGTGGAGGCCGGGCCTCAGGGTCCACTCTCTGGGAGGTGAGAGCAGCAGTCTCCACCAGCCCTGCCCCGTGGGGTTACCAGGGGAGCCCCCCAGAGAAACCACAAGGGGGCCCAGCCCCGTGCAGGGTGCAGCCCTGGTCACACGTTGCTCCCGGGCTGATCGGGTCTCTGGGGACTCAGGAGCAGGTCCCACACCGCCGAGAGAGGGCACAAGGACAGGATCATGAGGAAATCGTGACTGAAGTGATGGGTAAGCCTAACGTTTTGGTGGAAGAAACTCACAGAATTCAGCTGTGTAAAAACATTGTGCCAAAGAATGACAATGTTTCAGCCACAGATTCAGTGAATACTGTAGCCTAAATGGTCAAGGTCTGCCTTTTTACTCTCAAGATATTCTGTATTTTCCTCCTGTGTGATAGAAAACCTTACCTCCACTTACCTTACCTAGCTAATATCCTCATGTCTAGTTTTTCCTCCTCTGACAAAAATGCCTCTTAGAACTCACAAGGGCGGTTGTAACCCACCACCCAGAAAGGTATCCATGTCCCTCTTGGGTCCAAGGCTTCCCTCTGCCCCGCCTGTTCTCTCGCTCTGGATGACGATACTTCCCTCTCTCTTTGTGGCATCTAAAGTCCTTGATTTTAAAGGACTTAAAAAAAAAAAACAACCTGTTAAATGACTCCACATCCATTGAGGGCGGGAACGTGGGCCCGTCTAAGGCATGTTTACCAGGAAATGTCCCAGGCTTTCCGGCCGAGGTGTGGGTTCCCAAGGAATGCGTGCCGCACCCCGAGAGCACGAGGCTATGCTAACAGCTGCTCCACGCGGCCGTGCCACGAGAACCACAACAACCCTGGGGGCCGCCCAGTGTGGTGGGGGGAACACTCACCCCCTCAGGGCCCTGGCCAGCCAGCCCAGGGGCGGCAACACAGCCCCAGGCTGGGCTCCTCAAGTGCATGGACACCTAGGGTCAAGACAGGCCGGCTGAGAACCTGGCCCAGGAGATATTCCAGAAACCCCTGAGGCCACTGGAGACATTTTCAACCCTGCTGCACTGTGCTCCCTGCTTGGAGAAATCAGTACCGTCGGGCTGCCGGGCTAGCTGGGACGCCCCTGAGCTCTCCTGAGCAGGGCCAGCCCGAGGCCGGCTCCAGCCTTCTCCCAGTCGCTGAGATGGGCACTGTTCCTTCCTCCCTCCCCAGCCCAAGTCCTTCTCAACAACAGCGAGTCTGGCACAACCGCAGAGTTTCTAAGAATGAGCAGCCGCAGCCGCCAGGGAAGTCTTTGTGGTCCAAGCTCAGCCTCTAGTGGACACATGACTACATGACAAAACCATCCAGAGAGGTGCCTGGCCTGATGGGGCAGGAACCACACAGTGGCACAGTCTGGTCCCTCCAACTCAGGCTTAGGTGGTAGCATCAAAGAGGCGTCTTTCAATTTTATCCTGTGACATCTGAGCTTTCAGAAGTTAAGGACTTTCTTACTAGGTACTTATATTAATTCTTTGAGGACAACATTTTTCTTTTTTTTGTACAACTTTTTAACCTATCAAGATAGCATTCACTGTCTCTCAATGCCATTTATATCTAAACATCCATATAATACAATTCTGATTGCATTACATTCTAGCAAAAAAAAAAGTCACCTCCAAAAGTTACATGCCTTCTGTTGTCAGGAGAAACATTTTTTTATATAACCACTGTTTCATTTTGCCTGAAAGACTGGCAATATCGTACTGTTCAGCACTGTCCAAGTATTATAACTTGATTCCATTAGACAGTCTTGGTTCTGTCCCCAAATGTCTTCTCTTGTACTGTAACTTTAATCCATAAAAACATTTCAAGTCCTCTGTGAGATAAAGAGGATTTTTTTCCTTTCTCTGTAACTCGCAATTTCCTTCTCATTTCCTCCTTGATTCTAATTTTCTCTCTTTCCTTTGCTCCCCTGTCCTCATGCCCAACTCTCAGTCATTTTTAATTCCCTTTTGGAGCTTTTTCGTGAGATGAGAAGTCCAGCGGCCTGGGGCTTCTAGACCACAGGCAGCCAGAAAGACCACAGATCAGGACAAAGCTGAGGCCCAGGAGGAACTAGAAACACAGAGGACTAATCTCTCTCCAGCACAGACCCCAGATTTGAAGACTCAGTGGTGTGGTGGGTAAAAGGGCAACCAACAGTGGGGTGCAGGGTGAGCCCATTTTCTTCTTACCATTTCCTGAGCTGTTACCGCAATGGCTTTGGAGTATTTAACCACTGTCGTCTGATAGTCGACAAACGTCCCCTTTGGTTCTGGAGGAGTGCCTTCATCCAGCTACAGGGGAGAGGAAAAGAACCCAAAGGTCATCAGAGGCCTGTTCAAGTGTGGGCTTTATTTTTTAGAATCAGGAACTTGGGTAAATGGAGAGGCCTTCAGAGTTTCTTGGGTCCAGAGTCAACAGAACCCCCCAACTTCTGTGATAAGGACCTCATCAGAGGCGCACATAAGGTACTGGGGGCACACAGGCAAGGAAAGGACCCCCAGTGTGTCTGAGGGGAGTGGCAGGGCTGTCCAGAGTAATGATGTTTCAGCCAAGTCTTATCACGTAAGGAGTGTGCCACACACAAAAGGTGGGGAAGGGGTCCCAAGGAGAGGGAATAGCGCTCAAGCACATGGAGATGGGTGTGAGCCAGAACGTGCAGGGAAGTCAGAATGGCAGACAAAGAGCTGGGGGAGGATGCAGAACCTCCATCATGAAGGGCTTCCCTGAGAATGGTATAGCCGATGATGTCTCTACCCTGGAACACTCACTTCTGACCTAAGCTAGGGAAGAGAAGGAATTGGAAACATCAGGAATGACTTGTTCATCTGACTCTAGTACCACAGGAATTGAGAGAAGGGTGAGATCAGTGTAGAGCGGAAAAGGTGGAGAAGTGGGACAGTCCCTTGAAGGGCTGGGGATTTATTGGCTCAGAAGACTTGAATTTGAGACCTGGTTCCAGGACTTGTGAGTAAATACCCAGCTTGAGGCTCAAACTGGTTCTCAGGACCTTCACTGGAAACGTCCAAGCATCAGAAGGTTGTAGTAAAGTTCAACTGAGACGATACCTCATCTACATGAAGGGAGAGGAGAGGATGACCATGATAATGAAGATCATGATGGTGATAAAGATGATAATGTCAATGACGATTATGATGAAGAAAAAGGCCTCCCATCCTCACCACCACCATCGCTGTGACTGTCACCACTGGTTGCTGAACGATATTCTAGGTGAGGAGACAAGGTGAACAGAAATGACTACAGGAAGAGTGAGTGCAGTGAACACGAGGGGGCTGTTGAAGGGGTGGGAATCAGGCTGGATCTGTCTGATGAGGAACCTTGCAATCATGAAGAAAATGGTGGGATCTGCAGTAGGCAATGCTCTATCTGAGAAGATCTCCCTGGCAGCTCTCTGCCAGATAGTCTGTAGTCTGGGAAGACATTAGGGACCAGAGGGCAATTAGGAAAAGATTCGGTGGAGGGGTCAATGAGAGCTACCTGTCGTGAGTAGATCCAAGCTACGATGCGAGTTGAATGAACGTATCACCGTAGCCTAGTATGTAACGTGGTTGCACAGGCCAGGATGTAATCTCTACCAAACCAACAATACAACCTCCAGGGTAGATTTTTTTATGTTTCTTTATCAGGGAGTTAGACACTGCCAAGTATCTCCATCACACTTTGGGGGCCCGCTGGTCAAATGAGGATTAAGCTGTGGACTCATACACTCAGTATAAATTAACTGGGCATCTTGTAAGGGTCGGGCCATGTGCTGGGAGCCTTCATATGAGATGTGGTGTAACTGCAAACATGCCAGGATGTTGGACTAGAGGGCAGCTTAGAACACAGTGGCCACTGGTCACCATGATGAACCTTCCAGTGTGAAGACAATGAGAGAAGTAAGAACAAAGTAGTGACTTTTTTTTTTAGAATTTCAAATTTACTTAGTTGAAAGAACTTTCCTTTATTCTGAGATTATAGCCTTCCTACTTTTTTTTTTTGGTGTTAACATGTCCTTTATTTTATGAAATACTACTGATGTAGATATCAGGGTTTTTGCTTTCTTTCTTTAATTACCTTCCTTGGCCAAAAAGAAAACACCCCCCCCCCCAACACACACACACAAAAGCAAACAAAGAAAAGGGACTTAGTCATAAAATCCCGAAGATTGAGACTAACCTCAATGAATGGGGAAAACAAGATTTAGAAAACTTGAGTGATTTGCCCAAGGTTATCCAGAAAGCTGATTAGTTCATGGTAACCTACGAATTCCCAAACCTTCTGGTGCTTAGATACAGAGAGAGAATTTCAAGGAGACACTCCAGAGCAGAAGCTCCAAAAGTGGCAAGAATTGCACCGAACTTAGAATCAGCTTTGGGTACGCTTGAAGTTTTTCTGCCAGTCACTGCCTTTTGGAACTTTAGACAATGATTCTAAGAGTATATCAGTATTTTAACCAAATACCCAAAACTCAGATAGAAAATGACATATTTACAATGCGTTGCTGCTTAAGGGCTCGAAGGACCTGAGGTATCACTTAATACAGTCTCCAGTGATGCGCAGGCTGGGGTGGGCTTAGCAAGGAGACAATGGGGAAGAGGCATTGTGCAGTACCCAGGGTGTCAGGTCAGGGTGGATAGGAGTTTAGGGGTATCAATGAAACCCCAATTATCTACTTTGCAGAATTGAGGGAAAAAACCCCTTTGCTCCCGGCCTCTGGGGCTCATGTTGTTAGCGGTTCCTAATTATTGCTATCAGGTAACACCAGACCTATTTCCCAGTCCTTCCAAAAGAATCAGGCATGTCTTGGGCTGAGAGAGCAGATGTTCACCCCTGAAATCAGACAGTACAAGAGCCACTTTCCTTATTAAAGGTTCATCGCAATATGCAAGGCTAAAAGGCTATCAAAAAAAGACTTCCATCTTCCAGGGATTTATGGAACTCTTCCCTATCATTAGAGTGATTGTGAAAAATACCTCCTAAGAAGAAAGAGATTATCATTTGAATTTCTCATTCGTACTGAAAAAGCTTGAGCTCCATTATTTAATATCCTTGATAGACACATGGCTTAATTTCAAACTCTGCTGTTCCGATGTCCTGAAAACCAAACAAACCCACTGAGACTTATCCAAGGGCCTTGAGGAAGAGGGCAATTTACTTGTGTTCTGCCAAACTGTCCAGATTTGAAGCATGAGAAGCCCACAGCAGAAATTACTGGAGTGCTTTGACAAGGCAAGCCTGGGGTCTCTAAGGGATCCCCGGCATCCCAGCCTAGCTTGGGACATTCATTATCAGTCTGATAATGTTTGCATAATGTTTAATGGGAATTATCCTAATTATAGCTTCCGGCTATCACCTCTTCGTGGAGATACGAACCAACCAATCTTCTCTAAATTAGCAATTAAAGAGCACTTATTATCCTGAAAAACCACATTAGTGTATTCACAATCTGACGATGGACATTTCCAAACACAGACGAAGTCTACAGTTCTTAGCTATGCTATCAGAGGATGGCAATTAGACGTTGACGAGTAGTTGTTAATTCTAATGAGCATCAAACTGACATGATTAGTGAAGGATTCCTTGGGGATCCTTCAAAAGAGCAGGAGATACTGTCCAGTCATCCTTCCCTACTGACCCAACTCAACTGATGGGTCACTGGAGGAGAAATGATACCCCTGTCATCTATGTCTGTTGTCTACAACTGGTCTCTGAGGGCTTTTACACTTAACCATTTCAGTGGTCCCTGCATTGGGCTAGATACCAGACCATGGGGAGATTTTTAAATTACTAGGCTTCACGCCATAAAGATTCCAAGTGATCAGGGCGGGGGTAGGGCCTAGGAATGTGCATTCTAAAATGCTCCCAAGGATTCCAAAGGAGCCATTCTGAAGACCAGCACTTGGGAATCTCTTCATTATTTCATTTTGGAGTTTGTTCCCCACGACAACCCTACGAGGTATACAGGGGAGGTAAATAATTACTTCCATTTTATAAGTGAGGGGACCCAGGATGCCTTCTCCATCTCTTTTTTCCCCCGTGTAAATGCGGAAGGAAGGGTGCGACCGGCTTACAAAAGCAATGAATGAATAATAAAGAATGAAGAATACGCTGGACATGTGATAAACATGTGTACATTAATCAGACACCTCAAGAAAAGAGGAGGCTTGCTGGTGTCAGCCTGGATTACAGGGCTCCTCTGACAGCTCCTTAGAGGAAAGCCCCTGGCACCAAGTTAGAGGGGAACCTTGGAGGAAATGGGGCCAAGGAATGCAGGAGAGCATCTGGGGGCCCAGGCCCACCTTGCTCATGGCTTCTGCGATGGCATCGACCATGCCTCCCACCAACCCCACTTCACTGGCAGCTTCATTCAGCGTCACCATGATGTCGTCCACGGCCTCCTTCATGAGCTGGGCGGCCTCCGTGATGGCATCGTGGGTGTGCTGTGCCTGAGGTGGGGGACGCGGGGGAGAAGATAACTGTAAGATGTTTCCATAAGCAGAAGACAATGGTGCTCAATCTCTTAACAATCACTTCACTTCTTTTACAGATAACCTTAAAAAGCAGAATATAAAAACTATATCCCCATTATGGAACACAACAAATGTATTCTCTATTTTTTCCTTTCCTTTATTATGTTTGTACATTTGTTTGCAAAATAAATAAAGATCAGAAAGACAAAAAGAAAAAGATCTCTTTTTGCAAACAAAAGGAAAAAAAAAAAAACCCTGCAATTTCAACCAGCGTTTTATGACGTGACTAATTTTACGTTACTACGTTCAGGGTGGTAGAAAGAGAATGCCACAGATTCCCTAATATACAAGTTGACGGATTTAATAGAAAAAAAAAAAAACTATATAAAGAAAAACACGTGTTCACAACAAATGCGCTTCTCTTCAAAGTTGCCCAATATACTATAATTCCCTTTCTATAAATACAACTGGATTATGGAAATAGAGATACATACAGGAGGCAGAAATCTGCAGAAGGCTACATGGGCTTTGGAACTGTGTCACAAATTACATTTACATGAGGCTGGAGGGACGAATGATGAAAGTGCTGCAGGGACAGACACTCTGCAGGCAAAGCCTGAGTGCTCATGAGTTCCCCTAGATGGTCCTCAGAGATGCTTTAACAACATGTATGGAGCCCAGAGCAGGCCCTGGCAAGTGAGTGAATGAAAGGATGAAAGAATGGTGGTGCCAGGCTCCCTAAAAAACACCTTGAGTGGTAGAAAGATGAAGGAGGAAAGAGTGAAGGTCCTGGGGTCAGAAAAAGCTGGGGTCGAGTTCTGTCTCCACTGCTAAGTAGCTAAGTGGTCCTGGGCGTGGGTTCCTAAGCAAAATGGGAATAATTATAACAATGCTATCCAGTGGAATTCTGATGAGATGATATGGTTGTAGGTATCTTATCGTTTATAATAAGAGCAGCCTAGTAGGGGACTGTGTCCTTACCTGGGAAATCTGAAATAATGCGGGGTATTTCGTGTCAGAAGTGCATTGCATCTGGTACCGGATGCCCCCGTGCAGTGGCCATGGCTGCCCTGATGCTCCTCCGAGGAAGAAACCCCTCTAAAAGGCCCAAGGAATTGCATCTTTACTTTGGTAGATGAGAAGGTAAGGAAGCCAGTGAGAGATGGTAAATGATAACTCTTTTGAATGATTAAAGAAAAGAGAAGAATTCCAAGAAGAGGCTACGTGAGCCGTAGGAACTGGCTCAGCCTGCAGAATTAAAAAGCCATGGGAATCAAGAAGAGTCCTTCCAAACCAACAACTGACGAGATGTGAAATATAGTAATCATGGATGGTTATTCTCGAGGCAACTGTGCCAGGACGCGAATGTTAACTACTGACCATTGCTACTGAAGTTACTTTAGAAGGTAACAGTGACAGCCTTGAGGAACAAAGATTCCTTTCACTCTTCATCATCAGGCCGGTGTCCACCTTCTCTATTTCTTAGGCCCTCCAGGGGGTGGGGAGGCGCCTTCCTCTCTAGACAATCCCCCCCTCCCTGCCCCCCGCCCCGGTACAGAGTTCCGGCTGCCCCCTGGCTGGCCTCCTCATAGCTCTTCCCTCTCACACTCTGCCTGCAGAGACTGGTTCTGTTTGCCTCCTCCATCCTCCCCTCTTTTCAAGGGCCAGCCTCAATACCACCTCCTAGCAGAAGCCCTCCATGGATGACTGCATCCTCATCAATTTTCCTCTGGACTCTTACAGCCCTGAGAAGCAACTCTGGAATCAGAGAGTCATCAGAAGGCAATGGCCTCAAAGAAAAGAAAGGGGGGCAAGGGATGCTGCCTGATTTCTGAGGCTAGGTAATGCAAAATGATACAGCTTCTGCCTGGCTCTCTCTTAGGACATGTGCCTCTGAAGTCCTAAGCCTCTGTGCGAGAAGGCTGGCTATCTTGACGCTGGGTGCCAGGCAGCCTGCATGGTGAGACCACACAGAAGTAGAAAGGGGTGTTCTGGACCCCAAAAGTCTGGGTGATTTCCACTCAGGCACCAGACCTGGGAGTGCCTGAGCCTCAGGTTGTTCAACCCCCAGCTGCCATCTGGCTACAATGGCAGGAGGGACCCTGAGTGAGGACTGCCTCACTGGGTTCAGTGGATCTGCACATCTGCCAAGAGAATACAAAAATGGTGGTGTTTGAAGTCACTAAGTTTTAGGATGGCTTGTTTGTACCAACAGCTAAGTGGGACAGCACCTAAAAAGGGCTCCTAACCCAGCCTTGGCATCAGAGAAGACTTCTCAGAGGTTTCTAGGCCCTGGAGGAAGAAGTCAGACTCTAGCAGGGTGAGGTGGGGGGAAAAGGAAGAGATTTCTAGGCAGAGGGCACAGCCTGTACCGAGGTCCAGAGGCGAGAAGGAATGTGCATTACGAAGATGAGTGAAACGCCATATGTCAAGGGGACAGGTACAGTGCCTGGCCCACAGCTCCTGCCCCCTTCTGTTCTCTCTCAGCCAACCCCAGCCCCGTCTCTCCAACCAGGCTGCGTGCTCCCTGCAAGCAATTTAACTCTGCTTCCCTCGGGAAGGTGGGTTTAAGGTACCGAGCGAGACTCATTTTTTATTTTCGGAGATATTTTTACAAGGATAACCTTCACGGGCCATTGGTGCAAACCTCTCCTCTGGAGAGATTTACTTAGAAATAAATGGAGCCATCTGTTTTTAGGCTTCAAGAGAGCATGGGTGGCAGAGCTGAGGGCAGAGAAGTGGCGTGGGGGAGTCAGATGGCCCTCCCCCTGCCCCCGAGCCATCGGCTGGGCTCACTGGGGCTGGGATGACGTGCTCTAGCCCCTCTGACTGGACCAGGAAAACCGGACAGCATGCCTGTGAGTGCTGGCAAGATGCCACGGGTTAGCGTGAAAACCAACCTGAGGGCCCAGTGGGACTTTCATACCAGTGTCAACGTCTAGGTTCTTATATCTTGGGCTGGGCATTTGAGCACTTTACAGACAATGCTTCATCCTAGGTGACAGATAGGGAACCAGGAATAACAATAAACATCAAACCACAGAACAGCCGCCATACAAGGACAGCTGCTAACATTTCTGAGGGACCCTTCTGGGCCAGGCACTGCGCTGACCGCTCTTGTGTACATCTCTTAAAATCCTCACAGCCCCCTGGAAGGTGGGAATTGGGTGATATCCCCTGCAGGGACCCCTCTGACAGCTGCAATCTGAAAATGGGAACTTAAGCACTTAGAGCTAAAAGGCCTGGTGGAGGACAATTGCCGCTGACCAGCTGGCCATCTGCTGAGCCTACGCCACTGGTCAAAAGGAAAATGAGGCTATAGCCAGATCAGGTCAGATTTACCAGGACTACTGAACAAATAAACCGTAATGTAGGGAATGTGCCATCTACAAGGGGGAGGTTTCAGCCTGTCCGCCCCAAACAGGGTACTTTTAAATGAGGTAAAGCAACCAGGTACCATGTGGCAAAAGCAAGGGGCCTCAGGACCAGCTACTACTCCTAATGTTGGCTGGGCGCCCCCTCACTTGCATCTCAGCATCAGCCTGGCCCCAGCTCTCTCAGAGGCTCAGGCATCCTGACACCTCCAATGTCAGCCATTGGAGGCTCCACACTTGCCCATGAACTTGTCCCCAGTTCACAGTTCCCTAGTTTGCTCCTTGGAGCCCCTCCAGGGCCTAGCTTGTACGTGTCTTCCAACTCCTGGTAGCTTGCTACCAGATAAGCCCGGGCCCTAGAACCTCAGCCATTGTTGAAAAGTAAGGCATTTGGTCGATCTTTGTCCCAGGTTCCTGGGAGCCTTTAACCCCTTGGCACTTCCCAAGCGATCACACGAGTGTCTGTTACTCGTGGTGGGCCCCTTGGACCACACAGTAGTTTATGCTAACAAGGTCTCATGGGGACCGGTAGGTAGATTCAGGTTGGGGGCTGGCCGCGCTGGAAAGACCAACCGTGTGATTAGAGGGTTGGGGCTTTGAGCAACGTAACATCATCCTGACCACCGACCTCTGGGGAGATGAGGGGGCTGGAGATGGAATCGCTGGTCACATGACTGAACTCAGTCAATCAAGCCTACATAACGAAACCCCAGTAAAAGCTCTGGACAGGAAGCTGGAGTGAGCATCCCTGGTGGGTGATCCACAGCAGTGAGCTGGGAGGGTGACACATCCTGAGGACACGGAAATTGCAAGTTTGGAACCCTCCCAGGCCTCACCCTCTGGGTCTCTTCTTTTGGCTGGTTGTACCTTTTATAGTAAAAGTGTAATTGTAAGTAGAGCAACTTCCTGAGCTGAGTTGTTCTAGCAAATTACAGAACCTAAGGGGCAGTGAGAATCCCTGAATGTAGCCAGGTGGTCAGACTGAGCGTGGCCTACGAAGCCTGGAGTTCATGGCTGGTGTCTCAATCGAGGGCAGTCTAGCAGGGGCCTGTGGTCTTACCTGGGGAATCTGACCTAATGCCAGGTAGTGTCAGAACCCCATTGCCCAGGTGCCGGGTCCACCCATGCAATGGCTGTGGTTGCCCTGACCCACCTCAGGGGGAGAGGGCCCTTCCAAAAGGCCCAAGAAATTCATCTTTACTTTGGTAGACGAGAAGGTAAGGAAGCCAGTGAGAGATGGTAAATGATAACTCTTTTGAGTGATTAAATAAAAGAGAAGAATTCCAAGAAGAGGCTACGTGAGCCACGGGAACTGGCTCAGCCTGCAGAATTAAAAAGCCACAGGAATCAAGAAGAGTCCTCCAAATACAACACCTGATGAGATGTGAAACATGTGATCACGGCTGGCTATCCTGAGGCAACCGTGTCAGGATGCAAAGCTCTTTCTCTGAGGGATGTGATGGAGTGAACTGGTAACTTAGGTTAATGGCTGATTTCACGGCACACAGAAGGTAAAACACTAAACGTGCAGATTGCTTTATTTTGATGGAAGCCTGAAAAGTGACATCTCCTGTACATAACCCTCCAGAGAGAGCATCTCACACAAATATATTCTCATTTATAAAAAAGGTAAAATGTAAGGTGTGCATTTCTGTAAGTCTCACTTAGAATGAGGTGGCTATTGGTGGCACAAAAATGTTAGCAACTCTGTACATTCCTATTAAACAAAGTATACATTTGTGGGGAGAAGTGAGAGCGGCCTGCCAAGTATCTGCTCTCCCATGCAGCCTTAGGAAGGTATCAGAAGCCAGTTCTGGGGGTGGCAGAAGTAAATCACAAAACAGTTCTCTGAAACTCCTTGGAAAACGTAAAGGACGCTTTCTCCACACCAGAGCATCAAAACCTACAAAAACACATCCTGGCTCTTGGCTGTCCCAGAAGTTAATCACCTTCCCATCTGCTCGTGGTGAGGAATTCTTCAGAAGGCCTGCTCTCCTTCACTCCACATGTTTAAGTTTTTACAGATCCTTAAAGGGTCAGCTCAGAGGCTGTGAGGCCTCCTCCAATTACTCCAAGCCTTACCCAGAGCCGTGTCCTCTAACTCCAATGGCAAACCTCATCTGGATCACACCACTGAGGCCACATCCCACACATGGGCTGCCTGAGCACACTAGTTTCAGACCCCAAAAGACACAGTAGGCTCTCAATTAAGGCAGCCTTAACCAACCAAGAGCAGTCTGGCAAGTGGAGTCAGCAGGCTCAACAATGAGGTCATTATTTTAGAATCTGGAGGGGATCCTTGTTACTGCTCCTCACAGAGCAGCAAAGGAGAGGAATCAGACTCTGTTCTTTTTTGGAAACGTGTCTGAAGTCTACTTCCAAGGGAGCCTCGTTTCTTTACTATAGTGCTTCAACTACAAAGCCCAGTAAAGCAGGCATAGACATCACAGGAGTTTGGAAAATGGGAGAAGGCTATAGGGGGCAGATCTCAACTTCAGTAGAGGGGAAAAACCAGCTAATAATTAGAACTGCCCGACAATGGACAGGTGGCATATTTGCTGGAGTGTTACAGGCAGACGCTGGAGGGGCCCCTTCAAGGAGGATGGAGGAGGGAACTGAGTGGGGGAGGGGTGAGTGGGGGGAGGGGTGAGCGGGGCGGGGGAAGCTCTGGAGGTACAGAATGAGTGTAGAAGGGGGCTCAGTGGGATGAGGGTGAGGTCACAGAGCAAATGTCTTGTACTCACGTGATTCATTAACACCAGGCTCTGGGACTGTTACTTTCTAATTTTTTTTTTTTTTGGAACACCCACTATGTCAGGCACATTATCTCATATAATCTCTACAACTACTCCGGAGGTATTCATTACCAACCTTGTTGTTTAGATGAGGAAACAAATGAAGTTATTTGCCAGCAAAAGGCAGAGCTGGGATTTGAAATCCAGATATGTTGGCCCCCAAAGCTTATCCAATTTCTCACCAAATAAAAGACACTGAAAACCATTTAACCACATTTAGACCACATGCAGACAAGGACTATGACATCTCACACATACGTATTATACATCACCTAACACGTAGCAAGTAACACCTAGTAAACATCTGCCCAAAGAACAGCACCCAAGGGGATTAAGTCTCTGCACTAGGCCTCTTAGGAAAGGGCCTTCAAGCCAACTTGTAGTGTCCCAGGCACCCTGTGACAAGCCTGTCAGTCTGCAGACAGCACAGGTACCTGCTACCAGTGACAGGATCCAAGTAAACTCCTGCATTGCTGTCACTCATCACATGTCTTAGTTCATCACCTGGTGCTTCAGGTCTTTCACTGAGAACTACTCCACGCTGTTCTCCAGCCCGCACTTCCAAGCAAAGGATGTCATTCTAAAGCTTACAGTGCCGACTACAAATGCTCCCAACCATGAGGTTCCTTGGCATACAACAGAGTTCCACGAGGAGCTCTGAACTTGCAGTCCAAGCAGATGTGCTAATCTCTTAAACATCCAGAAACCTACTAATTCGAGTTCTTCTGCTGAGAATGAAACCCCCTCAGGTTAGGCTTAGAGATGTGGCAGTAAACAGCCCTGGAGAAAAGATAACCTAGAACTGGGTCTGGAAGGCGAGTCCCAGCTGCTCCAGTTTAGGGAGGGAGCAAAGGGGGCGGGGGCCCGACTCTGGGGCACCCATCACTAACTTCTCACTGCCAAAGGGTGTTCTTGTTCTTGCTCTGCCCGCCACTTCAGCAACCAGACTTAATTTTTTGCCAGAAAACTCAGAACAACTTGAGGGCCAAGGCTGGCTCTCAAAATTTTTAGCATCCCCAGAATTAATCTCTTACGAGTTGCCAGATACATGAATGAAAAACTGAACACAGAGAATGCAAGTCCAGGACATTATTCGCGCTGTTTCCAGAATGGCGTTTCTAGACTACGGATGGGCTGCGTCATTTTCCACTGCTCACTAGAAAGCCCCAGCTCCTTCGCGTGCAGGAGGAGGCCTGTCACGATACAGCCCAGTCTCCCCCACCCCCCCCCGCCCCCCCGCCGTCCCATCGTCCCTACACTTCGGTACACACCAGACTGAGTGCTATTTTCTAAAGAGATCACAATCCTTTTATAACCCTATCTGTGCTTTGCACATGCTGCTCCCTCTTCCCTGCCTCCTTCCTTGACCCCGCCCAGGCCTTGCTGCGGGCTGAGTTGGCCTGCGTTTCCACATGACCCCACGTGCACCTCGCCCGTGATCTCGGACAACTCGGCAGGGCAGCCTCAGCTTCTGCACATGTGCAGTGGGAACCTTCCCACGTCACAGAGTTTCTATGAAGATTACATAAGATGAGGGTATAAGATGTAATAAATGACACAGAGTCGGCACGCAATAGCTGTTAGGTCTGAAATCACTATTTTGCCATCTGACTCAATCTAGAGTCTTCTCTGCTATACCACGTGACTGATTTGAAGATCTTAGACATACAACAAAACACACTAAAAAAAACAAACATATATATATATATAATGGATCCTTGTAGCTCGTAGGTCAGTATGCTACACAAATCTTTCCAGAAGTGCTCTCTCAAGTTAGTCTGCTTAGGTGAAGACCCATTAAGATCAGATGATCGTGTGGAGGCAGTTCCTAGAAGATACAAGTGGTGGGAGAAGCCTCCAGCCCCCTCTCCAGGTTCCAGAACCCTGAGGAAACTTAAGGTGCATGTTGGTTTCACAAGTAAAACAATCCCTGACAATTTCTCTGACCTCGTGGGAAAAGGACACGTTGTCACCATCTTTGGCCACTTAAAGTACCTGGGTGACACATCAGGCTGAAGAAATGTTCCACCTGTAAACTGGTAAGGGAGATTTTCATATCAAACTACTGTCCCCAAGGCAATAGCAACACATGCCATGGGTGACCTTGACCATGTTTCTCTTTGAACTTAAGTACCAGGAACAGAAACGACACTTAGTGGAAAACAATAGAGGTTTGCTTTGTGTCAACACTGAACAGATGCCGGGCAGGTATTATGGTTTTTATTACTGTAATAACCACACAATACATGTTTCTTTCCCAAGGATGCTTACCTACACACACTGTCACGGAAAAAAAAAACAACTTCTAAATCAGCCTTAATTGTGTGCATTTCTTGCTTTTCCTCTTAAAGATCCCCGGGAAGGCCAAGAGAAGATTACTTCCCACCTTTAAGTGGAAAATCAAATGCCACCATCCAAAAACCGGAGGTGCCCTCTCTGGAGGGACGTGATACAGAGGAACGTGTGCTGGCTTCTCAGTGTCCTAAGTGAGCCCCTAGCATCCTGAGCTGTACCTTGGGGTTGCCTCCGCCTTCCTTGGCTGCGTACAACATCTGTAGGGCAGACTCTGCGAGCGTCTTGGTCTGGTCCAGCACTGTCATCTGCTGCTGATGGTCCAGAATCTTGGAGGCGACACCCACTGCAGCTAAGATCAAGGGCTCAAAGTAGCTCGCCAGTTGTGTCACCTTTCAAGACAAAAAAAAAAAAAAAAAAAAAAAAAAAAGCCCCAGATGCAACATGTAAATACTGTGTCTCGTTTAGGGGCCCGGCTGCTGGGAAGGGGGCTGGGGCAGGGATGGGATGAGTCACAGGGAGAGGCAGATCTGCTGGACTTCACTTTTGTTTTTTTCTACTTTACATCCAGTATTACGAATTACAGTCACCATGTTATATACATATTAGGTCCTCAGACCTTATTCCTTGTCCAACTTTACTGTTGAGAGTACTTGTAATTAATGAACTCTTGTTCGGATTTTTCTTCTTCTGGGGAGCTCTTTGTCTGTCTCTGATCATGGCAGAAGTGCTAAGAAATCTGTTCTGAGATCCACAGTTAGGTGTGAGAATTTTACAAATCTTAATCTTAATTTCACAAATAGAACAGCTTCTGAAAGAACCAAAGGCGAGCATCTTACAAACTCAAAAGGAAGCGGTATAGAAGAGGGGCAGGGGAGCATGGCAGTTGAGAAAAGCAGCCTGAGAGTAAAGGCACCCTCAAAAGCATTTTAGGAAGCCAACCCAACTGCCCTCCGCCTCAAGTATTTTGACCAAACCGTGGATTTGGAAAAAAAAAAAAGCAAAAATGATTTCCCATCAGTCAAGATGTGCTGTTTATGATGAGCCCAACCTGGGAGAACAAAAAAGCCTAAAGACAGCTAAGCACTGTTGCAGCAGAGGCCTGTCTCCAGTACGTAACAGCATCGATGGTGCATACAGTTGTCCCTTGGTATCTGCAGGGGATTAGTTCCATGACCCCTCACGAATACTAAAAACCCGCGGATGCTCAAGTCTCTTATATAAAATGCTGTAGTACGGTCGGCCCTCTGCATCTGCGGGTTCGACATCTGCAGATACGGAGGGCTGACTGTATATGCTCACCAAAGCTCACCATCTACCTAGTATCCATAATATCAGATTTTAACATTTTGCTGTCCTTGCTCCAGACACCGTCATCTATTCCCCCTCGGATAAAACACGATGACACTGATCACACTTTTCCGTTCAACTCCTCATCTTGTGTGGCAATTACTAATTGCTAAATTATTCCCATCAGGTGTATTTAAGTTCACCTGATGGAAAGAGCCCTCAACTCCCTTAATGCAACTTAATGCTTCTTAATGCTTCCCTTAATGCTTCTTCCCATGATGTGGAGGAAGAATGAGGGTGACGGGGATGCAGGCCGCTTCACATGGGCAGCGGCAGTCACTGGGTCAGCAACAAAGCAGGGGGTGGGAGTTGGGGGTGGTGGTGAAGGTCCAAAATATTAAAGTGCATTAAAGCTAATAGTGAGACAAGACTATCAGCTAACAATAAACATACTTTGACTGTTTTATCCCCAATTACAGTTATCTTACAGATGGGTTTCAAAACACTTGAACAAGGCTGCTGCTGGCCCTAATGGTGCTTTGTATGAATTTTAAAGGGGCTCCCCATCCTCTGGACAGACATGATCGATGTCAAGGCACATGACTTAGCGGGATTCCGGCAGCACCCACCCCGCCCCGTTCCTGCCCGGCTCCCTGCTTTGGCCAAAGACCTCTGTGTAAGGCCCAGTCTGCATAATCCCCGGGGACAGCCCTGCATATCTGCATTGGATTTCATCTGTCTTCCCCAGGAAGGGTGGTGTCGCCACCAATTGCAGTGATGGGTCATCAGGGGTCAGGGCTCAGGAGGGGTCCCTTTTGACTACTAAAGGAGTCAAAATGTTTAATGCATTAAACATGTTAGAATCCAACATGTCTTCTCGATTCGTTTTATTATTTTAAAAGTACATTTTATCAATGCAACTGTAAAATGTCAAGGGTTGCTGTGTGCTGAGCACAAGTAAACACAACTCAACAGGTGCCCGACTTTCGCAGGGAGGGAGGCTGGCTGGGTGGAGAGGAAGCTCTACTTTCAAAGCTGCTAGATTTGAATCCTCCCTGCCAATTCCTTTTTAAGAAATCTTAGGCAAATTGCTTCCTATTACTAAATTTCAGTTTCCTCCTTGGTAAAATGTGATAGCACTAAGTTCCTTAAAATTGTAGGGGGATTAAGTCAGTGTGCGTAAAGGCCTCAGTACAGGCCTCTATGTAGTAAAGCACTCCACACCCACTAGGGGTCATTATTCTTCACATATTGTAGGGCAAAGGTTTGGAAGGGATGGGATTTTTCCTGTATTTAGGAAGTTTAGCAAGGACTCTAATACCTCCTGTTACTGAGACACATGACAGAACAGGAAACCTTCTCACCTGAGTTAGTACAGAAGTTAAAATAACACCAAATTTTGAGTATTTGGTATATGATGTTGAGTCCCTAAGCCTAGGATGGCAGAGTGGGTTGAATGGTGACCCCCAAAAAGGTATGTCCATGTCCAAATTTCTGAAATCTGTGAAGGTGATCTTACAAAGGGGTCCTTGTAGGTTGTGTTTAAGGATCTGAAGATGAGATCAGCCTGGATTGCTTGGGTGGGCCCTAATTCTGATAACAAGTGTCCTTAGAAGAAACAGAAGAAGGGAAGGCAGAAAAGCAGGAGACAATGTGACCACGGAGAGAGACTGGCAAGATTCAGTCAAGGAATGCCAAGCGCTACCACAAGTTGGAAGCAGCCAAGAACGGAGCCTCCAAAAAACGTGTGGCCCTGCCAATGCCTTGATTTTGGATTTCTGGACTCCAGAGCTGTGAGAGATTACATTTCTGTCGTTTTAAGCCCCCCAGTTTGTGGTACTTGGTTACAGCAGCCGTGGGAAACCAAGCCAGGCGGGGTCTGAGAATCTGCCTTTATCAATCACTCCCAAGTGGGACTGAAGCTGCTGAATTGGCACCCCACCTGAGCGCCGTCATGAAGCACTGGAACCAGGTTGGCATCAACCACCAGCCCACGACACCTCTGGATAGAGGCCCCCTAGGCTGCCTTTGTCCAGAACTCCCTTTCAGAAGGTGAGACTCGTTTAGCCAAAGGACCAGAGTAACTTGATAACTCAGGTGACACAAATAAAGTTTCTTTTCATGCCACCCACTGACATAGGAATTAATCTTCTGCACTAAACAACGTAAGGGCAGAGACAAGGATGTTGCCCTAGGAGTCTAGAAATATTTTCTTGCGAAATTCCTACTGGAATCAAAAGTAACTGCTGAACAGAAGTTCGGTTTCTCTGCCAAACTCACTGTCCCCACAGCAGTCACACACGCAGTGCTCCAGCCTCCAGCCCGTTCTGCACCACCCCCACCCCCTTGCAAACTGCTTCACACAGGTGGACAAGCCCTTTCTTATTATAAAGGCACTCAGGTGAGAAATGAAATTTACCACACTTGCAATGGCAGAGAGATACTGGCCATTTTAAACCTCAATCACCTCTCCTTAGAGCCAGCAGGAAGCTTAGTAGGCCCTTAAGCTATTCTGTATTGGAAAAAGCAGGAATATTGATTTTCTAAAATCAATACCTGCAGAGATGATTTTGGCTACTGGATTTCTTGATCTGCACATCAATACTGACGGCAGCACCGATAAATGCTAGGAAATCCTGCAGGTTGTTAAAAACCCAATGTCTGCCCTCTCTCTGCCGAGGCACAGGCTGCTTGACAAGCCAACTCTCCTTGAAGGATTTGCAAAATGAACCCCAAACAGGCAGAACATGATGCAGCACCTGCAACCGTGTGGGTATGAACGCTCAGGTGAAGGGCTGGCAGAGTGGCCACACGGAAGCTTCAGCTGTCGAGGGTAAAGTTTGCAAGTTTGCTTTGCTTCCTCACGTGTGAAAATGGACACTATATTAGAGGCTGTGGAGGAAAAACGTGCCCTAAACAAACCAGAATGAGGCTGGCCAGGCAGGACAAAAGATGGCAGACACCAGGCCAGGAACGCCAAGTTCAGTCTCTGGCTTGTCCCAGCGAAGATCAAGAGCGATAGCTGACTGAAAACTGCCTTGGCGGCTGCAAAGTCTGAGCACTACCAGAAAAATTTCCCTGTAGCTTTTGTCTCAATGCTAACTAAGTAAAAAGAGATCCTTGAAGTGGTCATTTTTGGCAAAGATGTTGATGGAGGCTGAGTGGTATTTTCTCTAGTGTCAGCCAGCATTGAACCGGCCCTAACACCTGCCCTGAGGCTTTGGGGAACAAGAACAACAAAATCAATAACAACTCTCCCCCCATCTCTTTCTCACACACCCTCAGCAGGATCCCCTAGTGCCCATTACCTTATGTCCCAGCTGAGCTGCTTCTCCTCGAGCTGCTGTGGCAATGGGATCGATTAGGTGCCCGATTTCCTGGACCACTGAAGTCAGCTGCTCCTGCAGGGCCTGATAAGGAGAGAGAGCTGTCAAGTTCAACTTACAACAGCTCCCCATGTAGTTGTACTGATTTAAAAAGGTCCATGTGGAAGATAAGGGAGGCCGAAAGAAATGGATATCAAAATGCCTGGGTGTGCCATCCAGCCACTGCTCTGCCCCTCCCCGTCCCAGCGACCCTCAGCTCCCCTGGGTTAAACCCCTGTTCCCCACAGTTCCATCCATGAGGGACATGAGCAGGCCCCAGGAACACATTTCCTACTGGCTTTTCACTCCTGGCAACCATAGTAACAACTGATGCTATTGGTATCTTTACTTTGGGTTATTCAGCATAATTACTGGAAAGCTGGAACAGCAGTGGCTTTCCAAGAAGGGAAGACAACTGTGTCCACATGGAGGTAGCTAATGGTGGGGTCTGAGGGAACATCCAGTTGCAGTGTCCTCAGAACTAAGAACCCCTTAAGCGGGGAGTGGGGAGGAGGGTGACGTAAAAATGACATCAGCTCTCTTAAAGCAGGACTACTTCCCAGAGAGCGCACTGTGAAAATGCCAGGTGAAATGCCCACTAGGCTATGGTCAGGTGCTCTGTTCACTGTACTTGGTGATGTGGATACCATTATTGAAAATGGCACCATCAAGGCATTTCTTCTCAGGTCTGAGAGACAGTTTAATCTCTCCGTCCCAAAGAACTGAACTCATGCTATAAAGAGATGGGGCAAGGTATCTGGATGATGCTGAAGTGTGAAGGGGGTGGGGAATTCAAAGATGGAGAGGGTTAACTAGTCACGGGAAAGATCAGATCCCTCTGTAGAAATCTGCACAGGAGCTTCTGCACTTCACAGAGTCCGGATTAATAGCCCAGAAGGCTGGACATTTTAGGTCTGCACTCATCAGCACGGAATGGGGTGACTCCTGACAAAGTGACAATGTCCTGCTCATAGAAATGAGACTCAGGCTACTCTCCCACCGAACAACACTGCATATGGGCTGGGGGGCTTTGTGCAGAGTTTAGTCAATGAGAGGAACAGCCTAACCTGCAAACTTGAAAAGAAAAAAAAGGAAAAAGTAAAAAAAAAAAAAAAAGGAAAAAGTTAGAGAGATGGAGGCAGGTAGAGAGAGACCTCCACACTTCCAAGGGTCTTATTTAGCAAATTACCTCTTATCTTCCCACTCACAATGTAACTACAGTCAAGAATGCAAGACTATCCCAGCAAGGTCGTCTAACTGCAGATGGCTTGTTAGATTAAATATGGTATAGGTAGGAAGCACATGCAGATAAAGGGGAGGGATTTTCTTCCCAGGGAGGAAGTCAAGACAGAGGATATGCTTTGGTGATGGTGTTGAAAGGATGGGGGTGTGAGGGGGGCGCTCGTCATCTCTGTTTCTTGCTCAGGGTGCTAGTTACAGTGTGTGCTTGGTTGGTGGGAGTTCAGGAAGCTGCACACGTATGACAGACACACTGTTCTGTATGCATATTCTACTTTAATAACAGGTTAACGATAATTCTAACATTCCGCACAGAATGAGAATACATATTCCTTCTTTCTTTCCTTGGAAATGGGGGAGGCGGGTGAAGCAACAGTGAAATAGACAGTTCTATTAATAAAAATGAGCAATTCCAATTCCAGGCCCTGCTTACAGACAGGGGCCAAAGTGCATTGTTGATGAGTTCAGTGTCAGGAGAGAAACACCAGCCAACAGACCATTCATATTTATTAAGTACCTTCTGAGTGTCAGGCACTTTCAACAGAAAGAAAGAAGTATGAATCAGGGGCCTTTGGACAGGTAACAGAAAAACTTCAAAGGAGCCAAGTAGGAAAATTCTATTCTCAACTTTGGAAAAATGGGCAAGAGAGGGCAATGTGGCTCTGAATTAACAGAATGCAAAAGCTCTCTCAATACTAGATATTGAGTAACAAGGGAAGAATCCTTGATCTCTGCATGAACCAAACACATAGCGTTGAATGCTGAATTCGCCCATTAGTCCAAAAAGTGCTGAAATATGACAGGGAAGCACTCAAAATTTACACGCTTAGGTCTGCTCTACTGAATATGGTAACCCCACCGACTGACACACTCTTACCTGACAATGATCATTTCCCTCCAAATTTCAGCCAAATCTGAACCTTCCACCCCCGCAGTACATGTGTTCCTTCATCAAACCATCATTCTCTGCTCAGCATTTGCCCTACCCCCTCCAAAAACTTCCCAGGCTGGTTCCAGGGGAAGGTGGCCCAATGATGAAGCTCTTTATCAAAAACATGTTGGTGCCATTCCCCCATCCCCAAAGCCTGATGTTGGGATTCTTCAGTACTTCCAGAGGCTTCCGAGCTGGCCACAGAGCCTTGCGTACCTCCACGGAGATGTCGTCCCTCGTGGCCAAGCTCTGGCTGACAGCCGCCAGCGAGGCCTGCTCGATGTCCCGGATGCACCGGTTGATGCTGTCAATGGAGTAGTCACATTCCCTCTGTCCAGGGGCCTTGTCCCTGGAAGGGACACAGCAAGTAGAACACGGGCTCCACAGAGCGCAAGTCCCAAAACCTGCTCCAGCACTGGTGGGCCAGGAGCCCCTGTCTACTTTCTATCCCACTCGATTGCTTTAGGGAGTGAATTCCTGACCCTTGCTTGGCAATGCTTCTCTGCATAGCCCAGGCATTTCTTCACTTAACACTTGTGCTAAGTCTATTTCTGGTGGGAAGGGTAGGGTGCTGTCCACCATCTCAGGCTGATGCCAGGCAACTGCAAATGAAACAATCTGGACTTGGATTCTCCATTCACTGGCTTAGGCATAGGACCCTCATTAAAAAAAAAAAAAAAGTCAGTGCTATTTCCAGTGCAAATATACTGTGCTCTCTACATTGCATACTAGTCGAAAACATCCTGGGCTGTGGTAGGAGTTAAAATATTTAGTGGATTTTTCTTTGCAAGGCATTAAGAAAGAAATGCCTTAAGTTTCAAAAGCAATTTCAAAAACAAAATATACCTGAGGAAAGGCATTGCACTCCATGCTGTGGGGTAATTAACTTTGGTCAACTTCAAAAATGTTTTATCTACTCAGGGGATGATTTTTCAGGCTCCTATTATCACCATGGAGGTTAGAGATGCCCAGAGTTACTCTGGGACCTGGAATATTCTTTTTGTCTTATTATCAAGGTAAGGCAACCCCAAATCCTGCTACATAAGCAGTGGTGCTCTCTGCCTAATCTCCTAGGTATCGACAATATGGTACAATGTTTAGAAAGACTGGGACTAAAGCAATCATGCCTGGGGATGCCCTTGGGAATGTTATCTAAATGTCTTTCTGCCTGAATTCTCTCATCAGTAAAAGAGAGACAATAGCAGCATCTACTTTACAAGGCTGTTGTGATGAACATATAGTGTAATACAGGTAAAATGCTTAGAATAGTATCTAATATATGATAAATACTTTAGTTAGCTATTATTGTTGTGACAAGTGCTAGGGCTGGTCCCAAAGAGGTAAAGAAAAAGATGATGACAATGATCAACCACGTTGCTATTAAATAAAAGTCCTGATGGGCTTATCCCCCTCCTGCCCTGTCAGATGCAGGCCGCTAGCAATTTCTGGAGGAGACACTAACCTGATAGACGTGATGAGACTCTTTATAGAGTCAGAAACGGTGTGGGAATGTCCCGCTAGCACAGACCAGGTGGGCGGGTCTTTGGGGTTGATGGCCAGTGAGCGTGCAGTGCGGATGAGGTATGATGAGCTCTCCAGCATGGTCTTGGCTGACACCAGGATTGGTTCTTGTGCCTGGGAGCCCTGGGACCAAACAGCAGAAGGGTCAAGGGCAGGGCACACAGACTAAGTGAATGACTTGGACCCTGGAAGATCATGTTCTTTATCAAGTCACTACCTCTGTCTTTCGAAAGGAGACAGAGGGTAGGGAACCATGGAGGCTGGCTCACATGGGGCCTAGGTGATGAAGACCTGGGGCCATGCCACTCCTTAAATATTATTTTTGAGTGTGACACATACCAAGAAAGAATCAGCCCCAAACCTATGCACAGAGATTGTTCTCAACATATAAAGCCAAGACATTACCTCTTAAGTGATGTACAGACATTGAGTTTCATGAACTCTGCTTGTATCATCAATGACAACAGTAACAGTGCCCTACATATTGACAGAAAGAGTTTTTGGAATCCTTAACTGTTCATGCCCATTCAGTGCCACACAGAACAAGCCAGAGACCTCAGTATTACCTATGCTGCAAGGATTCCCTACCTCGGAGCTGATCTGGGCAGGAATGCTGACAAACTCAGGGTTGGAGGCGAACGCTGTCAAGTTCTCCACGGCTTCGATCAAGGGGGCGGTGGCAATTCGACACTTGTTGCGGTTGTCCTCAGAGAAATCCCCATCCAGAGCCTGATGGGAGAAAACACAGAGATCACTCCTGGGCCGCAGCAATCACCACCCAGCGAAAAGAAGGTGGTTTAATGGGAATACTGAAAATGTCTGGTGAATCCATAAACAATGAATAAGAACTGACTGGAGGGATCTCTGCCATCAAGCAGAGGGGCTAAGTGAGCAACGGTAAGAAATAAAGCTGAGTGTGTGGCTCACAGGCCAACTGACCTCACAGCCCATCCACTCCCCACTTAACGTGATTCAAAGAGCGCCTCCTCTTCTCTCCCCTTGAGCTACGCTGCCCATCCCTGTGGCTGAGCCACTTTCTTCCCTACTTTTGAGACTATAACCCTTTGGCTCTTCCCCTCCATCTCACTCCAGTTAAGTCTATTCCTTGCCAAACTATAAAAATATCTTACACTGTGTACCACTTTCAACTTCTTTTAAGCTATTTTTACCTGGATGTCCCTGAATGACTGACGGAGGGAGGGCTTATGTATCTGTCATTTTCAAATGAGTAAAATGGAATGCAATGGGAAAAAACAGACTAGAACTA
This sequence comes from Balaenoptera physalus, assembly GCF_965194825.1. Taxonomy (NCBI): domain Eukaryota; kingdom Metazoa; phylum Chordata; class Mammalia; order Artiodactyla; family Balaenopteridae; genus Balaenoptera; species Balaenoptera physalus. Next base: position 107,722,151 of record NC_138883.1, on the reverse strand, counting down.
TTCCCAGAGATATGGACAAATCTCACACACGCAGTATTTCGGTAAGGAGGCCAGACACAATAGGCTATACCCACTATAGGATTCCATTTGTGCAAAAGTACTAAAACAGGTGAAACTAATTCTGGGTGTTAGCTGTCAGGTCACCCTTTGGAGCCAGTGAGACTGAAGGAGCAGAAGTAGGCTTCTGGGCGCTGGCCATGTTCTGTCTCTTCATCTGGCCACAGTTACTTAGGTGTGTTTGGCATGGGAAACTTCACTGAGCTCTACACACAGGGGTTTTTTATCTATGTATCTTTTGCTTCCAAAGTTTATTTCTTTTTAAAATTAGCAGCAGTAATACAATGGCACTGAATGATTAGTCACATTGCCGATCAATAGCCTGCACAGAAGACAAGCCAGGAAAGCGGCCTGTGATGCATGCCAGGCCACCCCACAAAGGGTCAACACTTGGATCCCACGTTCCCCAACCATGGACTGCAGCTCCTCAAGCACAAGGCTGCTAGAACCGATGGCCTGTGACCAGTGACAGCACCCCTGCCTCCCAGCAAAGGGCAACATTTGAGAAGGCAGTTATGTTTGTCGAAGAACGTAAATTTCTCTGTTAAATGACGAATTAAACTTTTAATTTAACCATTATGAGCAACATATAAAAGTCAATTTAGACAATTAGTGAACAAAAAACCGGAGGCACCAGCAATTACAAAACAAACTGGATCTGAGATGGGAACATTTCCATTTTTCAATAAGGCAAGAGTAGGCAGGCACGGCTAGTTTAAAGGCTACTTGAATAACAACTATATTCCAATCAAGTCTTGACAGCTTGGGGCAGTAATTACACATCCGCCATGCTAATATTTTCTGAGGAGCTCCCATAAGCCTGGCTAATTTACCGTCTTCACTAGTACTGTGCATAGTTTGCCTCTGCTCATGCCCTTCTCCACCAGATAGGCACTGACCTTGACTCTAACTTCGCCCATTCTGGGGTTCTTCCAGGCCCACTGCCTGCTACTTACTCATATTTATGGCTTCAGTTCTGACTCCACTCACGTACTCAGTAAAAGTTGAGTTAGCATCTGTTACCTCCACTGAAGCACCGCACTGGTGACATGGCAGTGGACCGTCTGGGCGCTCTCATCTTGTTGCACTATTACCATCATTGACTCCTTGAGGTCAGGCCCTACCAGGCTTCGGAGCAATTTGGGCACACATTGGGAGGCCGGCTGGGTGCCGCATAGCAGGAGCCTGACAATAGCGGCCCCAGCACAGGCGGACCACTGCAGCAGGCAGATGGCAGGAGTGGACTTTGGCATCAAAGGAACTCGCATCCCAGCTGCACCGATCGCACCCCCTCCAGGGGGAGTGAGAGGGCTTCTAAGCTCAGTGGAAGATGCCGAGCCTCTCAGTGGTGCTGCCCATTTCTCCTGCTGCTTACCTCTCTCCACACTCCTCCCATCCTCTATTTTACTGTCTACAACACTCTCGGCCTATTAGGAAGGCAGATGTCTGATCATGCCACCAACTCTCAGGTGAACCTATTAAAAACGACAAGATGATTACCCCAGGTCAATCCCAAGGAATGGTTTTCTAATTGTGCAGTTTCATCGACTGCACCAACAGGATGAAGAAAGGATTTTTTTTTTTTGAGACTGGGCCCTAAGATCACATATCATGTAGCCCATTGCGGGTCAAGGGCAGGACCCTGAATAGCGTGGACCGTGAACTACAACGCCAAGCTCCCATCCAGCACTGTTTTCCATTTTCAAGAGGGAAAAGCCATTTCCTCCAAAGGAAGAATTGAGCATCAGAAAGGATGGTTTGTTTACATGGACAGTATTTCACTTTTCTGAATGCTGCTTCCACTCTGGAGATGGCTGAGCAACCCCAGTAAACTGAATACTCAAATCTGGCCAGAGGTGAAACTTCAGGCAGGCACGACAGTTTTCACATAGATATTCCATGTCACAGAATGTTTAGTACACCCGTCATAACAATGAAAGGGTAAATCCACTTAGCCAAATGCCCAGGCCCCATCAGGACCCTGGGCCAGCTCCTCTGAATGTTCTCACACTTAGCAAAAATCTCACAGGGATCTGGGATAAACAATTTCTGCATGTGCACCAGAATCAAAGATTCATGGACTTTGGGGGTTAGAAGGAATCTTAAAGATCATTTAATCCCAAAGCTCCAATGTTTCAGGCGATAAAACCAACACCTAGAAAGTGACATGCTAAGCCAAGCTCATGCCTCAGACCAGAACCCAAGACCCCTGGCTCCCTTCCCTCCTACTGACCTTAGAAAAGGCAACAAGAATAAGGCATAAGAAGCCCAAGAGGTTTTTTTCCCTCCTTTTTCTTCTCAAGAAACCTATTTACCAATCCAAACAAAAAGACGATCAAGAAAACGTACTTACAGCCAAGTTAAAACCGGTTAATGAGAGCTGGACCTGGTGTCTTTTGGACGCCCTGTCAATGCTTAATGGCAAAACCCTGAGCTTCAACTCCACTGCGAGAGGCAAGGACGCGCTCCAACTTCTCAGAGAAACAAAAGCTGTGTTGTTGCGCAATTTCTACTTGGCACCTAAACCTGAGTGACTGCACATTTAAAATAACATTCGATTCCACACATCTGATTTGAAGCTAGGTAAAGAGCTGACTGGAGAGAGAGAAGCAGGCATTGGTACACGGGGGGACCAGCAGAAAGACGGCACCCGTGGTTAGGGCTCCGTGTGTTTCTAAGTTGGCCGGCATTGAGAGCAGCACCTGGCAGGGAGGAGGGTGCACATATTTATTCTTGCTGAGCCATGCTTTGGGATTGCAAAGAATGACATCAGCAGAGATTTATGATCCCTGGAGGCAGGCATTCTAATGGGTGCTGATGACCCACTGTGGGGTAATCTGCTCCCTGCTCGCCAATGCTCCTCCAGGGAGGGGTTCCCCTCCTTTCATTGTGACTAGAAAGGTGGGGCAGCTGGGATTTAGGCTTGGGCACATCCTTTCGGTCTGAAGGAAAAAAAAAAAAAAAAGGACTAAGAAGCATAAAATTTAGAGCAAAATTCAGCCTCGATGGCGGCTGTTTCAAGCATTTAGGGAATTAAACATTCATTTGTTTTGCTATTTGACAGGATTCTTAACCATTCCTTAACTCAGGAAGTCTATTCGATATGTAGTACAGTGTGCTACAGTGAAATGACCTTCACCATTTTCCTATTAGTAAATTCAAAACAAAGTTCCTTGTCCCCGGCAAAGCCTGCCACCTGATGGGAATCGAAACACCAAGCGCATTTCAGCAAGCTGCGGGGCAAGAGGGTCATTTCTGTTCCTTGTGCACTGCTATCGATTCCCAGGGTGCTTGCGGGGAAGGAGGCTTCATCTTCTCCATGTCACAACAGCCTGCATCCCCCCTCTGGTGTTTCTGCACAGGCCTATCTTTAAGGCCATCACAAGAGCTCATTTGCTGCAGACAGTTACAAAGAGGGGTTGCCACTGTTGAGGAGAATCTGAAAAGAAAATGAGATCTTAACAGAGACAGGTCAGGATTTAAAACCGAGGAGAAGGCAGAAGAGAAAGGTATCCCAGAATTTGTATAGAAGAGTTCCTTGCCTTTGTCTCCCCCTTGGTCCCTCTAAATCTAGCCTGTTTTTTGATGATCGGAAAATGGCCAAGTTTAACTGAAATAAGTTAGTTACACAGCAACCGACAATGATGTCACTATGTCTCAATTCTATTGCTGTCTTTCCAGCCCTGCCTCCCCCCAGACTGGCACACAAGCACTGCAAACACAACCAGGTATTTCTTCCCAGGCTGGTGAGATGGCTTAGTCTCTCCACGCTAACGACGTACACTGCATGCCATGGGCGAGAGCAGGCTTGAGTGGAAAGGGCAGGGGATCTGGGTCTGAATTCCGGTCCACCACTTAGTGGCTGGATCACCCCAAGAAAGTTACTTAACGTCCTTGTGCGTCACTGTCCTGACCGTAAAAACGGGGATGGCAAGCACAGGGGGGTTGGTTGTGTGGACTGAATGAGTGATGTACACAAAACTCGGAACAGGCGTTGGGTAGACTAAATATCGGAAAGCATAAGCTTTATTCATTTCTAATACCATGAACCATGACAGTAATTAAAGGGAGCTGCCAGCAGGATCCTGGGGGCACCTGGGCACTAGCTTTATTTATTCGTCTTCAATCTATCTTATTATTGTCTTCAAATAAGCGGGTTTTAAGTTTTTTGTTTTTTTTTAAAGACTCTGTTTAAGCAGCTAAGTAATTGCTGACGGGGATAATTGCCCCGTGGCTCTCGCCTGCCCGCTTCCAACTGCTGCCGGGCTGCACAATCTCTCCTCGGCTTCTGCTTGGCTCAGCCTGTTGACTAATTTCTCCACAAGATTAAATTGGCTTTGTGTAGTGCAAGGGAAATGAGGTGTGTAGTAACATATCCTCTGGAGAGAACAGGGGGCAAAGCCCCATCCCTCCAGGACTTGCCCGGCAACAAAGCAGATCATCCCACCTCCACGAGTGTGAAAATCCTTCAGTAAAGTGTGACCCCTCCAATGGCCTTCCCTCCTGCATTTCCTGTTTTGCACAGAGCTGGTAGCTTGCCTTCCATGACAATCTCCTTTGGAGGTTCTTTGCGAGGGGTCTGCTGTCCAGGCTGTGGCTGTCTTCCCACCAGGTCAGCTGCTTGGTGTCTGCTGGGTGTCCCACGCACAGCAGACTGGGTTTGCAGTCTGATCACCCAGCTACAAATACTACAGCCCAGCTATTGCGATTCCCTCCTCACAGGGTACCCTTGCCCTGCTTCCCCTCAACCTGTCTATGGCCACGAACACAAAGACGAACTTGTTATCAACATGGAATGCTCTATATTAAGAAGCTCATGCTCCACTGAAAATATTTAAACAACTGTAAATAGAATAGATATCATAGGCTAGAATAAATTGACTTTTTTTTTTAAAGATTTTCCCAACAATTTCCCATTCCATTCTCCCTCTACCTTCTCTCTTGGTCCAGAGATATTTAACAACCATGGCAGGGCCCTCTACCAGCCCCGCAAAACCACCCTGGCCCACTAAGCACATAGTTCACCCCTCCCCACACACTATGCAGAAGGTTAGTAGAGACCAAGGCTGTTGGTTTTTCCTGATAAATATCTCCATCGCTAATGAACCACTCCTCAGTGACTTAAATCATGAGACTGAATTAGAAGTTGAACTCCACTAGAAGCAAGTACTAGGGAGCAGAGCTTCAATCCCCTACCTCTTTCCCCTCTGCAACAGGTGTCACAGGGATTCCTAAGGCCTCAGCTCAGCGACCTACCTTGATGGTCTTCACCAGGTTGGCAGTGCTGTTGGCGACTTCCTTGGCTGACTGGACAAAGTGCCTCTTGGCCACAGGGTTGCCCGTCTTGGAAGAGGCGATGCGGCAGGCATTGCACAAGGCTGAGGTGTGCTTGGCGACAATCGTGGCGGCTGACAGAACCTATAAAGCACGGACTGGGTTGGGGGCACGCCACGCTTCAGTGCAGAGAGGTCCAGTTCACTGGAGTCCACCCTGGTCCCGAGCCCTGGATTCCCCTTCAACTCACATGTCTAGGGCTCGTGGAAATAAAACCCATGTCTCTAGCTCTGCCGCCCCTGAAGTCACTCCAAGAAAGCGGAGGGCGAGAATTATTAAGGCAGAGAGACTAAACAAAGAAAAGGAAAGGCGGGACTGAATGTGGGAGTGGGCTGGGCTCCAGGCAGTCTCAGAGGAGATGCTGTCAGCTATCCTTTGCGACCCCCAGCCAGGAGGGATACGGCCCAGGGTCTAGGCCAGCGCTGCCCAACAGAAATACAGTGCGAGCCACATATCTAATTTTAAAATTTCTAGTAGCCACATTAAAATAAGTACAGAAACAAGGGAAATTATTTTAAATAATATATTTTATTGAGCTTGATATATCCAAAACATTTCATTTCACCACGTAATCAATTTAAGAATATTAAGCTCTTACAATCCTTTATCCTACTAAGTCTTTGAAATTGGTCAGTATTTTACGCTTACAGCCCATCACAGTTTGGACCAGTTACATTTCAAGTGTTTAACAGTCACATGCAGCTGTATGTCAGCCCCAGGTGGGCTATAGGCACCTTATTAAGGGGTGTGGCTCAGGGATCTCCCAGCCCCAGCTGCGTTTCTGAATCTGCCTGATCCACTTTGCTGAGGCTGGTAACACCCCTTTGGCCTTAACTGGACAGGTAAGGAATCTCAGGTGCACTGACACCTGCCTTAGGTCCGGGTGGTCCCCCGGGTATCCTTTACTTGGGTCCTTCTCCTGCCTCAAGAACGCTGGTCCCAGGGTCAGCAATGGATGTGCCCATCACAGCCTGCCTCTGCTAGCCCATATAGGCCATTCTTGTCCTTTTTAGCACATACTGCCGGAATTATTGAACACGATCCCCGTCACTTGGGTATTAGAAGTATCAAGGAACGTCACACATACTTTCTAGTTCTCAAATGTCTCTGTGGCTCCTTTTGTGCTATGGATTCTGACCCAGCTTTGGGGTCTGGGTCAGCACCACCGTCTCTGGGAAGTGAGCCCTGAGAACCCCTCAGAGAATTCATCACACCTTCCTCTGTGCATTGTCCTCCCTTGCCTTGTCATCATACCCCGATTGCTCCATCTTCCAAACTTTAACCCACAGTAAGAGTTAAGGGGGTAGGGGATCGGGTCTCACTCACAGTGACGCTTAGTGCCGAGCAAAGAACAAGCCCTCAACGTTATGTCCCCCGAACTGAACAAATGGGACTGTAAGCCTCCTGATGAATCTCGCTGTGATTACGCCACCGTGACTGCCTTCCAGCACTCCATTCCAAAGCACCTACCTGTTCCACCTTCACCACATTTTGCAACATCCCCCTAAGTCATGATCTGGCTGGCTTTGCAAGTTCTGAAAGAATGGTAATCTTTATTCTTGCAGTCTCCCACCACCCGCCTCCAAGAACTCAAGGACGCGCAGATCTCACATCCTTGCCCCAAAGTTACCTGTGACGGGCTGCTGCCGGGGTCCACCAGGTTCTGGCATGCCATCTGGATAGCCTGGTTTGCCCTGGCAAACTGGATGGGGTCCACAAGGCCCTGATGGCCTGCCTGGCTGTTCGGATCAGAGATGCCAACAAGGTATGCAGCCTGGAAGGGAGGAGATAAACCAGAGCTCAGGCTCGCTGCACTCCTAGATACGTCTGTGGGGGACTGTGGCCCCACAGTATACATACAACAGTCATTCTCAGGTGCTCCCAGTGCAAGGTGGTCAGAGTCATCTCATCAATAAGAGTTTAGGCATGGACAAGCAGACACTCGCTTGGGCCAGGGACATGCCAGCAGGAGTTTGCTACAGGCTTTTGGGAACAGTCTCCTTGTTCTTAAGAAAGCCTCAAGAAGCTCTTCCATGGGGCATGACCAAGGATAGATGCAGCCCTGAGTGCTCTGGCAGCCACCTTATGACCATAAGGGGGACCAGCCTCAGCATGGAGCTCACTCTTTGGTTGGCAGATGGCAGAGGGGAAAAAAAGTGGGTGTAGACTGATGGTGTGGAGCTACTGGGTAGGCCAACCCTGGAGCCTGCCCTACATGAGGATTTCTCATCTCGTAGACTAATGTATCCTTATTGCTTAGGCCAGTATTTGAAGCAGTAAGTAAGAATGAATAAAATGGTTCAGGGGAAAAAAAGGCAATATTTGGTCTCCAAGAGGACAAGAGGCTACAAGAGAAGGTCTTCTCTTCAAACCCTTTGGATGCGTTAGCCAAATAACAGGGAGAAAATGAATCTGTGAGGGAAAATTCTAACCTTAACTCATTTCCCCTGAGATATGAGGGGCCAAATAAGGCAAGGTGATTTCACCCCCTGAACTAGGGATGTTTTTCTTTGGTTCAATAAAATCTTCTAGGCTCAAAGCAACTGTCAAATGATAAATCCTTCAAGGTAAATGCTGACATTCTTGGAAGTTCAGTTACATGAGCTCAGCAATTATTGGAAATGCACAGCACAGTTGAAGACGAGCCAGGAACATGCCTGATCACGACTCTGTGTGATGGCATCCAATTTTTTCTCCTTCTGATTCTAAAAAGAGCATGACTAAGACTTTTGCAACTCTAAAGCCTCAGAGGGAATTTGAATTGTGTAATACCTATTTTTTCCCCCCAAACAACTTATCTGTAACAATGACCTTAAAAAAAAAAAGAAAAAAAAAAGACTGGCCTCTGAACCCTTAGGCTGGGTCTGCAGGGTTCAGTGTTCTCTCCAGGCTGCTCTGCTCCAGGGGTAACGGGCTGATGTTTTGCCTAAATGCTCAGCCAGCAAGAGCCACCACCTTCTCCATGGTTTCCATGGTGATGGGTGGAGACAGAGTTGAAGCTGAAGCCCCCGTGCCTCCCACAGGGACCTGGCACAGGACAGGGCTGGAAGGCCTGCATCGTGGGGCACGGGGACCCATGCCTTACCTGGGCTGCAGCCTCCGTCAGCCCACAGAGAGCCTTGGACGCAATCCCCACACACTCCCCAAAGGCAGGGAGGTCCCCGGTCTTGGCATTCTGCGAAATCCCTGCCATCGACTCGCCCAGAACCTGCAAAACAAACCACCAGTGATATTCGGATGAGCATTCCTTCAGACCAAGGGGTAAAGGGGCTACCCTTCCAACTTGAATATTCAAGGCCACTTAATTTACAATATTTGCCATTATTTTACTTTATTTGCAATAAGAAGAGATTCAAGATAATGATATCATTTCTGTTCCACAAAGAGAAATAAATAATGAAAGTCTGAAGCTTTCACCCAAAAGTTATCTATATCTCAAGGAGGTGCAGTTACTATACACAGATCAATAAACTAAAATCTATACAGGGCACCCCATGGGTAATGGTCTAAACTGAGAACTGTTAGTTCCCAGAATATAAAATCAGACATATCTACCGAGCTGTAGGTGAAGACCATACCCAGAAAGCAGAAGACACAATCTTCCCGATATTATTCACTTATTAATTGATAGTCTTTAAAGAGTGTATATATAGAGAGAAAGATAGATAATCTGAACACTAAGGCTAAATTTTTAAGTATTTACTCTTACTTTGAAAATCATTGCTATATTTTCAAGGTCTGATAAGACCTTTTATCAGAGGTCTTTTTTTTTTAAGCATTGAATTAATTAATTAATTTTGGGGGGCTGCATTGGGTCTTCATTGCTGTGCACGGGCTTTCTCTAGTTGCAGCGAGCGGGGGCTACTCTTTGTTGCAGCGTGCATGCTTCTCACTGCAGTGGCTTCTCTTGTTGCGGAGCACGGGCTCTAGGCACGCAGGCTTCAGTAGCCGTGGCACGTGGGCTCAGTAGTTGTGGCTCGTGGGCTCTAGAGCACAGGCTCAGTAGTTGTGATGCACAGGCTTAGTTGCTCCCGCGGCATGTGGGATCTTCCCGGAGCAGGGCTCGAACCCGTGTCCCCTGCACTGGCAGGCGGATTCTTAACTACTGCACCACCAGGGAAGTCCCTATCAGAGGTCTTTAAAATAACAGCTAAAAGGGATTTCAGTACTCAGAATCTAACCCAGAGAGGTCAAGCACCATGCACAAGGTCAGACAGAAGGTCACACATGCAGAGGCAAGGCGCCTGCCCCATATCTGGTGTTGTGTCTTCATGGGCCTCCTCATGCCCCTGGAAGGCAGGTCCAACTTTCCAGGGCCACAGATCTTAGAACTGAAGGATGTTCAACAGAACTCTTTAGGGAGACTATCACATCCAAGTCTAAAACCCAACACAGAGTTCTTTGTTTGTCAAGAAGCCATCTTGGATAGGGAAAGAAAGAAATTCCATTCATCTCGCTTGCATTTCATTTTATCTTGATTTTGAGGCATTCTCAAAAACACTGGTGCAATTACCATAGATCAGTGTTTCTTGACCTTTTAAAATATTATTATTATTGCTCTGATAAGAAGTCTTTTTAGACCACCCCCCTCCAACTGCCACCCACATTAAATTAAATACTAAGAAATAAGATCTTGTTGAGCAGCGTTAAGATTTGGAGAAGGGAGGACACAAACCTTTGTATAATCTTAGATACTTTCACCACCCGCACCCCCCCAAAACCCCCCCACAATTTTTCACTCCCCTTGAGAATGCAAGGCATGGATAGATGGTGAAAAGAACACACAGGAGGATCTCATATAAGCCAAGGTCATTGAAGGGCTTTCCCCACCAGTGCAGTCCCAGGTGAAGGAAATACATGCTCTGATTCATAGTAGGACCCATCCCTCACAGGGTATAAGCAGTGGTTCTCATAGAGTGGCCCCTGGACCACATGGCAGGACCGGGAACTTGTCAGAAATGCACAACCTCCCCCACGTTGGGATCTACTGAATCAGAAACTCAGGGGTGTGACCTAGCAAGGTGTGTTCAACAAGACCCCCAGGTGATTCCGATGCACAGCCAGGTTTGAGAAGCACCTGGGCAAAGGGCGCCATAACAAGGCTTTAGGACACAGGCAGCCATGCAAAGGGGCCACGGGCTGGTGCACACAAAGCACGTCTTGATTCTTCCCCACAATGAGGAGGGATGTTAACGGCACAGCCAGGCTTACCTTGGAGTTTTCCATTACACTCTCGATGCAGTCAAAGTAAGAGAGGTCACTAACAGGTTCATTGGGATTGTCCAACATCCCCTTGACAGTCTACAGAAGGAGAACACAACTTAAGAGCAAGCCTTATAGAACAAGGGAAACTCAACATAAAATACCAACTACCAACTTCCCCTCCATACACAGGATTCTGGTCATTATCCAGATTCTTGACAGGAATTTAGGTCACAGTGTCTATGACTTCAGATTTCCTGCGGGCAACACCACACTGATTGGGGTGGGTGTGTCTTGGTTAGTTTTGACAGAGAGGACTCTCTTGTTTTCAGATGTGAAGGAGAAGCATGGTGTCCACAGAACGGGGACATTTTTTTCTTAAAGAATCTGAAAGTTAGTGGAAGGCAATATATATTCATGGTCAATGAGTATAATTTCTCTGCTGGATAACTCCAAGGAGTTTAAATATCAAGGACAGGTTCATTCATTTCTTCTTGATTAGTAGGGACCTCAGTTTTCAATTCTGGGACCTTTCAATGGGTAGGCATGAAAGAAGGTAACCCCCCCCCCCCAAAACCGCCCACTGGAATGGTTCATTTGTTTTTAATTTTAAAAGTATAGAAAACGTTGAATCTTGTTTAGGTCTCCATCAAGGAACAGGGCATGGGGCTTGCTTCTTCTGCCTTTGTCTCCAGTCTGCTGAAAACCGTTGCTAGCTCTCATGTTGCAATAATCTTTGACCATCGTTTATGAGGGACTTTTCCAGGGGAGGAAAGTCAGGGGACATAGCCATCCATCTTCCTCCCCGTTGAGTGAGAAGATACAGTGGGACCTAGCAGACCTTGGGGCACAGCCAACAAAAAGACAAGGCCATGTGAGTTACTAAGGGTTGGAGGAAAGTAATGGTGAAACTGCTGAGTTAATCAGCAAAGATCTGAGGGAAAGAGGGCTGCATAAAGAAGGTTTTCATTTCCTTGAAGAAACTCCCCCCTCTCCTTGGATAATCAAAATTGCCTTAGTAACAGCAACACTGAAATAGTCATAATTTTGGCAATCAAGGATACCATTAAGGCACAGAGTATGTGCATCTGGGCCAACAGACCTCATTTAGATCAACAGTCCACGTATCATTTATAGTTGCAAATGTGAACAGACCAGGATAGGGCAGTAACTCACCCAAGGTAGGAAACATTCTCCACTGTTTTCAGAATGCTTCAGTCCCCTGCCTATTCTCACTTTCAGTTGTGCCAATGGCCTCTTGCCATCGGCGGACCGGGCCTCAATCAGACCCTTCAGAAGCTGCAATCAACCCCCCACCCCTACCCTCTCTGGCATGGTGGGTATCCCTGTTCAGAAAACTAAAGGTACACTGGGTACAACCAGCTCATATCTACTGAGATAACCATTTGCCTGTTTCAACATAACCTGAATTGGTTAGGACTGCTTTACAGACAAGTAGGCACATTGATTTTATTTTTGCCCACGTATACTCTGTGGGCATAAATGAATTTTCCATTAAAAATAAACCCTAAGTATGAATATAAATTGATAAGCCCTACACTGTGTCTGGGCCACTAGGAGCCCCATGGCCACCTTGACTGTATAGTAATAAGTGTTACTCCTGGGTTTTCTCTAATGCGCCCCCTACATGTTACAAAATACAATGTATAGGAAAATCATTTTTACTCATAAAGCACATCTATTCCAGCTTCTCCCAAACGCCCCAGAATAATCACTCCCAAACTTTTTAGATAGAAATTGCTTATCTTCAGCCTACACTCAATACCATAGGCCTCTTCCTGTTTGAAATAAAGAATCCTTTAACAAAGCAACGCTTAGTGGAAACAGGGAAGCAGGGATGATAACCCCACCAGATCTAATTTTTCTTTAATTCCTTCCCACTTGGATTGGAACTTTGGCTCCAATAGTTTCCCGGGAAAGATAAAAGGTAAGAATAGAGGAGAAGAACCTGACCCCGGAGGGAAAGGACAGACACACAGACGCTCTGAAATCCTCAACAGCCTTTCCAGGGACTCACCTCGAGCTCCCGCAGGGCGTTATCACATTCCTTCTGGCCAGGAGCTTGCTGGGTGCACAGAGTGATCAGCTGATTGATGCTCTCCGTCACAGCTCTGCGACAAATACGGAAAGAGTGTTTTTTGTTTTGTTTTGTAAAGATCAACAGTAATTTCCCCAACAATGTTTTGTAGGTTCGCTAGGAATACAATTAATTCACTATAAAGGCTGTGGTCCCTGTGACAGCTCTTCCACAAGGCTCTAAACAAGCAGTCCCCGACCTTTTTGGCACCAGGGACCGGTTTCGTGGAAGACAATTTTTCCACGGGGTGGGGGGCAGGGGGGATGGTTCAGGCGGTAATGAGAGCGATGCGGGGGATGGGTCAGGCGGTAATGAGAGCGATGGGGGGCAGCAGATGAAGCTTCCCTTGCTCGCCCGCCGATCACCTCCTGCTGTGCGGCCCGGTTCCTTACCGGTCCTCGGCCTGGGGGTTGGGCCCCCTGCTCTAAACAACCCAAAATCAACCACAGCCAGGGAAGAGAGAATGAGAATCCCTACCTTGCTTCTCATTATTCATTGATTTACCCTTAAAAGTATCAATACTAATAGTTCTCTTAAGAAAGTGTGGCTATCTTTAATATATTCACAAGAAGGAATTCACAATGAAGTTGCAAATGGCAAACAGCTCACAGTAACACTGTTTTCAGAATCCTTCACTAGCAGCCCATAGGAATGGGATGAGCTGAGCTAGGCTATTTTGGACAGCCTTTGTATAGTTTGGACTATTTTGTATATTTTAAAAGTCACACTGTAAACTGTGCCTTATGATTTTAAAATCTCTTCTTACCATTCATTTCTACATGATTGACCAGTTCCTAGAAGCTATACCAAAATCATTCTTTAAAAGAGCTATTTTCTTTGTTAACATTAATAGGAATCAGAGATTCTTAGATGATTTTACATGTGTTTCCATTCTTCTTAGAACTTAAAACACAGCCCAGATTTTTTTCTACATTGGCTAGGGTTCCACCCCTCCTGGACAGCCTCTGTTTAGGTTGCCATAGATAATTTATAAAGGCACAGTCCATTCTGAGTTAATTTCTTTAATAAGGTGTGAAATATGGATCCAGATTTTTTTTCATGGGTGGGGGGAGATATGGAAGTCTAATTATTCCAGTACCATTTAAAATGCCATCCTTTCTGCACTGAATTGCTTTTTTAACTTTGTTGACAATCAGTTGGCCATATCTGTGTGGGTCTACTTCTGGACTCTGTTCTATTCCATTGACCTGTTTGTCTAACCCTTCACCAATACTATACTACACTGTTTTGATTACTGTACCTTTACACTAAGTCTTAAAATTGAATACCCTTGTTTTTATAAATGAAAAAAACAGAGACACACACACACACACACACACACACACACACACACACACAAGATAATTCCCTAAGGAGATGCTACAAATAAGAAGCAGAAACAAGACTTAAACCCATGTCTATCAGACACCAAGGCCAGATTCAAAACCATTTTTCTGCAGGGTCATAACTCGCCCATAGTTCTGGCAGAACCCTGAATTCTATTCACAGTCAGTAACCACTGCAGCTAACAGGCAACTTAAAATAAAACAAACAAAATCAAAATAGGACACACATTGCTGCTAATCATTAACACTGTCTAATATAAAGATGCCTCATTTTATTAGTTAAATTGGCTTTGCAGCTTCCCACAGAATATCAAATTAGATGGAAAAAGATGTTGCCAGTGTACAAAGGCAATCAGCTTAATTATTTGATGAGGAGCTACTGCTTTGAATTTTAAATTTAGCTAGAGTGATGGGAAGAAGAAAAACATTCCTCAGCTCAAAAAAGAATCCTCAAATAGTTTGTGTAAGATTAACTCTAGTGACTCATTTATTTGGGGAAAAGTGCTTAACTAAGTAAGGTGCCATGGGGAAGCACTGTGCCTTCCAGGTGCAAAGCAAAACAAGAACAACTGAGACAGCAGGACAGTCTCTAGTTGGGACCGCCTTTGGAAGGTGCAGCTCATGATGTATTCACTGGAAGGGTCCCCCAGAGAGTCCAACACCGTGTTCTGCAATGGCAGCCTTCAAGACATACTTCGGAGCAGACAGGCTGGATATGTCAACATAACAAAGGGTACAGCCCTCAACTGTGGTGACACGATCATTTGGGGAATATTTCCACGTATCACACAAGCTTTCCATTTGGCTTATTTCTTTCAATGTTTCCTGTTTATCTACATTTTTAAAAAAGCTAGTCTTTATATAAAGATTTTTCCATTAGAAACTAAGTGTTTACGGGAATTCCCTGGCAGTCCAGTGGTTAGGACTCTGCATTTCTACTACCATGGGCCCGGGGTTCAATCCCTGGTTGGGGACCTAAGATCCCGCAAGCCATGCGGTGTGGCCCCCTCCAAAAAGAAAAAAAAAAAACAAACCAAAAAAAACCCAAAACTAAGTTTACAATTGGTAAATCCAGAGAATATATAGCTATTCACTATTCACTGTCCTTTCAACTATTTTTAGAAGTGAAAAATGTTCAAATAAAAACTTGGGGTAAAAAAAAACAACAAACAAACAGACTAAGAGTTTGTGGTGGGATAATCCTTAACAGAGCCAGCACAGCACTGCATGTTTGAATGAGTCACTTGGGTAATACTGATCCACGACTAAAAAGCATTATTTAGGTATCATTTATCCCCATAACTCATTTTAGAGTCTGGATTGCATAGCTAAATAAACTTAGTGGCACAGAGGCAAATGGTTATATAGATTTGACAATGGGAAACAGTATTTTCATGTTTCAAACTACAGTACTTATTTATAAGAGCGAAGGATTAAAGACAACCCAAATATGCAATGATGAAGGACTGACTAAATGTATAATCTACAACAGAATTCTTGGCACCCATTAAAAGTCATGATATCATATTCCTTATATAGAAAACTGTATGTAAAACATAAACACCACATAAGTCCATACCTGTAAGAATATACATATGCAGAGAAAAATGACAATGACGTATCACAATGTTAACAGTGATTTTATAATATTATTTTAAAGCAGATACCAGTAAATCTACTAAAGCATTATGAATTAACCTACTTATACTGTTATAAAAATACAGCCAAAATTAGCTGCATCCTCCCTTTGTTCTATGTAAATCCAAGTAGGCTTGAACTGTAGTTGCTTTTATTTTCTCCACACTTTTTGGTAATGATCAAAGCCATACAAGTTTATTTTAAAAAATACAAAAAATTAAATAACCGTAATTTCACCATCTAGAGATAGTTTTCCTGTAATTCATTCTTTATCTAATCAGCATATTTAGCCACTCTCGGTTTTTAATAAATTGGGATCTACAACCTCAGATGTTAAAGTCTTTCTAACCTACAAATCATTTAGCATTCAGAGATACTAAATTGATTCAGACAGGAGTTTGTGAGCTCTGGAAGGAAATTTTATATAGATATAGAATTGGGGCAGAGGTGAAGAAAAGAAGAAGAAAATCAACCAGTTTGTGCTTTTGATTATTTATTAAGCTCAAGTTGTCCAATAGCAAGCTTGGAGGGGAATAGAGCAACTTCAGATGATTCCCTTTCTCAAAGGAAGACGTGCTTAGAAAGGCAACTAAGAGCAAACTGAAATTCACCTGTCTGTATTCCCTGGGTCCTACCATGTACAAGGCATGGGGAGTAAAATAATAATACAGTTTAAGTCTCTCTAGGAAAGCAAGGTGCTTGCAATCCAGTTGGAGAGGCAAGACAATGAACAGACAAGACACAAAGGTGAGCCAGAGGAAGCAGTGATGGGGGCGTGACACCAGACAGGATCAGCCAGACACAGGCAGGGCTCGCTGGGAGTGCAAGAAAGAAAATGAAAGCCTCGACCGTGGGCGTGGGTTCTGCCTATGAAGGAGGGCCCAACATGGACCAGAGCAATTGGAAAGTCAGGGCTCAGTGAGATCCTGATTTGGATTATGGGAATGGAACATTCTAGAAGAGACCAAGAGACAGAAGAAGGCCCAGTGTACATTTTTCTACTTTACAGCATTGAAGTGCTGCTTGCTGGGACATCCTCTTTCACCATCTCTGGAGACAGGAAGACTCCTGCCTGGCAGGAACTTCAAAGCAAAGGGTGGTCCGGGAAGAAGCGCCTCCTGCAAGGTCCTAGGGAGCCCTCAGGGGACTGGAAAGCAGCTGAACACCTGGCCTAGGATGGCCCTGATGCTGGCAGCTGTGGGCGTCAAGTCTTCAGCCCGGGAGTCCTTCTGGCCAGGGTGACTATGGTGTGCTCAGCAGCTTGGGGAGGTGCTCAGAGTTAGGGCACTTCCTCCTTTTGCCACTGCCAACTGGTTTCCCACTTCCTTAACTAAGTTCAGGGAGCATCAGACCAGCCCCCAGGCAGGGAAAAGCCTGATGAACTGTTGACAAAGGGTCTCCAGCTCCACCCAACTTGCCAGAAAAGAGCCAGAGCCAAGCAGTTACACAGAAAGAAGACAAACAAGCCAGGAACTCAACAGAAAATGACTTCCTCCCCATGAACATCAGAAACCAAGGGACCAGCTTCCTCAGATGTACCTGGGCTCAGATGCAGAATGATGAGTAGAGGGAAAAGCACACACACTCTACTGCTCTCCCAGAAGTAAACCATTTTTTCCTAAAGCAGGAAGAATCATGGAGACTAGAAAGAACAAAGAAAGGGTTCAAGTCTGCTGATGTAGGAGCAGGGTGGGGCTGAGTTGGTCCAGGCCTGGGTCCCCACAGTAGCATCTCTGGGGCCTCTGGGGACATCCACATGAAGGACAGGCAGGCATGGCCGTCTCAAGAAGAGGGAGGGCAGTGGGACTGAAGATGAGGACGAGAGCAATCGGATCCCTGCTGCCCAACTCCAAAGGTACTTATGCACCGGACTGTTGTGAGGCCCCGATAGAATGAGGGTGGCATGCCCTGATTGTGCCCCCTGTCCTAAGTCTACCAGGGCCGTCCCAGTCTTACAGTGTGTGCCCAGCACCCAGTGCTGGGCCGGGCCCTTATCAGGCATGTGGTAAAAATCTGTTTAATGAACAAATGAAGTAACAAGAGAATGAATGAAGGCACCCCAGGTGGGCAGAGCTTTACCCTCCAAGGGGAGCTGCCTGACTCACTTGACCTGGCTGGAGCTTCCGCTGGGAAATCACCCCAGGGAGCAGAGCTTGCCAGCATGGGCCAAGAAGCCAAGGAGAATAGGCCAGCAACTTCCTGCAGCTGTTCCAGCCCAAGACTATCAGTTCACGTGATGATTCTTGAGTGCTGACTTGGCTATGAAACCATCAGGCTGGGAATTCTGTCAACTGCTGAAAGCCAGGATAGACCGAGGCAAAGAAAGCTTTTTTACCTCGCCTCCAGGTCCCTTCCTCAATGTCACCACCAGGGGGCATCCAGACACTCACAGAGCCAGGACACCAGCAGCATGCTTTCAGGTCCTGGATTCCCTTCTGTACCGGGCTTTCAAAAGGCCAATTTATACTCTCCCCTCATTCCCACAATTTAAGAGAGTCGACAACACGCTCTAAGTTGGAAACTGTAATTTTGAAATGATGTGAAAAATTTAAGATAATGAAAAACATCTGAGTTCAGATACCTGGCAACATTAGTTGCCTTGCCCAAAGGTTGTTTGTAGGAAAAAAGAGTGATTAAGAGGGTTTTAGATCAGAAACAGCTGCACAACAGAGAAGACATCACTGTCCCTCTTCATCCCCACCACGACCCCAGGAGGGCACTCACTTAATGGAGCAATCACAAACAAAGCATAAGATGGAGGTGGGGAGATGTGAGGATATTTTTCCCATCACCTAGTGGCTCTAGCTATCGTTTGAAGGTAAAGTATGTATCTGGGAATAAATGAAGAAACTCAAAGGTTTTGAAGGCAACTGCTCTGAAATTACCTAACCCCCCCCATAAAAAAAAAATAACACTACAAGCAAAGAGGAGACCAGAGACAGGTTTTAACCAGTGGTATCATGCTACTTTATATATCGAGAACTGAACAGAGCTCAAGGACAATGTAATCTGTACACATCCCTATTTCGCAAATGGGAACGTTTAGACAGGTTGAGTGACCTGACCAAGGTAACCTAGTTAGTCAAGCACTAAAGCTTGTACTAGAATTCAGGTCTCCTGATCCTAACAACTTAAAAAAAGCCAGGAGAGATAAAGACATTAAAAAACAAATAAGCAAACAAAACCAAGTTTAAAAAAATTTAAGTAGAATTCAAGCCATGTGATTTAAAAATCACTAATCTGCACATTTTGAAAATGTTTCCAATTATGCTACGTGTCCTAATTGTCTTGCATTTAATCTCTCACTGCTGTTAGTTTTCCTACATATAAAGTGATATCAAGAAATGCTACGAAAACAGGCCAACACTGCCACAGGAAAATAAAATACCCTACCCTCTCGGTTCAGGAATACGAATGTGGGATTGTCAATATAAAATTTTCCTGGGCTGTCACTGCAGTTTCTCCAGCTACCAGCACTCCATCACTAGTTATTGAACTAAATGGCCAGAATGGCCCTGGAGCAGAAATTGTCTTGTATGACCCACTTCCTCAGGTGAAAACAACAGGAAAGAAGAACGTCGACCTTACCCCAAGTTCAGATTCATGTTTTAACATATTTCCAAAAACAATTTACTCCTCCCCACCACCCCATTCATTCTGAGCTAGAGCCCTTCTGCACATGACGAAGTGAACATGTTTAAATCCATCTAATTAACATTGGTGCCAGGCACATAATAAGACTCAAGAAATGTTGAATGGCTAGTTGAGTGTCGGTTTTTTTATACTTTTCAGCATCTTCTGATTTCTTTTTAATGAACTTATATTACTTCCATAATCTGAAAGATAGTAATACTACTTTCAAAAAAATCTAAGCCACTATGTTTATACATCAGTGGGGGCCTCAAGACTAAGCAAGTCCTCCTGAAAAGGCTTTAAGAGGAGACAGAAGGCATCTTTAGTGGAGAAAGCGCATGCAAATGAGCCCATTTAATAAGACACCAGCATCTCTGTCACTCTCGCCTCCAACTCTGACAACAGAAGGTCAGCACTACCTCTTCGCTCAGCAAAGCAGCAGGATGTCAGGTGGATCTTGCAACTGACGTTATTTAACCACACATGAACGCCCATTTTGTTCCACTCTTACCTTGCAGCTGCGGCCAGGAGATTTTTCGCATTGGGTGCTCCTGGGTCTACAGAGAGAGACTTGGCAGCTAACAGCAGCTTGCTGGATGCCATCGAGATGTTCTTGAGGTTCCCTATCACTTGGATCTGGTCTTCTTTCGTCTGGAAGGTCAAAAGGAGCCAGAGTAATTAGGGGCTGTCCATTTCTCCTAGGCGGCATTCAGAGCTAGGAGCAGCACCTTGAAACGGAAGCAGGTATCTGTCTAGATTGCATTAAGTCCAATTAGTCTGCAGATGCCTAACTTGTCGAGACTCTGCCCAGTGTCTACCGTTCCCCAAACAGATATCCGGACCAAGATGCACACAACAGGACAGAAATCCAGCCCTAGTGGGTCAGCCAAGAGCTGTGCTGTCTCACAAGTGTGGGCATGAATGCGGGCGGGAGGGAGAGAGCGAGCGAGAGAGCACACAGACAGGGCCACGACTCCAGCATCTTGCTCAACAACGCTGGAGTTATCAAGGGGCTTGTCCATCTCAGCCTGGCACAAACGACCGTCACTGTCTGGACATTTAGAGCTGACTGCATCCCAGAAGCTCCCGACTCTGGAAAGGATACATTTCTCACCTGGCCTGCCATCCGAGAAACAACCCTTTGTATATAACAGAGTAAAAAACACCCTGGGTACCACTTTTAGGGAGTTCACAGGAGCTCGCAAAGAAAAAAAAACCAGCTCCATAAGCTGACACCAGACCAGTCACCCTCCCTTGTTCTAAACAAGGGGTTTATCTGTTCATCTGAAGGAGGTAAGTTTGAATCACTTGACACTCAGGATCAGACACAGCCTTTTCAAAAGGACTCCCCGAACTTCAAATACATGAGTTTTTACAGTATTATACCACATTTGAAGTACAGGATGCAGAGCTGCCCTCCCTCCAAAAAGCATAAATAAAATGATGAGTTCTGTTGGAGGATCGTGGGAAAAGTTATCCGTCATCTCCAGGAAGAACTTGACACATAAGCTAATAGCATCTTTGGGAATGCCATTCCTGTGAGCTCATGGAGCTCTCTGACCAGCAAAGACAGTGTAAAGGTGTGGGCTGCTCACAGCTTCCCTGCTCCTATTTGCCACTTGGCCTCAGGGGCCGACGGTCCACCAGAGTCGAGAGGGGCAAGGGTCAACTCCACTCAGCCACACCAGCCTCACCTGAGCCTGGCCCGCCATCTCAATGCCGGCATCGAGGAATTCATCGAAATCATCACTGAACTTCCCGGAGGCTGCGGCCAGCTCTCCGCTCTGGCCCCGAGTGGCATGGACCACCTCCCCTGCAGACTGGTTCAGATCGGCCGCTGCTTGGTTCAGTTCACTCTGGGCTTCCTGGAAAGGCTTCGTGCTCGGAGGTAACTATGGGAAGAGAAGGCACGTTGCAGGAGAAGTTCTACTTTGCGTAGGAGAAACAAAGGTAGTATGTTGCAGAGGGAAGAAGACAGACTCTCCTGGGATGCAGTTGTGAGTCATCTAGACTAAAAGGCTCTGTGTGGTCTGAACCCTTGTTAAGGTTGACCTTCAAAATATATACATTCCCTTGAACACCTATTCAGCGCTAGACATAGTGGACCTAAAAATGGTAAGGACAGCTTTCCTCAGGCTTCTGGTCTCCTAAGTGGCAGAGCCAGGATTCACACCTGGGCAGTCTGACTCGGGATCCACTCTCTGAGCCAGCACTCTATCTTGGGTTTCTCAGATGGAAACTCTCAAAGGTTTAGCTTTCTGGAACTAAAAGGCAGATGCTATGAAACTTTAAATCCTAGTTTTCTAAACTAATAGCCATCAATTTTATTCATCAGTTGTTCTTTGCTAACAATATATTGAATAGCTTTTCCACAGAAGTGCCACTAGCAGAACTGTAACTGTTTGTGAAAAGTTCCAGAGAGTTAAGCTAGATATTAGTCACACCACACCCATTGCTTGCATACCTGGTATATGCCAGGCACCAGGCAGAGAAGAACCAAAGATGAACAAGGCCAAGTACCCGCAAAGGGGACTCACAAAACAGGGAAGGGAACAGGCCCCCAAGTGAAATTCCACAGACTGCTCACACTTGTATCCCTTTATCGCCTGATTGCCACTGCCTGAGATGTCCTGATAAGAAGTTAGATGATCATATACCCCCTCCCCCCATTCCTGTCTTACTGGGATGACCCGAGAGCAAACAGCAACATGGGCTCAAAGAAAAAGTCAACTTTAGAAGCTCTACCTGGGAACTCGGCTGATCAGAAAGCAAAACAAGGAAAAGGCAAATCCGCAGGAAAAACAGGACTCCTAAGGGAAAGGCTAGCTGCTCAGAGGTCCCCTAGAGGGGAGGAGACTCCACCCACACCTAAGGTGAGACCAGTCCCCCAGGTGCCCCTTCCCGAGCCAACACCTCTCACCGAGTCCACCAGCAGCTTCTTGCTCGACTCCCCGATGCTCTTCAAGGCCACGTCCACATCCTTCTGCCCAGGGAGGCAATTCACGCAGTTATTCAAGGAGTGAGAGACGGCTTTGGCCACCTGAATACACAGAGGGAGAAAAGTCCCATCAGAAAGCAGGTTTCGGGGCAAACATTCTTGCACATGTGTTGGGAGTGAGCAGTGACAGTATGCAGAGCTAGAAGAGATGGGGAACTGATCTGCCAGCATGGACGTGACACTGTTTACTGATAAATCTCCTCATCTAGGCCTCTCACTGGGGTTAACATCCTATCTTAGCACAGGGTCTGACACAGTGATACAGCACACCCTACCTGCTCCCAAGGCCAGGCCAAGTCCTGACTGTGGCTCAAATACAAATCCCGAACATTCTGTCAGGTTCTGAAACAAAGATATCCGACACCAAGAGGAAGAGAAATAGCTCCCTTCTAGAGAGCCCTGCAGAGGTCCTGAGGTGGAAGGAGGCCCTGAGCCCTTTGGATCACAGTTAGCCTGCCCTGGGATGGACTTATGCTCAGCGACCCTCTGGTGCCATCATCCCACACCTCGCCCTGCCCAAGGGCAGGCGGAATGTTCTGAGCACTTCCAGACCAACTTGGAGTTGCCCACACGCTGCCTTTTAAGGATGTGTGAGGCTCCCTGTCTACGCTCTCTGGTAGGAATCATCTGAAGAGGAACTAGAGAGAGTTTAAAGCACTGAGTAGCTAAACCAAGCAAATCTACCTCACCTCCCAGGCTAGGAAGAGGGATATACGTAAGCACACACAGGCCCAAAACAGACATGCTGTGTCCAGGTCCTTCACGTTCTAACAGCAGGTCTCAACAAAGCCCCCCATACTTTCTGTTGATGGAATTAAGCACGTCTCACGTTATGGGGGCTACCAGGCAAGGCTTCCAAAACTGCTCACACCGGGCAACAGCCTGTCCATGCGTCCACCTCAGTGATGACCTTGACTGCCAGTTCTGGGCCTTACCTGGGCTAGTCTCTGCTGACTCTCCGCATCTCCAGGTGCGATCAGGGCCTGCTTGGCTTCTTGGATGAGCATGGCCGAGCCCTCCATCACGTCCCGGGCGGAATCTAGCATGGCACGCACAGCCGCGGGGTCACTCGTAGATGCAGCCACTCCCCGGGCGGCCTGGGCCAGCGTTTTCAGAGCTTGGGCCGTCTCTCGAGCAGCAACCCCTGGGGATAAAAAAAAAAAAAAAAAAAAAAAAAAAAGAGCCCGCCAGACTTTCTATTAGATTCCATCCAAAAGTTACACTTTTACTTGGGGGTAAGCCTCTAAACTAGAGCCTTCTAGGAAGGAGAGAATCCTTGGACAGTGCCTGGCACAGGTGGGCTCCAAATTGCTTTTTATAAAATTTGAATTGATGTCCTTCTCAAAGAAGTAGCTCAAGCCATTGGCTCTGGGCTGCTCCAAGAGGGCCGTTACAACAAATGCCACGCTAAAAACCATTTCCCTCTGGTTCCTGTCACTCCCACTACTCCGTCCCTAGACCTAAAATACCAAGTGCATAGTATCAAACTCACAGATGAACCATTCAAATGCACTTTTCTTTCCAGTCATTTTTATTGGGGCATAACTTACATGCAACAAAGTGAACGAGTCTCCCTGGGCAGCTCACTGAATCTGTACCAATGTGTACACCCACGTATCTTGCCATCCATGTGGAGACGGAACATTTCCATCACCTGTGCCCTTTCCCAGTCAATGTCCTCTCACACTGGAAGTAATCCCTATTCTAGCTTTTATCACCTTAGACTAGTTTTACCTGTTCTTAAACTACGGGTTGATGGAACCACACTGTATGTATACTTTTGTGTCTGGTTTCTTTCTCTGACCATAATGCTGTGAGATTCACCCATGCTGTTATGCATAGCAGTACACTGCTTTTTTCTTGCTGCGTCGTATTCCATTATAGGAACACAGCAACATCTACTTATCCATTCTTCTGTTGCTGGACATTTGGGGATTGTTTCCTGTGCGGACTCTTATGAATAAAGCTACCGGAAAAGTTCTCATCCCTGTGTTTAGGTAGACATATTCTCTTGGATTTAAATCTAGGACCTGAATTGCTGGGTCATAGAGTAAGCATATATTTAGCTTTGGAGGACACTACCACACTTCTTCAGAATGGTTTTGCCATTATACACTCCGCCAGCACTATATGAGAGTTACAGTTGCTCTACGTCCTGGCCCAAACTTACTAGTGTTAGATTTTTTATTTTATCCAGTTCTGGTGGGTGTACTGCATGCAGGAATCTTAGTTCCCCGACCAGGGATTAAAACCATGCTCCCTGTAGTGGAAGCGTGGAGTCTTAACCGCTGGACCGCCACTCACTGAGGTTTAATTCTTATATCCCCAGTGAGCAACGATGTTGAGCACTTTTTCATACACTCAGTGGCTGTTTGGACATCCTCTTTTGCGAAGTGCCTGCTCATCTTTAAATTCACTTCTAAAGATGATGGGATTCGGTGATAAACTATGAATATAAACTAGTCCTTAAAAACTACAGCGCCACCTCCCATAGAAAGAAGAGGCGCCTTCCTACATGGTACCTAGTGCTTGGCGCACCCAAGAAAAGGAAGGAGACTGGAAATGCCAAGGCACGTAACAAAAGGCTCCTAGAACCAGGGGAACCGCAGAATAGCCAGCCTCAAAACTCATCTCATCGAACCATTTCAGATGAGAACCAGCGCTGAGAAGCATCTTGTCCATGGACACACCTTTAGATCTGAGGTTTCTTAGTTTCTTAACTTCGGGGTCAGACTCTGCACAGTGTTCTCTGGGATAGAGAACTACAAGGGATTCTTGCTAGAACATACAACATCCGCATGAAAAATTCACAGATGACTTGCTCTCTCACTACACTTTGAGGCGACTATATCTAAAGCCTTCGGCTGGATGGTCTCTAGGCACCCCTGAGCGTGGTCTTTACCGCCGCTGCTTCAGCTGAGTGGGCACAGACGCAGCAGGTGGTCCTCTCTTTACTAGGGATGAGGCACCGAAATACAAGAAAGAACACAAAAGGCCCTGGGGATCTATAAAACAACTTCCCAGCGTTGCAGACTGGCTCATCTGTAAATATTTAGGAAGTCACATAACTGGGACATAACTCTACAATCTAATCAAGGCAAATTACAAAGCTGCCAATTTACCACTTATCACATGGCACTTCCGAGCGCAGCAAGTGGAATGAACACATTTTAAACAAAGTGTTTTATATGGCAGAGGAGAAAGCATAAAGATAAGTAAAGCCAAGGTGAAGGAGAGAAAAAAGCCAAAGAGAAGAGTCACTGCATTTTTTTTTTTTTTTTTTTGGAGACATCAAGGAGGGTTTTATTGTTTGTTTTTTACTGGAGTATAATTGCTTTACAATGTTGTGTTAGTTTCTGCTGTACCACAAAGTGAATCATCTATATCCCCTCCCTCTTGGACCTTCCCCCACCCCCTGTATCACACCCATCTAGGTCATCACACAGCACTGAGCTGAGCTCCCTGTGCTATACAGCAGGTTCCCAGGAGCTATCTATTTTATACATGGTAGTGTGTTTATGTCAAACCTAATCTCCCGATTCATATTATGCTGAAGCTTCTGGCACAGGGTGGAAGGACATCCTTGCTCAGAAGGGCACCCACCAGGTGTGGTTAAGACCTCATCCAGCTCTGCTGCTGACCAGCTGTGTGGACTAAACTGCTGCCGCCTTTTCCCTCTGGGTCTCAGTTTCCTACAGGTTATAAGAGAGGCTGAGATCACAGCTGTGACCACTGAAAATTCTAGGCTGTGATTTCTAGACCTCTCCTCTTGCCTTTCTCTTTACCACGTGGACTCTTGAATCTATTTCTATTTGAGTTGTATTATTTTGGAAGAATAAAACATTTATCATATGCAATTAGAAAAGTCATGTTCATGAAAAAATTATTTACTGAAAAGCCTTTTATAGACTCAGACAATTTTTCCAAAAGGCAGAAACCAGAAGAGCGGAATTCCAAAAGCCGAGGTATATCCACCCCACGTGTTTTCTGCTGAAGACTCACTATGAAATCTCAAGGCACATCAAGAATCCTCTTTGGAGGGATTAGGTTTCCCGGAAAGTGGAAGCCACACCAACAAAAGGATGAAACAAGGCCACCAGATGCCAGGGAGCCCAATGAACATCCAAGGCTGTACGTGGCTGAATTCACAGCAATATTCTCAATGGTAATGATGAGAATCATCAGTCATATCTCCGAGCAATCACCACCCTCCCCCCCAAAATTGTTCCTGTAGTCAAGGGTGCAACACACCCCAGAACTGCCAGCGGGAAACACTGAAGCAGACTCCCTGCTTCAATAACCACAATCCTTGGAAGACACAGAGGACGTTCACAGTATTGCTGCCGTCTAGATCTCAAATTACATTCAGCAACAGTCTTAAGGAGACACATTAGTCACATGAAATACAGGGGAATTCTTTGTAATAGTAATTACTCCTGATCAGAATTCACGAGATTGTGTGTAGACAGCATTAGACCACGTATCAAGCGCACAAGGTAAAAAGCAAGTATGCAAGAGTTTTTAATCTGTACCAAAGGATCTGGAAAGGGTTCTGTCTATGTAACTGTACTCAGCCGAGAAGAAATGCGTTTTGAACACTGTACTGGTCAAATAAAACCACATCTGCATTAGAAGCTAGTCCAGTGGCAGCTCATGTGTTAACTTCTGAGTATCCCAAGCATCTTAGGTGTGGACGAGGGAACTGACACCCAGGGAGAAGCTGTCCACACTCGTGCTCTCTCCCTGCTTCCCATCCATTCTTCAACTTTCCTGTAATTGCCTTCAACAGGGAGAGCAGTGACCTTGTTTTTCCTTAAGCCAGTGGATGCTTCTTAAGTCCCTCTCTGCAGTGTCTTTCCAGGCAGCAATTATCTCTGTGAGTCGAGAGACATCCCTCTCTCCTGGTTTCCATGGTCTCTCCAAGGCTGCATGTTCTCGTTTCTTTCAAGGATTTCTAACGCTCAGCCTTCTCCTGAAATACTTGGGTTCCACAGGGTTATATCTGATAAAATTGTTCTCACTCTACCACTCTCCCTTAGGCAAACTTAGCTACCCCCATGGTTTCAATCATTATCATTTTATTAAACATTTAGAAATATTTATCTCCAGCCCAGACTTCTCTACTGAGTTCCAGAGGTAAATATCCAGCTGCCTAATGGGCACCTCTCCGTGGATATCCTGCAGGGATTTCAAATTGAATCCATTTAAAGTTGAACCTGGGACTTCCCTGGTGGTCCAGTGGGTTAACAATCCGCCTTCCAATGCAGGGGATGTGGGTTCGATCCCTGGTCAGGGAACTAAGACCCGGCATGCTGTGGGGCAACTAAGCCCATGAGTTGCAACTACTGAGCCCACGTGCCACAACTCAGAGAAGCCCATGTGCCGCAACGAAAAGCACGTGTGCCGCAACAAAGACCCAGGGCAGCCAAAAAAAAAAAATAATAATAATAATAAAGTTGAACCTGGCATCCCTAAACTCCAGCCCTCAACATGCCTGCCAGTGACCCTGTGTCTCCATCACATTGATTCATACAACTCTTCGTTCAGCTATCAGACTAAACTTAGAGCTGTCTGTGTTGCTTTCCTTATTCCCATTCTTACCAACTTCTAATCCATCACCAACAACCGTGAGGTCTCTTTTTCTTTAATCCATCCTTCATCTCCACTATAGGCCACTAACAACTCTTACCTGGATGAATGCAACAGCCTTCTCACTGGTCTCCCTGCCTCCAACTTTGTTTCCCTCCAATTTATCAGCGCATGAAAAGAAGGGCAAAGTGCATTAAGGGCGATCGAGACTGTGTCCATAGATGCAAATTCTTCAGTATTTTCACAAGCTCTGAGCTTCAATTTCAATTTATTTAAATTGGCTTATGAGGCCTTTTAAGATCTGACCCCAGCCGACCTTCCCAGCCTTATCTTCTTACTCCCTACCTCCTTGACTTTTACTTGGATCCTTCTCACTTCATTTCATCAGCCTTCTTCTCCTGCCTTTGGGACTTCACATATGCTGTTCCCAAGTCCACCACCACCTAGTTGGCGCCTGCCAAAATGAAATGGGGCTACTTCTAGGTTGTTTTTCAGATATCAACTAGACAGTCTGTCATCCTGGATGTTATCAGTATTGGATGACGTAACTTGTAAAGCAGTCTTTCCTTCATTAAAAATCCATTTCATCATCTACACAAAATCTGGCAAGATTTCAGGAATGTGTAGAAATTCTTGAAACTACATCTCTCATATGCCCTAAGCTTTTAAGAATTTACATATACTTTTCTTTCTCCTTGAATGCTAAGTGAGTCGTAATAATCCTTAAAACCCGGATCAGGTGTCAGTTCTGCTTTGGAACGTTCCCTCACCCTCTCATGAGGACAGAATTGTACATTCTTACTGTTGTAGGTACTATATTACACTATGCCGTGATAACTCTTTTTGTGTTCCTATTGTGCTCTTATTTTCAAAGTAATAAATATACACAGTTTTTGAAGAACCAAAGAGGATTTTCCTTATAGTGATGGAAAGAATAACTTACAGCAGATGAACCCTCCCCCCTCAGAGAAACAACTAGAAACTCTGGAAAAATATAGACAAAACATCTGTTTGAAGGCACTGGAGAGATACCAAGGAACCAAGGTAAAGAAAGCCAAGACCTTGGAAGAGAAAGAAAGTACAGAGAAGTGAGTACAACACTGCTTTCCCCCTCAAGGCATTTTCTAATTTGTAAACTGTTGCCCAGAAACTGAGAGGCTGAGCAAAACTTTCTGAAATCGCATGGGGATGGGAAGATAAAAGAAGCATAGTTCTGAGCTCAACAATCAGAATGGCCCTCATAAGCATCACAGATGTTTAGACAGGAGGCACAAAGAGCTACACCCTACAAGGTAAACTGGAAATGGACTTTGCAATATCCAATCAGTTCGGTTCCGCTCGTATTACGGTGATCTTCTCCATTTTTAACCACCTGCTAAAATAAAAGATTAATCCTCTGTACGGAAGAAAACACAATCTAGAGCCTCAAATTATTTCTACAATGTAAATACCAATGATTAGCATTAAATTTAAAAAAAATCAGAAACATCAGGAGATAAGGTCAATAGTTGAAAACCAAGAAGAGAAAAAAAAACCCAGAAAACGAAACAGATAACAAGACGCCCGTAAGTGATCCCGACATTGGAGTTATTGAACCTGGACTTTAAGTAAATGTAAAAACTATGTTGAAGAAATTAGATGACGAGATAGAGAATTTCAGCAGAGAAATGGAAAGTACAAGAAAGCCATCAAAAGGTTATTATAAAACTGAAAAATATGACATTTAAAATTAAAAACTCAATAGAAGAGTTTGAAGGTAGGAGGAATAGTGAGCTGCAGATAAGTCCAAAAAAAACCCACACAGAATAAAGCATGGAGAAGAAAAATTATGGCCAATATAGAAAAGAGCATAGGAGACACACAAAACAGTGAAAATATCTAACATAGGGGGTAACTGGAGTGTACAAAGAGGAGAGAAAAAAATGGGACAGAAGCAACATTTGAAGATATAGCGGTTGAGAGTTTTCCAAAACTGATCTAAGACAGCAAATCCCATCTTTAAGAAGTACTAAAACCCAAAGTGGGATAAATAGGCAAAATGACACAAAACAAAACTCCTCTAGGCACAGTGCTTGAAAACCAAAGACTGAGAAAATTCAAAAAACAAGTAGTAGAGGGGAAAACTAAAACCACATTACCTGTGGAAGAGTAAAGTGACAGCTGACTTCACAACAGAAATAAAGGAAGCCAGAAGACAACGGAATAACATCTTCAAATGCTGACAACGGAATAACATCTTCAAATGCTGGAAGAAAATAACTGCCAACCTAAAATTTTACAATACGTAAAATTATCTACCAAAAATAAAGGCTAAACAAAGGCATTTTTAAACAAACGACAACTGAAAGAATTGGTCACTGCAGACTCACACTAAAGGAATTAATGCAGGGAGTTCTTTAGGCAGACAGGAAATAATCCCAGGTGGAAACACATTGTGATGCAGAAAGGAATGAACAGCAATGGAAAGGTCAATATGGAGGAGCATTTAATCAATACTGACTATGAAACAACTTTGAGGCGGTATTGAGGAGGTTAAATATATGTAGAATTAAAGCACTCAACAACAATGAATGAGTTGGAAGAAAGGTAAATGAAGTTTAAGTGTCCCAAGATTCTTGCACTGTCCAGGAAGAGGTAAACATACTAACTTATATTATACTTTAAAAAAATTGTTCAAGAATAGGCAGTGAATGTACAACTAATAAACTAATCAAGGGAAGAGAAATAGATTTTAAAAAGCACATATAAATCTGAAAGAAGGCAAGAAAGGAGAGAAAAAGGAACCTAGGATAGGTAGGACATACAGAAAAGAAATAGTAAGATGACAAATTCAAACCTCAATATATCAGTAATTACATTATATATAAACAGACCAAATACTCCAATTGAAAGGAAAATACTGTCACACCAACAAACAACTCCTCCCCCTCTGAAAGGACAACTACATGATACGCATAGGTATGCATGCATACACATGCATTAAATATAAGCATAGAGAAAAACTGAAAGTAAAAGGATGGGACAAGATTTATGATGCACACTATAATGAAAACAAAAACTTCTATGCAAAAAACTATAAAACAGTATTGAGAGAAAGGAAATCTAAATAAATGTAGAGATATACCACATTCACAGATTAGAAGACTCAGTAATGTAAAGATTTCAGTTATCCCCAGATTCAGGTAACGCCGATCAAAAAACAAACAAAAAAACAAGCGAAAGGGTTTTTTTTGGGGGGAGGGTACAAATGGGCAGGCTGATTCTAAAATAGATGTGGAAATACAAAGGGTCAAGGAAAGTCAGCACTAACTTGAGGAAGAATAACAAAGTCAGAGGACTCACGTTATCAGATATTAACACTTAGTATAAAACTGCAATGATTAGGAAAGTATGGTACTAAGGTAAGACCAGGCAATTAAAGCAATGAAAAAGAAGCAAAAGTTCAGAAACTGACACATTTATGCCCTTAATTTATAATGAAATGGCCCTCAAGACCGTTGGGGAAAGGAGGGTCGCTTCAGAAAGCGGTGCTGGGTCAAATGGACGGATGCGCTGGTGCAAAAACAACTACGCTAGGACCCTGTTTGTCCACATATAAAACTCAATTCCAGGTGGATCGTAGTTCTAAATACGGAAGTAAAACAACAAAGCCTTTAGACTATAACAGAGGAGAATATCTTCATGACTTGGAGAAGCAAAATCTTTAAATTGGGCACAAAAACACTAACCATAAAGGAGAAGTGTAAATTGGACTATATAAAATTTAAGTTTTGTTTATCAAGAAACACCTCTAAAACAGTGAAAAGGTAAGCCACAAGATACAAGACATACATACATATGTGACAACTAACTCCTGCAAATAAATAAGGAAAAGGCAGAAAACTCATATTTTAAAAAAATGGGCAAAAGACATGAAGAGATGCTTCACAAAAGAAGGTATCCAAATGCCTGATAAACTGAAAATATCCTCAACTGCACTGTTCCTCAGGGACATGCAAACTAAAACCATAATGTGATTCTACTACACACTCAACAGAGAGGCTAATATTGACAAAGCAGATGTGGTGACCAGGATGTAGAACAAGTGGAACTTTCAGATACTGCAGGAAGGACTGTAGCTGAGTGGCCGCACAGCCTAAGACCCAGCAATTCCCCTGGGATGCCAAAAATGCTCATTACTTGATCTTGGTGGGGGTTTTTCAGGTGCATTCAATTTGGGATAACTCATGAAGATATACATTTAGGACTTATGCTCTCCTCTGGATGTATATTATTCTTTAATAGTAATGTATATTTCAAAAAAAAAAAAAAAATTCAAGCCGTACTACTATATAACAAAAGCAACAATCCATCTCCTCTTCACCTGATTCCTACTTATAGAGTCACTCAGTTCTTTAAGATTTCTTCTGATGGATGGATGGATGGATTTATTTAATTATTTATTTATGGCTGTGTTGGGTCTTCATTGCTGCAGGTGGGCTTTTCTCTAGTTGTGGTGAGCTACTCTTCGTTGTGGTGTGTGGGCTTCTCATTGCGGTGGCTTCTCTTTGTCACAGAGCACAGGCTCTAGGCACGCGGGCTTCAGTAGTTGCAGCTCGTGGGCTCAGCAGTTGTGGTTCACAGGCTCTAGAGCACAGGCTCAGTAGTTGTGGCGCATGGGCTTAGTTGTTCCGTGGCACGTGGGATCTTCCCAGACCAGGGCTCGAACCTGTGTCCCCTGCACTGGCAGGTGGATTCTTAACCACTGCGCCACCAGGGAAGTCCTGATGTAGTTCTCATTTTCAAGTAATGGGCTAATACTGAAACTTCTTGATGTCTCCATTTTAGATAGAAACAGACTTCCTACTATGATGACATTCTTTTTTTTTTTTTGTATCACCAGGTATTTTTCCTTATACATTCTGTTCCTTATACAGTACTCCTGGTTCAGGGGTACCTGGTGCCTCCAGGGCTCAAACCCTCCCAGAGTTTTGCAGCACCAATCAGCTTGTTTCTTGTTGGCTTCCCTATCCCTGGACACCTTTAGGTTTTTATTTATTGGGGTCTCTCAGTTACCACTCATCTGTCTCCTTCCACCTTCGACAACTTCATTGAGATCTTATTTGTTTTCTTCTCTCTCATTTTCTTTGATTTTTCTTTCTTTCTCTCCTTTAGTGGGATTTCAAGAGACATACACAGTTGCAGAGGTCTATAATAACCATCTGCTTATAGTCTAATAGGGGTGACTCAAATAGTTTGGGGGAATCATATTTGATTAGTCTTTGTATGCTTAGCATCAAGCCCAGTAACAAGCATGTTGAAAGTGCTTGAAAAATGTGTGTTGAACTGCTGAAATAAAAAAGTCAGGTTCATTGTCAAATCAACAAACTCCCCGCACCAGCCCAGTGGTCTGTACCTGGCCTCAGGGCATCACGAAGGGTGTGAGTCTCACCTGTGTAGTGCTCATTGCCTTGAGCAGCACAGGTCAGGAGCTGAGCCATGGAGGAGCCCACTGCTTTAGATGTACTTCCCAGGTCCTGAGCACATTTTTCCAGCTGTAAGAATATTCAAGGAGGAAGACAGCTTAGAAGAGGCAAATCACCCACTAAAGTCTTAGCCCCCAAATAATGCAGATCAAACTTTGGGCCTCAACTCTTTCCCACCTAATACACCAATGGCACTAAGAAGAAGTAGGGTGATAGAGGGGAAAGAACCCAGGCTTCAGGATAAACAAATGAGTTCACACCCTGCCCTCTGCTTCCTTCCCACACTTGCTAGCTGTGAGAGATTGGGTTAAGTCACTGAACTCTCCAAGTCTCTGTGTCCTGAGATCACAGTATCTAGCTCAGAAGGTTTTCAGAGAGTTAATGTAGGTACTCAACAAATGGTAGCTATTAGTATTATGCTTTCAGAAGCTAATTCAGAAAGTCTGCAACAAATCCTTAGTGAGAATTAATTATGCCTTGGCAGGAAGTGGGCAGACATCCAGCTGTTCCACCTTCCTGGCACGTGGGACCATTAACATTGTTCAATTTGATCATTATACTTTGCGGAGTTCTAACCAGAAGGAAATGCAATAGGAACAGAGGTTTGGGATGGTAAATGAGATTATGAAAACGGGCAAAGAGCTTGCTTCCCATGACGAGCACGTCATCTTGCTTTGTCAATGGAATAAATAATTCAGAGAATAAAGTCAATAAAGGCCTAGGGTAAGGGTAATTATTCAATTACTAGATGAGGACAACATTTTGGAAGAGAACTTTCAGGTGCACTGCGAGAGTTCAGAAAAGCCTCAGGAAATGCATGCAGTTTTAACCCCACAACATGTTTTCTAAGAGAGGCATTTCCTTCAAGTAAAAAACAGAGCCTGGTCCACTGTAGCCAACAGTATAACACAGTACACACATTTGTTTAGGGCAAACGATTTCTTTAAAAATTACATGATGTTTCTTGCATTCTAACTGACCGGTGGTTTTATGTGAAGGCAGAATATGTGTCATGGGCTCCTGGAGCACAGAAGTCTGCAAAGGGATACCTGGACCACTTTGCAAAGCTGCTGGCCCAGAAGCCAATACTGACTTTCTCTTTAGCCGGGGCACCTTAGTCAAGTGACTTCCTGAGTTTCCTGGTTTTTACAATTAGAGGTAGCTTGATTTCACAAATATTTTCCGAGTG
Source organism: Balaenoptera physalus (assembly GCF_965194825.1). NCBI lineage: Eukaryota > Metazoa > Chordata > Mammalia > Artiodactyla > Balaenopteridae > Balaenoptera > Balaenoptera physalus. Next base: position 107,687,602 of record NC_138883.1, on the reverse strand, counting down.
CTTCCTATATACCAGGCATTGTTCAATGGTAAATTAGATGCTCTGGTAGTCCTTTTATACCCTAAAAGTTTTTAGTTTTTATCCAAAGAGCAGCAGTAGTTAAGAGTAAAAGTTCTCAGTGTGAAAGATCAAGGCATGGGTTTTGGAGTCCTATAGATCTGGGTTCAACCCGTGGTTCTGATGCTGACTGCCAGGTAACATTGAGGAGAACAGGGCACCTCTTTTTTTTCAGCTGTAAAATGGGGTGAACAACACTTGTTCATTAGGTTACTATCAGGCTAAACTAGGCTGACTGTGTGTGTACACACTGCGTAACAGGTGCTTAATAAATGAAGCTATTTTATTAGTAACGTTCGGGAGTGAGGGAAAGGAGGTACATACAAATGAGGACGACTGGTAAAATTTTAGCCAAGAAAACCCTGGCACAGGCATCAGGAGGTATCATAACGTGATCAAATTAGATTTCTGGAGCCAACATTCCACTTGCTGTTGTGGCTTTACTAGAGTAAAGTGCTTTGCCATTGCCCACCCCAGTGCCTTGCACTATGGAAATTTTTTTTTTTTTTTTTAAAACATGACTGTTGAAAATATACTCTGTGTTTAACTTTATAACTTAATTGCCACCCATTTCATAAATAAAATACTTTAGACATAGAGGAGACTGGGACTTGCCTACAGCTAGTGGATGACACAACCTGGACCAAGAAGCCAGAACTCCTAGATCTAAACATAGCTCCTCCAGCTGCACTGGGCATTCTTTTCAGAAAAAGGCTGCAGGATTAGAGCACTGGCCTCAAAACGTCAGCAGGTCTTGTTTATGGAAAAGAGGGATGAATAGGAACTGATGCCTGGTCATGCCCAGCCACACCCCAGGCAGGTACACACAGGGCCATCTCTATCATCACACTGTTCTAGAGAAATGTGGCTATTCTAGGGCTTTGCATTAAAAACACCTGAAACTGAGACACACTGACCACCTCTCCCCCCCAACTCTAAAAATGTCTTGACATCCTAACAGAGGTAGAGCCCCAGACCCCAGCTGTCACCAGCATCTCCTACCGTCTCCCCTGGGAGTGGCTTCAGCTGACTCTCCACGGCAGCCATCTTGGCATCCTGCAGTTCACTCTTCAGGGTCTGCACGGTGCTCAGTGCTGAATCAATTTCCATGGGACCACAGGCTTCATGGGCCTGTCAACAGAGTTGAGAATATGTGCACAACAGTCTGCTCGGGAAAAGCATCCCTAGTACCTTGCAACATATGAAATGCCTTTCTCGATATAACCAACAACTCTCCAAATCTAGCAATAGGAAGCAAGGGTAACAAGCATTTCCTGAGAGCACAAAATCATGCTCAATCAGGACCTCAGTCCTAAGTTCCCTAAATAGTCAATTATGTGTGTCTCATAACTGGATATACTTGAATTTTCCTTGAAGCTGTTTATATCTGAAATGCACTACCTCTCAAACTAAGAGGATCTTTACTCACTGTGTCTGGGTTCTAGACATGGGGCACCTAGCACAGTATGTGTGCACACAAAAACTTGGGAAGCATGGGGTGGATGAAGGAACGAACAAACAAATGAACCCAGGACTCTACAGACAAGTCTATGTCAACCTTACCGAATCTCTTTACAAATTTCTAGATTGTAAACCATTATCGTTCCATGCTGAAGGCTATGAAAGATTTTTCTCCTTAATAAAAACTTTAAAAAAAACTGCTTCATTCTTGTGATCATCTAGAACAGCGGTCTCCAAATGCTTTGATCACACACCCCCAACACGCATGTTAATAAATTATACACGTAAGTGTTAGTAAATTATATACATACAAGTATATTAAATACTGGTGTATCTTAACTTCTTTCCTTTTTAGATAACAGTAACAACAGCAGCAGTACACACTATTTGATTGATTTCTATGCGTGAGTATTACTAGGTGACAATACTGAGGCAAAGAGAGGTTAATTAACTTGCCCAGGTCACAAAATTAGTCAATGGCAAGGTGAGAATTTGAATGCAGGTGGTCTGATTTTAGAGCCTGTATTCTTAACCCTTACAACTATATACTAAAATCATAAAAAGCTCTCACAGAGTCTTCCTGAACCCAGTGCACAGCGTTGCTTGAGCCCCACTTCGGGGCTCACTGTTCCAAAGCAGTTGTTGGGCGTGGGTGTGTCGTTCAGTCACTGAGGAGACTTGTGAAAATGCAGATGTTTGTGCTCTATGACCAGAGATTCTGACTGGGGTGCTCAGACGTGAGGCCCAGGAACCTGCATTCTAAATGCCCCCATGTGACTCCGGTGCAGATGGTCCCTGGACCTCTCTTTGAGAAAGAGAGCTCAAAATAACTCTTTTGTTAGATATAACCTAAAACTCTAGATATTTTTCTTTGGTGATGTAGTGCACTGTTTATATTACAAATTCAAATCAGCTTCTAACCTTCTTCCCTTGCTCATATATGAGGCTGCCTGTTTCTATAAAGGGATTGTTACAATGAGGAAAAATGAATTCATGCTAGAACTCCATGCTAATACCACATCAAACAGTACAGTAATGAGGCCCTTTGGTAATTAACACATCTCAGAGACAAAAATGCATTAATCCCCAGTTCTGTTCTATTGAGGAACTTGTTAAGGTGAATGCTCCCACTTAAGAGGTGGAAACCTTTCAGGGCAAAGATAACATAGATGATCCTCCAAAACAGATTTGCTGCCTAAATAATGTTATTAAGCTCACAAGATAACACCTGGAAGATATGATCACTTACTATGCCCACAGTTTACCTGGCACCAAGAAACTGATGACTGGTGTCCCCTAAGACTGTAAGAAATAGAGCATTGCTTGTCCCAGGGCAGGGGAGGAGGGGAAGTATGCAACTTAGCATAGTTTAACCAAAGTCATCTGTAACCAGAAGGTGATAACTAAGTCGAGGAGACAGCGGCTAAAAGTGGCAAAAGCCAATCCACACGAGCACATTTAGTGGTCAAGCAGATGAAAGGGACAACTGCACCAAGAAATATGCCAGGCAGTGTTCAGGCCCTGGGGAGCACCCTGGTCACACCAACAGTAAGGAATTAAAAGCTCCACTCCTGACAAGCTAACTGCCGTGACAAGGGTCCACTTGCCTTCTGCGAGGCGGTACGCAGCTCTGCCAAGCTGGTGGCAAGGTTCTTGGCACACTGGCTCAGCTGCATGGCCGCAGCCTGGTCGCTGACAGTGGGCACTGCGGCTTTAGCAGAGGACACCATCTTGCTTCCAGGCTGTGGAGAGAAAAGCTGAAAGTAAGACAGCTCCTGGGCAGCAAGAGTCAGAGAGTAGAGACCCAAACAGCAATGCCGCCTTATCAGCCAGAGCTTACTTTGCCCTAAAACAAGGAATATTAAAACCATCTAGTTTCCCCCCAAAATTGCCAACCAAAATCAGATACTCTAGGGCAGTACATTCTAGGAATGTTTGAAACAAAAAGTATGTGTCTTCAGACTGGCTGAATGGATACGAAAACAAGACCCATATACATGCTGTCTACAAGAGACCCACTTCAGATGTAGGGACACATACAGACTGAAAGTGAGGGGATGGAAAAAAATATTCCATGCAAATGGAAATCAAAAGAAAGCTGGAGTAGTAGTACTCATATCAGACAAAATAGACTTTAAAATAAAGACTATTACAAGAGACAAGGAAGGACACTACATAATGATCAAGGGATCAATCCAAGAAGAAGATATAACAATTGTAAATACCTATGCACCCAACATAGGAGCACCTCAATACATAAGGTAAATGCTAACAGCCGTAAAAGGGGAAACTGACAGTAACACAATAAGAGCAGATGACTTTAACACCCCACTTACACCAATGGACAGATCATCCAAACAGAAAATAAATAAGGAAATGCACGTTTTAAATGACACATTAGACCACATGGACTTAATTGATATTTATAGGACATTCCATCCAAAAACAACAGAATACACTTTCTTCTCAAGTGCATATGCAACATTCTCCAGGACAGATCACATCTTGGGTCACAAATCAAGCCTTGGTGAATTTAAGAAAACTGAAATCCTATCAAGCATCTTTTCTGACCACAATGCTATGAGACTAGATATCAATTACAGGAGAAAAACTGTAAAAACTACAAACACATGGAGGCTAAACAATACACTACTAAACAACCAAGAGATCACTGAAGAAATCAAAGAGAAAATCAAAAAATACCTAGAAACAAATGACAATGAAAACACAACTACCCAAAACCTATGGGATGCAGCAAAAGCAGTTCTAAGAGGGAAGTTTATAGCAATACAATCCTACCTCAAGAAACAAGAAAAATCTCAAATAAACAACCTAACCTTACACCTAAAGCAATTAGAGAAAGAAGAACAAAAATCCCCAAAGTTAACAGAAGGAAAGAAATGATAAAGATCAGATCAGAAATAAATGAAAAAGAAATGAAGGAAACAATTGCAAAGATCAATAAAACTAAAAACTGGTTCTTTGAGAAGATAAAATTGATAAACTGTTAACCAGACTCATCAGGAGAAAAAGGAAGAAGACTCAAATCAACAGAATTAGAAATGAAAAAGGAGAAGTAACAACTGACACTGCAGAAATACAAAGGTTCATGAGAGACTACTACAAGCAACTAATGCCAATAAAATGGACAACCTGGAAGAAATGGACAAATTTTTAGAATAGCACACCCTTCCAAGACTGAACCAGAAAGACATAGAAAATATGAAAAGACCAATCACAAGCACTGAAATTGAAACTGTGATTAAAAATCTTCCAACAAACGAAAGCCCAGGGCCAGATGGCTTCACAGGCAAATTCCATCAAGCATTGAGAAGAGCTAACACCTATCCTTCTCAAACTCTTCCAAAATATAGCAGAGGGAGGAACACTCCCAAACTCATTCTACAAGGCCACCATCACCCTGACACTGAAACCAAACAAACATGTCACACAGAAAGAAAACTACAGGCCAACATCACTGATGAACATAGATGCAAAAATCTTCAACAAAATACTAGCAAACAGAATCCAACAGCAAATTAAAAGGATCATACACCATGATCAAGTGGGGTTTAGCCCAGGAATGCAAGGATTCTTCAATATACGCAAATCAATCAATGTGATTCACCATATTAACAAATTGAAGGATAAAAACCATTTGATTGCCTTGTAATCCAAGTGCCTGAGTTTGTGTTTGTATTTATGATTGTGTTTGTATCAAATGGCATCATGGAGTGCTGCCTGGCTGAAGGTTTCAAAGTCATAAGAATAGAGGGAAGAGGTAGGAGAACTGGGTCACATGGAATATGACAATACAGATGTAGAAAATTTAAAAAGAAGAAAACCTGTACTATAGCAGCTGGTATCATGTTTATTTTGTAAGTGTATATATTGTTCAGATATTAACTAGGAAAAATTCATTAACAATAAATATGCTATGAACTTTAAAAAAAAATATGATAATCTCAACAGATGCAGAAAAAGCTTTTGACAAAATTCAACACCCATTCATGATAAAAACTCTCCAGAAATCCAGAAAGTGGGCCTAGAGGGAAACTACCTCAACATAGTAAAAGCCATAAATGACAAACCCACAGCCAACATCATTCTCAATGATGAAAAACTGAAAGCATCTCCTTTAAGATCAGGAACAAGACAAGGGTGCCCACTCTCACCACTATTATTCAACGTAGTTTTGGTTTAGCCACGGCAATCAGAGAAGAAAAAGAAATAAAAGGAATCCAAATCGGAAAAGAAGAAGTAAAACTGTCATTGTTTACAGGTGACATGATAGTATACATAGAAAATACTAAAGATGCCACCAAAAAACTACTAGAGCTAATCAATGAATTTGGTAAGGTAGCAGGATACAAAATTAGTGCCCAGAAATCTCTTGCATTCCTATACACTACAACAAAAAATCAGAAAGAGAAATTAAGGAAACACTCCCATTTACCACTGCAACAAAAGGAATAAAATACCTAGGAATAAACCTACTTAAGGAGGCAAAAGACCTGTATGCAGAAAACTATAAGACACTGATGAAAGAAATCAAAGACAATACAAACAGATGGAGAGATATACCATGTCCTTGGATTGGAAGAATCAACATTGTGAAAATGACTATACTACCCAAAGCAATCTACAGATTCAATGCAATCCTGATCAAATTACCAATGGCATTTTTCATAGAACTAGAACAAGAAAATTTTACAATTTGTATGGAAACACAAAAGACCCCAAATAGCCAAAGCAATCTTGAGAAAGAAAAACGGAGCAGGAGGAATCAGGCTTCCTGACTTCAGACTATACTACAAAGCTACAGTAATCAGGACTGTATGGTACTGGCACAGAAACAGAAATACAGATCAATGGAACAGGATAGGAAGCCCAGAGATAAACCCACACACAGATGGTCACTTTGTCTTTGACAAAGGAGGCAAGAATATACAATGGAGAAAAGACACCCTCTTCAATAAGTGGTGCTGGGAAAACTGGACAGCTACATGTAAAAGAATGAAATTAGAACACTCCCTAACACCATACACAAAAATAAACTCAAAATGGATTAAAGACCTAAATGTAAGGCCAGACACTATAAAACTCTTAGAGGAATACATAGGCAGAACACTCTATGACATAAATCACAGCAAGATCCTTTTTGACCCACCTCCTAGAGAAATGGAAATAAAACCAAAAATAAACAAATGGGACCTAATGAAACTTAAAAGCTTTTGCACAGCAAAGGAAACCATAAACAAGACAAAAAGACAACCCTCAGAATGGGAGAAAATATTTGCAAACAAAGCAACTGACAAAGGATTAATCTCCAAAAGGTACAAGCAGCTCATGCAGCTCAATATCAAAAAAACAAACAACCCAATCAAAAAATGGGCGGAAGACCTAAATAGACACTTCTCCAAAGAAGACATACAGATTGCCAACAAACACATGAAAAGATGCTCAACATCACTAATGATTAGAGAAATGTAAATCAAAACCACAATGAGGTATCGCCTCACACCGGTCATAATGGCCATCATCAAAAAATCTACAAACAATAAATGCTGGAGAGGGTGTGGAGAAAAGGGAACCCTCTTGCTCTGTTGGTGGGAATGTAAATTGATACAGCCACTATGGAGGACAGCATGGAGGTTCCTTAAAAAACTAAAAATAGAACTACCATACGACCCAGCAATCCCACTACTGGGCATATACCCTGAGAAAACCATAATTCCAAAAGATACATGTACCACAATGTTCACTGCAGCACTATTTATAATATCCAGGACATGGAAGCAATCTAAATGTCCAATGACAGATGAATGGATAAAGAAGATGTGGCACATATATACCATGGGATACTACTCAGCCACAAAAAGGAACGAAATTGAGTTATTTGCAATGAGGTGGATGGACCTAGAGTCTGTCATACAGAGTGAAATAAGTCAGAAAGAGAAATACAAACACTATATGCTAACACACATATATGGAATCTAAAAAATTGGTATTGATACACCTAGTGGCAGGACAGGAATAAAGACGCAGACGTAGAGAACAGACTTGAGGATACAGTGGGGGTAGGGGAAGCTGGGGCAAAGTGATAGAGTAGCATGGACATATATACACTACCAAATGCAAAATAGATAGCTAGTGGGAAGCTGCTGCATAGCACAGGGAGATCAGCTTGGTGCTTTGTGACGACCTAGAGGGGTGGGATAGGGAGGGTGGGAGGGAGGCTCAAGAGGGAGGGGATACGGATATGTACACATATAGCTGATTTACTTTGTTGTACAGCAGAAACTAACACAACATTGTGAAGCAATTATACTCCAGTAAAGATATTCAAAAAAAAAGTATGTGTCTTTTGGGGTGGAGTGGGGAGTAAAATTGGGATAGTGGCTTGAAATTCTTATTTAAAACAGATTTGAAAGAGAGTTTCTTACTAAATATGTTGTGTTTCTTGGAGTAGCTCTTTAATCTGTGTCTCAAATATATGTAATAGACTATTTAGAAAAATACAGGGACACAAAATGAAACGAGTGACCTCTCACATCTCAGAACCCAGGACAATTTCACCATGCATGGGTGTCTATGTGCAGGCACATATATTTTCAAAAATAAGATCATACTATTTATTCTGTTTTCCAATCTCCTTGTTCCACATAGTCTATCTTTCTCATAGCTATGTAATACCCTGTGTATACATCAGTTATCACTTTTCAATCCTGTATTGTTAAGTATCTTTCCATGTTTTCAAATATAATAAACAATGATATGATAAACACCTTTGTAACTAAAATTTTGTACACGTTCATAATTTTTTTGTATAAACGTTTTTGGACCAAAAAGTATACATAATTTTAAGGTTTTTAATATGTATGCTATACAATGGCTCTTAGTAAAGCTGTAACAATTTAAGTGCCAGATCATAAATATCAAGGACACAAGTTAATATTATTAATATTTAAGGAATTCATGAGAATTTATAAGAAAAATCAGCATGAGTATATAAAAAGCATGAATAGACAAGTTCACGTAATAAAAACAAATAACTGAAACGGGAAAAATGTTTAACATTGTGAAAATCAAGGACATGCAAAATCAAATAATAAAAACGTAACCAAGAAAATTGGCAAAAACATTTAAAAAAAATGATTGATTTCCCAACTTGGAAAAGAGGTATTAAAAAGTGTGCTCCAAAATGCAAATGAAAACTACAATGAGGTTTCACCTCACACCAGTCAGAATGGCCATCATCAAAAAAATCTACAAACAATAAATGCTGGAGAGGGTGTGGAGAAAAGGGAACCCTTTTGCACTCTTGGTGGGAATGTATATTGATACAGCCACTATGGAGAACTGTATGGAGGTTCCTTAAAAAACTAAAAATAGAACTACCATATGATCCAGCAACCCCACTACTGGGCACATACCCTGAGAAAACCATAATTCAAAAGGTCACATGTACCCCAATGTTCATTGCATTGCAGCACTATTTACAATAGCCAGGACATGGAAACAACCTGAATGCCCAACGACAGATGAATGGATTAAGAAGATGTGGTACATATATACAATGGAATATTACTCAGCCATAAAAAGGAACGAAACTGGGTCATTTGTAGAGATGTGGATGGACCTAGAGTCTGTCATACAGAGTGACGTTAGCCAGAAAGAGAAAACAAATATCATATATTAATGCATATATGTGGAATCTACAAATATGTTACAGATGATCCTATTTGCAGGGCAGGAATAGAGGTGTAGACGTAGAGAACGGACATGTGGTCACAGAGGGGTAGGGGAGGGTGGGACGAACTGGGAGATTAGGATTGGCATATATATGCTACCATGCGTAAAATAGGTAGCTAGCGGGAACATGCTATAAAGCACAGGAAGCTCATCTCAGTGCTCTGTGACGGCCTAGATGGGTGGGATTGGGGGGAGGTCTAAGAGGGAGGGGATATAGGTATACATATAACTGATTCACTAGATTGTACAGCAGAAACTAACACAACATTGTAAAGCAATTATACTCCAATAAAAAAAAAATAACCCCACATTTGAATCTAAAAAAGAGTGGCTATGTGTATATGCATAACTGATTCACTTTGCTGTACACCTGAAACTAACACAACATTGTAAATCAGCTATATTCCAATAAAAATTAAAATAAAATAAAATAAAACAAAGAGAAAAAAATCAATAAAAAGTGTGCTCCACATGCTGCTAGTTGTAAATTTAGATTCATTCATCCTTCTGGAAGGGCAATTTTACCACACGTATGAAAAGAGTTTAAAATGTAAACTTTAAAAAAAGTTTAAAACTTTTTGATCTGCTGATTCCATTTCTATTTATTTCTGACTCTGGCCTTATTCTTGTAAAGATCTGATCTGTCTACAGTAGCAAAATTAAAAGAACAAAAGAAACAGGAAAAACAAGAAGGGCAGGGACAGAGTGACCCCTGGACCACGTCCACACTGTACTATCATAAGACCCTACGATCCTGCCAGCAGTGGGACAACACAACTGATTCTAGGCCCTGTAACCACCTACAGCAGAAGACAAACAACTTGTCCAAGCCACAATTCTCAATGTCCCAAAGATAAAAATAAGCTGCTTGCAATCCTAGTTCTAGTAATTTACCCTAAGGAAACAATTTAAGAGGGGCACAAAGATTTGAGCACACACCAAGCCTTTTTTTTTTTTTTTTTATCATATCACAGGTTGTTCATGACGGCAAATAATTGAAAACAACCTGTATGTCGAATGACAGAACAGCTAAACAATGAGTATAGTATATGAGAAAATATGATTCAAATTCACAAATGTTCATAATATAAATGTTAACATGAAAAACACAGTCAATACACAGTGAATCCCAAGAGAATACATACATAAATAAATACATTTGTATATGTATAAAGATAAAATGTGAGGAAGCACAAACTTTTCATGTTGTATCCCTGCATGTTGGAGTTACGGCTCTTGAAGAATTAACCAAATAGATGTATCACTGGGTCCTGTAAATACAGATCTGAATAGACAGGGACGAGAAAGAAACTTGCCAAACCACAAGGACTGTTTAGGAGATCCAAGTAGACAAAGTGCCGAGAGATGTGAAAGAAGTATGTACAAAGGGAGTGTTCACAACTTAATATTCACATTTTATATTTAATTAAAAAAAAAAAGAACCTAGCCACACTTCACAAAGACCGACAATACTTACTAATTCTATAATTGCCACAAGAAACCACCACACCTTTGGAGAAGATGCACTCACTGATTCTTATTTCCCTAGCTATGAATAATGGCATGAGGTATTCTGGAAACTAGCAAACCTAAAGCAATACTTAGTACTAGGCTGTTTGTCAAAAAGTGCAGCTTATTACATGTTTTCCCTCACGGAAGAGAAATACAGATAGCAAAATGGATAATGTGCCATCTCCTGGGGCAATTTCCCTGCATATCAGCATCTTGCTTTGCCAAGCTGCATCTCCCTCTCCTGAAACTGCTTCCAGGTCTGCTTACTGCAAAGACTTTGCTCTGGCTCTGGCATCTGTGAAGTCCTCTCCTTAAGGATAAAGGGCACCCCCTACCCAGTGGGCAGTGGGGTGGGGGTGGGTTGAGGTTCTGGGGAAGACGGAGGTGAATGTTTCCGTGGTACCTGGAGGAAGTTCTGGCTGGAGATGATGAGCGCCAGCTGGGCACTGAGATCTTCTGCCTGGGCTTGGCTCCCTCTGACCCCCTGGACCAGCTGAGGGATGTGATCAGCCACCGCCTACAGGGAGCAAGGAAAAAGAAAACTGAGCACACCCAGGATGGTGACGTACCAAAACGGGGTGTGTGGGGAAACGCCCCCAGTGATAATGTTCTGTGGATGTGCCTTCCCTCCTGGGGGTGCCTGGCCCAGACCTTGGATTCACTCAGCAGCTTTAGCCCGTTGGGCCCTTTGCCAACACAGTACCTGTGGGTAGGCTCCTCCCACACACGCTCTACCCTGTGGTCCCCCGGGTCCCAATACACGCAGCACAAGGCGATTCTCCATAACGAAGCCTTAAAACAATTTCCCCAGTTGCAGCTCACACCATCCTGGCTCGTTAGGGTTGAAAACCCTAGCGTCAAAGAATCTATCCAATTCACAGGTGGATAAACTCAATTCATACGGTCCAGTGATCAGAAGAAAGTGAGAGAAGCACCCAACTAACAGCATACTTCAGCATTTCGATATCTGACTTTGCGGGTATACGTTCCGTCTGTCAGCTTTCACGTCACTGTGGTTCCTCTTCCTGTGTTCTCACTCCTCAAATGGGAAAACCCGATGCCCGGGGTAGGGGAGGGAGGACAGCATCCCGAGGTGAGACCACTTGAAAGTGACCGTCTCCCCCGGTGCCTAGGAGATGCTGGCCTTTTCCCTCTCTGCGTCCTCCTGCTTGTCCCTCTGTGCCACGCCACATCTGACCAACCAGGCCCTCAGAGGCCACAGCACGGTGACCATCACTGCTAAGGAAGGACCCAAGAGCAGCCCACCCTGGTGACACGTTCTTTTCAGGAGCCCATTCCAGCAAGAATTAAAAAAGAATATTTCCAGGAGAATTTCACTCGAATCCTCTTCAGGACCGCTGGCTCTAGGAACTTGGCCCGCTTTACCTTCTGCACCGCAACCTGATAAACAGCAATGTTCTCATTCCCTGACAGAGGTACCCATGGGCTCAGTATGCTCCGTTTGTTCATAAGAAGTAGGGGGAGGGTTCCTACTATTTTCCTGGACACAAGTAGCATGTGCTCCCTGAGAAGGGGAAATGCCATTTTGCTACCCCTGCTGGCGGCTGAAGCCAGGCTCCAACAGGAAACCAACTCCCTCCGCAGCAGGGACCTGGCTCTCAGGAAAAAGCCCTTCTTTACGTGCACGATCCCAAGGACAGGGTCCTCCTGCATTGCTGAGGCTTTTCCACCAGAGCAAACTTGCTCCCCAGTGAGGGGCTAGCCTCAGAGAACTGGGATTCAGGACGTGGAGGGCCCTGGGTGGCCTCCCCACAGGAGTAGAGCCATTTTTGAAGTAGAAGCGGCAACAGCCCTCACATGTGAATGGTTTCACAGAGGAGATTTGAGAGAGGAAAGAGAAGGCTCAGAGCCCATGCAAATCCAACATGCCTCTGCACCCAGCTCCCCCGGCGAACCGCAAGTGCCGCAGGGAACTTCAGTCAGACGTGGTGCCAACATGTGGGCGATGGCCAGGCAGTGAGCTGTGCCTTTGGCACCACTCAGGGCTCTCCCGGGAGAGTTAACCCTGGGAGCTCAGAGAAGGCGGCAGAGGTGGACGGCACCCCCTGCAGCACCTTGGCTTCAAGCGCAGCGTCAGCGACAGGTCTCGGAAGATCAGTGAGGCAACCACAGAAAGCACCAGAGCGCAACAGCAATGAGGCCAGACAGGATGAATAGATCCTCAGGTGCCATCAGTGCAAAGCAGGAAATCACCCCTGCCACGACGAGTGAAGACTGAACACAAAGGCCACCATTCAAAGGGAGGAAGGCACTCTGGAAATTCAATGCTTCATTACCGTTTCAGAGCCCTAAACGGCCTTGTCATTGATCCTCCTTGACTTGTGCTCTCAAAAAGAAGGAAAAGAATCTAGACAAAGGAAAGACAATGCTGGGAAAAACATGTTCTCCTTCCAAACAGAGGCCATCCACTTAACAGACAAAAACCAGACGTGTGTGCGTACACCTGGAACATGGGAGCTGGAACAAACTGGATTAGGGGCCTGGATGATCAGTCTTAACCGAATTACCAGGGCACTGGGCGCTCTAATGTTATCAGGGTCTCCTCCAGCAGACCTGGCTCTCTGGCAGCTGACGTCTCACCTTGCAGCTCTGGACCAGCTGCTGCTGGGCCGCGGGGTTCTTGTTGGACACGGCCGCGTTCTGGGAGGCGGCGATGGTCTGCGTGGCTGCAGCTGCAGCCTGCTTGGCTGCCACCTGGGGAGGACAGTGAGAGGAGGTGAGGCAGGGTTCACACGTGCAAACACACACACACACACACACACACATTGATACAAATCCCCTCCACCAAAGGGGGGTACCACAGGGCTCCAAGAAAGGGCACGCCAGGCACAGACTCCGCCCTTTCAGCACCAATGACATTCTAACCTAGCCACGCCCTGTTGCCTTCCTTTGGTTTAAGTACCCTGGGACAATTGAAAAAGACAGGTTCAAGTTCCGATGTTCATCTGTCATTTCTCAAAAAGACAAGGGACGAGTCCCAGGACCATGATGTCACTGATAAGCAGCACTAAGTCTAAATGTTTTAGGAGAAAAACATTTCTCTCACAAGAAGCATGGGCTGCTCTCTGGGTCAAGCACCAAGCACAAACACTGGGGCTCCTGACTTGCCTGGGCTCAGAAAGGCCCAGATGTCCCCACTGGCGTACTTAACCGTGTTTAGTCTCTAGTCTCCCTCCACGGACAAGGAGGTCAGCTTTCCTCCAGAACCCAGCAGATTACACACGGAGGGATTCCTCACTAGAGCCAAGTTCTGGCCTCTAATGCCCCCAAATTTTAGTCTAAGAATCTCCTGTGTATATTTGTGAGAGAGATTTATTTTCTTACAGAATTTGTGCCTATTACTTTTTCTTTTCCGAGAATAAATAAGCATTCTGAAAAATGACAGAAGTATTTATTACTCCCTTCCAAACCTCTTTATCCCCATCTCCAGTCTTCCAAAGTTCCTATCATCTATTGGGAGTCGTGAAAGAGTATTACCTCCAACAATATATATGCATTTTTAGCTAAAGGTCCTTTCTGAACGTGTACATCCCTTAATGCCAGGAAAAAAAAAAAAAAAAAAAACCTGGTTCCTCCTGAAGGAAAATTTGAATTCTGTTCAAGAATGTTAAACTCTGAAAAGATTCTGGCATTGTGCAACCATGAACTGAAGCAGTTTTTCAAACTGTGTCAATGGACCTAAACCACTGAACCTAAATGTACAATGTCCCTAAACCAGCCGTTCAAGTTCCTCATGGCACCTAAAGCATTAAACTGTATCGTCTATCTTGATTTAGCTTCCTTTCTAGGGGCATTGTCTTATGAATTCGCTTATTCTTTCAATGGACTCTATGCAAACCTAAAACCTGGAAAACCAGCCTCTTTACCGACCTCCAGTCGGTTGACGATTTTTTTCTTAATAGCATTCTGGGCTGCGGCGTTGGTTGCCACCCGGAGACCTTCTGCAGCTTCTCTCAGCCTTTGCTGCTGGTCCTCGTTCTCAGGGTTGGCTGCAGCTCCCTACGAAGGTGAAAAGAAAGATTCCAAGAGGTCCAAGGGGCAGCATGCCACAGACGCTGAATTCATGCCTTCAATGTTACTTTTTCCTATGAATACCAAGTAATGGGAAGAGAGAAGCCAAAGCAGTATCTTTATGATAAAGATGCTTCCTCTCACAACAAAAAAATATCTACCAGGGGATGTTTCCAAACTGCACAGCTAAACAAGAAAAATCCAATGGTAATAATTAAACACTTGAGATCACAGCCTTCGTCATCCATATAAATTACCTTGTGGTGAGAAACCCAACGGTTTAAAAGATGTTAAGATAAATCTTCCTCCTGCTCACATCTCTCAGGGAGAATTTTATTTTAATTGGTGTGACAGACACATATTGCTGCTGAAAGATTCTCTTGCCCTGCGGCACTGGTGAATGAGAATGGGCTAAGATTACAGCATAACACAGGGGCTGGGATGGGGTGGGGGGGAGGAGGATGTTGTTCAAGAAAGACCATGTCTAGGAATTGCATTCCTAGAGAGTCTGGGTTGGCAAATATAGCCAAGTAGAATTGGTCCCTAACTGTACTAATGAGAGAAATCGACGCCCCTATCCAGGCAGGGAAACAGGAGGGTGCCGTGCACGGCCGATGGCCATGTTTCCCTTGTGTAAGCCCACGGCTCTTTTACTGTGTTGCTGTAGGTTAAAGTGTGTTAGGAGTCCAAGTGGATTTTAGTTAGATGGGTAGGATTCTGAAGCAGGGAAAGGCTAAAGGTAATGTAGGGAGAGGATAATTTTACTGCCCAATAACTCGACAAAAACTTAAAGCACATCCAGTCTTCCACCTCCACCTGTGATAAAAGCATCAATCAAGATTCTTCTCACAGGGTCTGGATGCTTTGTGACCAGCACTGGATGTATGTAGATGAATGAGTTTCTTCCCATGAACATTTTCGGGCAATAATATTTGCTTGTGAGGCAGAAAGAAACATGCCAATTATCGAAATCAATTTTCTAAACATCTCAATTTTCCATGTGAACACTTTGCCAAATTTACCAATTTGCAAAAACCTCTTTCTTTGAACTACGATATGTATAAAAAGTCATAGGAATTCCCACTGAATGGAACAGTTTTAACATCTGTGACAGAGTTGTTTTGGCATCCTCTTGGATGGAATCTTCTTTTAAATTTAAACCACTTTTAGTAGTCTTGATTTTTGTGTTTTTAGCAACTAAAAAATTATATTTTTGCATTTCACATGTAAAAGGATTGTTTGGGCTCCTTTTGCGTTCTTCTACAAGTTTATGAGAGTCGTTTTATTTTTTCTGCTCATTGGGTATTTTCTAAAGCCACTCCTTTATCAATGCCTCCAGTGGCATGCCAGCCTTAACTGTGTGTTTCAAGCAGCAGGAAAGCACCATTTCTGCACGTTACACAGCCGTGGGTGTCTGGATCCTTCCTTAGCAATATCTTTTTTATGATGAATGTGTATTAGATATGGGGTACTAATCTTGTCCTGAAATCTTAGTTACTGATCATGAAATATTTTTTTTCTTCACACTAAATATATTCTTTGGAAGTCTAACCATCGTACATTCTTTATCGTTCAACAAAATTCAGCAAATTAAAATATTGCCATGACAACAAAGTATCAACTTTTAACTAAAAAGTTAAAAGAACTTACAAAAACACTCAACCTTGTCCCATCTAATATAAATAATCAAAAATAACAAACACTTTGGTAACTTGGTATAATGCCGTGAAATAGTCTGGGGAGCACTACACATCTAAAAACAAATGTGCACATTGGTCCTGGCTCAGTCCTGGTTATGTGATGGTAGGTTTCATCTTTCTGAGTTTTAATTTTCTCATTTGTAAAGTAAGGGACAGATTAGATTTTTCACTAAGGTTCTTTCCAGCCCAGCAAGTAATTTTTGTGAACATGAGGGTTTGCCTGAAATGGCTTTCTTTAAACCTAAGAGAAAAAAAAGGAAACAAAACTAGTAACAACCTGAAAAAAAGTAACTATAATCCCAAACCGTAATGCATATTTTTGCTAAAAGCGATGCTAATCAGCAGAGTTTCTTGGCTGAAAGAGGGATCAGGGACAGAGGAAGGAAGTTCGGACCCTGCCCCTCCTTGGGACTCTCTTCAGCCCTACCCAAGACATATCTCTAAGGACTATCAGCCCCTCAGGTAATACAATGGTGAGTCAGACAAGGAGGAAGGTCTACTGGATGTCGCTGCATGTCACAGTACATCAAAAGTGAAGCAATTCACACACTTGGTTGAGACACATTACTGTTCTGTGAGAGGCCAAGGAGGCAGGCTAAGCTGTGGGGATGTTTAATGAATCTGAAATGCATAGGAATACATTCAACATGTTACCTCGGTGATACGAAGTTGAAAGTCATTTCTGTTTTCTTATTTATACTTACTGCATTTTCTATTCATTTCACCAAAAGCATGTGCTAATTGCATAATAAAAACAGCATAGATAAATACAGCCTTATCCATTTAAAATAGTTCTCGCCCGGAGGTAGGCATCGGAATCTTCTGTGAAACACACACACATACACCGGGTCCTAGCAGCAAACTCGGAAGTTAGGATCTTTGGGGGTGGAATTAAGGCACGTGTACTTCAGTAAGTTTCGCAGGGTTCTGAAAAAGAGCCCTGGATAAGAATCACTGGCTTTTAACAGCAATTAGAGAAGAAAAAGAAATAAAAGGAATACAGATTGGAAAAAGAAGTAAAACTGTCACTGTTTGCAGATGACATGATACTATACATAGAGAATCCTAAAGATGCTACCAGAAAACTACTAGAGCGAATCAATGAATTTGGTAAAGTGGCAGGATAAAAAATTAATGCACAGAAATCTCTTGCATTCCTATACACCACAACAAAAAAATCAGAAAGAGAAATTAAGGAAACACTCCCATTTACCATTGCAACAAAAAGAATACAATACCTAGGAATAAACCTACCTAAGGAGACAAAAGACCTGTATGCAGCAAACTATACGGCACTGATGAAAGAAAAATTAAAGATGATACAAACAGATGGAGAGATATACCATGCTCCTGGATTGGAAGAATCAACATTGTGAAAATGACTATACCACCCAAAGCAATCTACAGATTCAGTGCAATCCCTATCAAACTACCAATGGCATTTTTCACAGAACTAAAACAAAAAATTTCACAATTTGTATGGAAACACAAAAGACCCCAAATAGCCAAAGCAATCTTAAGAAGGAAAAAACAGAGCTGGAGGAATCAGGCTCCCTGACTTCAGACTATACTACAAAGCTATAGTAATCAAGACAGTATGGTACTGGCACAGAAACAGAAATATAGATCAATGCAACAGGATAGAAAGCCCAGAGATAAACCCATGCACAGATGGTCACCTTATCTTTGATGAAGGAGGCAAGGATATACAATGGAGAAAAGAGAGCCTCTTCAATAAGCGGTGTTGGGAAAACTGGACAGCTACATGTAAAAGAATGAAATTAGAACACTCTCTAACACCATACACAAAAATAAACTCAAAATGGATTAAAGACCTAAATGTAAGGCCAGACACTATAAAACTCTTAGAGGAAAACATAGGCAGAACACTCTATGACATAAATCACAGCAAGATCCTTTTTGACCCGCCTCCTAGAGAAATGGAAATAAAACCAAAAATAAACAAATGGGACCTAATGAAACTTAAAAGTTTTTGCACAGCAAAGAAAACCATAAACAAGAATCACTGGCTTTTAAGTTAGAATGGGCATCATCAGAAAATCTACAAACAACAAATGCTGGAGAGGGTGTGGAGAAAAGGGAACCCTCTTACACTGTTGGTGGGAATGTAAATTGATACAACCACTATGGAGAACAGTATGGAGGTTCCTTAAAAAACTAAAAATAGAATTACCATATGATCCAGCAATCCCACTACTGGGCATATACCCAGAGAAAACCATAATTCAAAAAGACACATGCACCCCAATGTTCATTGCAGCACTATTTACAACAGCCAGGTCATGGAAGCAACCTAAGTGCCCATCGACAGATGAATGGATAAAGAAGATGTGGCACATATATACAATGGAATATTACTCAGCCGTAAAAAGGAACGAAATTGGGTCATTTGTTGAGACATGGATGGATCTAGAGACTTGTCATAGAGAGTGAAGTAAGTCAGAAAGAGAAAAACAAATATCATATATTAATGCATGTATGTGGAACCTAGAAAACTGGTACAGATGAACCGGTTTGCAGGGCAGAAGTTGAGACACAGATGTGGAGAACAAGCGTATGGACACCAAGGGGGGAAAGCGGCAGGGGGATTGGGGTGGTGGTGTGATGAATTGGGCGATTGGGATTGACATGTATACACTGATGTGTATAAAATTGATGACTAATAAGAACCTGCTATATAAAAAAATAAATAAAATAAAACTCAAAAATTAAAAAAAAAAAAGAATCAACTGGCTTTTAGAAGCATCATGACATAGCATAGCCGTCAAAAAGCACAAAGCTGTCTCTTAACTCTATTCAAACTCTCCTATAAATAGCTACTGGGTTTTGGATAACAGTGAAGCAGGAAACACCTATGCAAAATCTTTTTTTTTTTTTTTTTAAGTGGTGAGTTTTGAGAATTTGCTGCCTTTATTCTTATATATATATTTATATATACATATATTCTTTTTCAGATTCTTTTCCCATATAGGTTATTACAAAATATGGAGCATAGTTCCCTGTGCTATACAGTAGGTCCTTGTTGTTTATCTATTTTATATATAGTAGTGTGTATATGTTACTCCCAAATTCCTAATTTATCCCTCTCCCCACCTTTCCCCTTTGGTAACAATAAGTTTGTCACCTATGCAAAATCTTGAAAGAAGTTTAGCTGAGAAGTTGAATGGAGGGCAAAGTGACATTAAGGCTGCAGGAAGAAAACAGGTCAAAGTGAATTTACTGTTGAAATCTCAAGTTGAAATTAATCATCATTTTCACTAAAGCCAATGGCAATGACCCAATGTAAAAAGAGTACTGGCTAAGTAGGGACTCTGTTGTCTATGGCTGAGTCAGCACCACATCCCTAAAGAGTTTTTTCATTCATGTGTTCCATGACCTTCCCCTTTCCCACTTAAAGAAGGTTAAACATTACAAAGCCATATAGATTTTAAACAAACAAAAATGCACAGTCGTCTGACCATTCTCTATCTTGAAGGTACCTTCCAAATCCTAACTTTCAATGATGTTCACTTTTCAATTGAGTAAATCCAATGTACTACCTTTGCAGCCTCCACCATGCGAGCGGTAGAGTCAGCCAAGAGTTTGGCTGCTGCCAGGAGCTTCTTGGAATTCTCCATGTCGATTTCTGCTTCCGCATCTGACCTCATGGCGTTGACGAGGTCTGAGGTGGCCTGAGCCAGGACCCGGGCCTGGCGTACCATTTCACCTAGAGGGTGGGACAGAGGATGCAGTCTGTTTGTCTGCTTCCTAAAGCTCAGGGGAAACGTCAGGAGCCAGCACAGTCTTGTCTCTATTCCTCTGGCAAAAGGGACGAAGAGGAATGAGCCTCCATGCTCCATTCCTAAGCAATGAAGCCAAGTCAGATCCTGAACCAAAAATATTCCCTGTGGCTGCCAGGCCTGTCTACCCCCAGTCACATCCAAGTTCAGTCTTTAACTGTGCGGGATAAAAATGACATAAGTAACCTAAGAGGAACCCTTTATAAAGAGAAGGCAGGGAACAAGATTATGTGGATTTATTATGTGCGTTTACGCTTAGTAAATACTTATATAGAAAATATTATTTACCTCACGTCAAAAGCCACTTACACAAAAGCCCCTATAACAAGCTCTTTGAGTAATGTGCACAAGAAAAATATTTTTAAATTTTGAGTCAATCTGCATGCTACGTAACACCAGATGAGTGGTATCACATAACCCACTCTATTTGTGTCACTTGGCTCTCACTCATAGGAAGCACAGACCCCAGTTTCATGCTCAAATGCTGAGATTTGCCTTGGCCCAGTCTTCCTATCAATTTTCTCTTTGCTCACCCTTTCCTTCTCAGCATTGATTTTGATCTCGTTATTAGTAATGGTTATTAGTAACTGGGATTTTACTGATATCTATTTCAACTTCCTTTTGGAAGTGGGAGGGGTACCATCGTCAACATTAAAAATAAAACTACTCAAATATGAGCAATTTCCTCCCCTAAAGGTCATTTGTGAAGAAGGACGAAGCCCTGTTAACATTAAGGGGGAAAGAAGCTTTCACGAAAATCAAAAAATGCTCAATTCAAGGTACCCTGGATTGTATCCTGGGACAGTGAATGGACATTAGTGAAAAGTTGGTGAAATCTGAATAATGTCCGTAGTTTAGTTAATAGTAACATACCAATGCTCATCTCCCAGTTCTGACCAATGTCTTGTGGCCTAAGGGAGATGCTAAAAAGGAGGGAAACTGGGAAGGGTACAGGAGAAGTCTATTACCCCAGCAACTTTACTGTATATAGAAAAAATATTCCACAATAAAAAGTTTATTTAAAAAAAATAAAAACAAAAGAACCAAAAAAATCCAGATGTGTGGAGCAGTGTCATCTCTTAAATCACTTAAGAAGGATAGAGAAAATCACAAGGTAATTTTCTTTAAAAATATACTCGTTAAGAAGTATTGCTCTGTGCTGAGGAAGAAGTAGGAAAATAGACTTCTTACAAACTCCTGGTAGGGTTGCAAATTGTGGAACCTTTCTGGAGAGAAATTTCAGACACGTTTAAAACAAAAAATGTACATACTTATTGGCCCAGAAATTCAACTGATAGGAATTTATCCTACATACACTCCCCAAAGTAAACAGAGATATTTTTACAAGAATGGTTACTGCAATATGAATTTTGTAAAACAGAAACTTGGAAACCACCTAAATGTCCGTTAAAAGACAACTGGTTAAGTAGATTATGATGCGTTCATTGAACAGAATACTATGCTGTCATTAAAAAGATTAGTGTATAGGTCAACATGAAGAAATTTTCTAATATATTCAGTGAAAAAGGTTGCAGAAGAGTATGTGCAACAGAATTCCATTAATATGAAAAGAAAGAGGGTGTTGTACATACATATAAATGTCAGTAGGAAGACTGAACATTTCTGCAAAGATGAAACATGTTGATAAGTGGGCAATTCTAGAGATTTAGATGGGATAGTGACGGGCTGGGTCTGGGGAGACGTAATTTTTAACTAATAGACTGAAAAGGTGCATTTTACATACATACATATACATATATATACATTTTATATATATATATATATATATATATATATGCATGTATATCGTGATGTTTGACATCTTAGAAAAACCTTTCTGCTTGGAAAGAGACTGCCCCTCCCAGAGCTAGCCAATACTTAGAGATAGTAAAGGGTCTAGCCAAGAGCATGGTGGAAAACTACCCAATCCAGAGTCATCCTCTGTCTGGGCCCTACAGCCCAGGAGGCAATACTCCTCTGCCTTCATCATCCCAGAGCCATGGACCAGGCAACTAGGGACCACCCCTATAGGGGTGGAGCCAGCTGAAATTAGTCAGACTAGCCAGACTTAAGCGGTTCATCTTGCTTCATCTTGCCTTTCCCACAGACATCCCAATATAGGTGGTGGCCTAAGCTCTCTCCTCAGTCCTGTCTTCTGCCATCTGATCAGAACTTGATGCTTCCCCTGTGACCCTGTGTGACACGCAGTGACCCCCTGTCTGGGACCTGTCAGTATAATACACTTCATTCCAAGCCTCATTCTTGCCTCCCCCTGTGGCTGCACCAACTTTACTGTATCCAACATGGACATTCTTGGAACAAAAGGGATTTACTGTGTATCTAAAATTATTAAATAAAGATACCCTAGTTAACGTTAAGTCTTTCAGTGTTGCTGGGACAGGCACATTAGGAGTCTCAAATCTTCTTCCCAGCCTCAGGGAAGAAGTGTCTGACTGAGGCGGATGAGAACGTGCCCTTTTGCCAGATGTCCAGGCAACCATCGTCCGACTCACTCACAATCATCACCATCGGGGAACCCTAAACCGACCGGCCCGCCCACAGACCAGCCCCTCACCAGCGTCGCCCATGGAGCTGAAGATGCTCTCGGTGACACACATGATGGTGTCGGTGGCCTGGTCATAGCGACCAATGGGCTCGCCTCGGCTGGCGAACTGTCGCACATGCTGCAGGAGATCGTGGAGGGCCTGGCTGACCACACTGGCCGCCGCGCTGACCTGCTTCAGCAGCTCAGTGTCGTCCGTGGCTGCCTGGCAGGCGTGGACGCAGTTCTCCACTGAGCGGTCCACGAGCTTCCCTGCTTCAATCAGCTGCTCCTGGCACACAGGGGAGCTGATGGTGGGGCTCACGACCTGAAGCGAGACAGGAGTGGGTCTTGGTTACCGTGGGACAACTCTGGTCTCCAGCGCCCACTAGCATTTCCACCACATCCTTCCGTGGTCTGGGCCTCAGTTCCTTATTTATAGGACCAGGGATTCAACCAAACCATCACTGAGGTTTCTCATACTTCACCATTTCACTTTGTGATTTTAGATGCCCGTTAACTTTCATCTCCATTAGGGCTCTATAACCATTGATACTACTGACTACTTCTATAGAGAGAAATTTCTGATATTTGCCATTTATACCTCCTGCTCTTAGGAACCTCTGAATTGAGTCTTCTGAGCTGAGATAAAGACTATGTAAAAGAATTATATTTTTTTCCAGAGGAATATATTATATTTCCTGGAACTCTGCCTCATGGTACTTGAAAGATTAGGGGAGTTGTATCAGTAATCTGTGATACTAGGATGGTGAACAAGGAAAGCAGGAGGGAGACCATCAGTGACCCCTCTGACGGATGTTGCAAATCCTCGGATAGGACCAGAAATGCCAGGCTGAACCAGATTACACATCTGTACAATATGTTATGTCATCAGGTTGAGAAACAGATGGCTCCCATCTTGTGACACGTCATCTCAGCAAAGATACACATGGTTGAGTGGAAAGGGTTTCTGAAGTCAGACTGGCCCGAGTTGCAACCCTAGTCCTGCCACTTAATGATTTCTGTGGCTGTAATCAGTAACATCTAAGGGCCTCAGTTTCCTCTTCAGTAAACCGGGGATGATGGTGCTTAATGAAGTAATGTATTACACAGAGAGTGTACATCCTAACTGGCAACCATGAACTTCATCATTACCTCCTTCTGATTCTGTGCAGTGCAGAAAGGGCTCCCATGGACTCTGCGGATTATTACTGAACCCATGTATAGTGCTGTAACTGCACAATCCAAGAGCTCTTTGTGCACAGGGGTAAAGAAGACATACTGAGAAGTCCAAAGGGGAGACACAGCAATTGGCATGTAGAAATGGCAATTAGATACAAAAAGTACCACTGCCTGAGGACTTGAACAAGGAAAAAATGATTAAAGAATTGGACACCTTATGCTAAAATCCTGTCATGTCCCCTAAAAGACACCTGAAGCAAGCTCTAAGCTTTACACAATTTTAACAAGTTCTGCCCCTGGTTCCTCCCAATGACTGGAGGCAGATAAGAGCGTGTGACACTCCGTAGAAAGGGCTGGGGTGCCAGCTGGCTTACCTTGGCACACGCCACAAGCTGGGAGGTGGAGAGGGCACACTGGGTGGCGGCAGCAATCACCCTGTTCTGTAGGACTGTGTCCTCAGCCACTTGGGCAACATTCTTTGCCTTTAGGACCAACATGGCAGCAGCATTGGCAACAGCTTTGGCCAAACTCATTAAGACGTCCTAAGAAAAGGGAAAAAAAAAAATCGTCATTTATATTTTCCTAATCACTCTTCACAGCCTGAAAGTAAAGTGTGGTGTCCACTTAAACATTTTATTAAAATTCCATTTGACCTTTTTCCTTCAGTACTTTAGAATAATATTTTTCCATTTATTTTTCTGAAATGTCAAGTTAGCCTGAGAGCTAATTAAGGAAGGAGACTTACATCCTAATAACACAGTCTCCTATACGTTAAGTAGCATAGGTTTCAATCCAAAATAGGTTAGTGTGAGGGCAAGGCTTGTATTTTAACCACTGACTCACATTTGTGCACTTAAACAACACTTCGAATCTTGACAACATCTCCTGAGTATGTGGTGGATCAGCTAAAAATATATACTATGAGCAGTAGGAAGGATAAAATTCATGGCCTCCATGTCATCATGCCCCACTATAACTTGAAAATTTATTTTTCTGATTTCTACTTTGCACAAGATCCAAGTTGTCATCAGAAATTCAGCCACATCTTGGCCTCCAGAGGGCAACGTTGAACATGCACGGAGAGCACCTCCAGCTCAAGAGCCCATGAATGCTCTGAACATAAGTTATTCTCAGTGTTCTGTAGCCTTCTGGATGGAGATTAATTATTATGAAAAGTGGAAAGGGAGCCTACATAAATAAACCGGCTACAAGAAGACCTCACTGAAGATGTAAGGAGCTCTGAGCCTTTAAAGATCAGTTTATGCTTCAGGTCAACACAAAGGCTTTCTGCCTGCAGGATGGAGAATCCTCTGACTTAGCCCATCAGATTTGTCACCCATTTCTGTGACCTGAAGAATCACCACTGCTACGTTTAATTCACTTCTTGGCTTTTAATACTGAAGCTCATTTATTTGGTTTGGAAATGCCTTCCCAAACATATAAGCCATTATTATTTTGAACATGTCAAGGCTTTCTCCCAGAGGAGATGTGGTCAGAAGTCTTTATTAATTCATCAGATAATGAAAAGCACTTTTGATTCTGAATGCAAAGGGCACCACAGAGTCTTTACAGCAAGATATTTTATGAGAAGATATACTGGGAAGAGTGTTTAGCCTGTACAATTTTACACAGAGCAAAGGCTATATCTTATCCAGGCAAATCAGAAACCCATGAATCCACCAAATAAGCAGCTTTTAAAATGGACAACAACAAAGCAGGCTGAAAGGAACAGTTTGGTCCAGCCTTTTTTAGGTCTCTGGTGTTTACTGGATGTCCAAGGAAAAACCACAGCCTGTGGTGCTGAAAGCTGAAGACGCCTTTGGGATCTGACTGGCACTCATCTGTCATACAACTTCTAGAAACTGCTCCCAACATGGCCTGCAAAGTTACAGTTCTTGGACATCTATCTCAATGCTCAGTGAAAACAAAATTTGAATGTCACAAATTATTATCAAGATTTTTAAAAGCAGTCTTCCCAAAATGGGTCAAAATATTCCTTCCCTTGATAGGGATCCATCTTTTCACCCAGGGACCAAGATTTGGTCATGCAAACCCTTGATTGTTCTAAAGGACTTTGTTAGACTGATTTATAGAAATCCTGCTCCTCCTACTAATTTTGTCCCAGAAAAAAACAAATACAGCTAGAAAAAGAACGTGATACTATGGCTATAGTTGCTGACAAGGCCCTTGTCAAACTTTTCAACAAGACCACTATTATGCAGCTCATGTAAAATAAATCTTTGTTAACTCTGGGAACATGCAGTACATTGAAAACTCAATAAAAAGCTCCAAGATAGGATCTCAAGAATCAGAAAAATAGAGAGTAAGAAATCCAATGTCAGTAAGCCAGGGGCTACCCATAACTGGAGGAGGTTGTAGGATCACCTTACTGCCCTGGTGTTTACCTAGAGAATGGGAAACATTCAAGCCAGGCCTTCCCCTGTTAAGAAAGCCTCCACGGGACCTACCTTAAACTTGAACCTGCTTCCCTAGCACATCTGCATAGAAGCAGACATTAGGAGGCAGAGTTTGCATTTACACTGTGATGGAAACAGTCTATCAAAGAAAAAAAAGAGGAAAATCTTAAAAGAAAAACAAAAAACACCTCAAGGCAGGGACTTCTCTGGTGGCACAGTGGTTAAGAATCTGCCTGCCAATGCAGGGGTCACGGGTTCGATCCCTGGTGCGGGAAGATCCCACATGCTGCGGAGCAACTAAGCCTGTGTGCCACAACTGCTGAGCCCGCACGCCTAGAGCCCACACACCGCAAAGAAGAGTAGCCCCCGCTCGGCGCAACTAGAGAAAGCCCATGTGCGGCAGTGAAGACTCAACACAGCCAAAAATACATACATACATACATACATACATACATACATACTCAAGGATATATGAGATGCCTTAACGAAGAACTGTGACTTCCCTCTCAATCTTCCCAAACACTTTGGAAAATAAGTTGACTGCTTCAAGATAATTAAGCCTAGTAAACCAACAGACGGATCTCGTATTTATGCAATTCCTAAGTAGGTACCTACCTACAAAGAATTACTTGCTCTAATACAGAATGCACAGGACAACACAAGGGGAGTTTGGGGATCTGACTAAGGGGAAGTCAGGATGGGGACATAATTAGCTTGGCTTTAGTGAGATGTATTTATGTGGTCTACAGTTAATTCTGTTTATAGTTATTACTGGCCATTCCAGCACAGAAATGGCTTCCAGAAATACTCCTACCACCCATTATGGGTCTCAGCCTCCATGATCACATGAATGTTCATGCACTGAATGTCTCATTGTATTGCAGGATCTGAATGAGTGCTATGTTCCCAGCACCCCAGGAATGTGGAGAGTAGAGAAGGTACATGTTTCATGTATCCACAACATACATGACCATGTCTTAGTGTAACTGACACATGAAGTGTGTGTGAAGGTGATGAAGTTCGGCAGTTCTAGACAAAATAGCAAGCAAAATTACCCCCTTTGAAGCAACTTGAATGCTAATGGAAAGTTGAATGATCCTTTTATTCTGAATTCTACAGAAATCCCAAACATTGAACCTGACATAGGATTTGGAAAAGGGCATCTTCCAGAGAACAAGGGTTCAAACTATAACAGTTTAATTAGAATGTATTTGTATGTTACTTGTAAAATGAAGACTTAGGAGGATGAGGAATGAAAGGCATGTGCCCATAAGTATGTGAAGAGTTCATCTGAGCCTGAAGATCCCTGGCAGAAGGCCTCTGCACCCCATCTGTGGGGGCTGGGAATAGAAGCAGACAGGTTGAGATCTTGTCTGAGCTGGCAGTGCATCCAGCCAGCTGCAAACAGTGGCTACAGCTGATCCCCAGAGGACATGTCCCTGGTATTGAAAAAAAAAAAGGGGGTGACAAAAAAGACTGCCACACTTGTGGTTTTGGATATGACACAGACAAGAGACCCAGCTCTAAACACAAAGGAAAGCCTGTCCTATGTGTGAGCAGAGTGTAAGGGAGTGCCCGTATTTTCACTCTTACATGTGAACTCAAGAATGATGCAATTAGGGACTTCCCTGGTGGTGCAGTGGTTAAGAATCCTCCTGCTGGGGAAGGGGAAGCTGGGACGAAGTGAGAGAGTAGCATTGACATACCAAATGTAAAATAGATAGCTAGTGGGAAGCAGCCACATAGCACAGGGAGATCAGCTCGGTGCTTTGTGACCACCTAGAAGGGTGGCTAGGGAGGATGGGAGGGAGGCAATATGGGGATATATGTATACTTACAGCTGGTTCACTTTGTTGTACAGCAGAAACTGACACAACATTGTAAAGCAATTATACTCGAATGAAGATATTAAAAAAAAAAAAAAAAAAGAATCCACCTGCCAATGCAAGGGACACAGGTTCAATCCCTGGTCTGGGAAGATCCCACATGCTGCAGAGCAACTAAGCCCGCGAGCCACAACTACTGAGCCCACACACCTAAAGCCCATGCTCCGCAACAAGAGAAGCCACTGCAATGAGAGCCTGCGCACCACAACGAACAGTAGCCCCCGCTTGCCTTAACTAAAGAAAGCCCGCACACAGCAACGAAGACCCAACACAGCCAAAAATAAAGAAATAAATTTATAAGGTAAAAAATAAAAAATTTTTAAAAAGTAATGTCTTCATGAAAAAAAGAAAGACAAAAGAAAAAAAAAGAATGATGAAATTAAAAACCGCCCCAAATAGATAAAACAAGCTTGGCCATGAGTTGATAACTCTAGAGGTTGGGTGGTTGATATAAGGGTGGTTGTGACATTATTCCGTCCATATTTGTGTTTGAAGAAACTGTAGCATGCTGACTAGTGAGAATAGTTAAGTAAGTGTTTCAAAGTGGTGATGCATGATGTAAGTGAAATGAGTCTTTCAATTAAAAATTCTTTTTCTTTAACACATAAAGACCACACTCCGAGATAATCCACCTTCATCTTTTTTTTGTCAGCTCAAGGAAGACTCAGTTTTTCATTACCTTCTCCCTGCTTGGGTCTAAAGCCATCACTTAGGCTCCAAGATTATGGGCTGCAAATATCTTACCTGGAATCGCTCATCAGTCTCATTCTCTCCGATCTGCCGCAGAAGATCGCCACTGGCTTGTCCAATGCTTCCAGCGGCGGTCAAAACTGTCTGTCGAGGCTATGAACACAGAGCACATCTTAGTGGGAAAGAGAATGCGTTGCCTCCCCAGCGCCATGAGACAGGGCAGTGCAGGAAGAGGAATCCTACAGGATGGCCTCCTCCTGCACCTCAGTGAGACCCTTGAACTATCTGCCAGACGGGAGACATACACGTC
This sequence comes from Balaenoptera physalus, assembly GCF_965194825.1. NCBI lineage: Eukaryota > Metazoa > Chordata > Mammalia > Artiodactyla > Balaenopteridae > Balaenoptera > Balaenoptera physalus. The sequence continues at coordinate 107,658,258 of NC_138883.1, read as the reverse complement.
CTGGTGGAATCTGTGCAAGGAAATGCCTGTGGCTCACAAACCAGCAACGGCTGCATAGGTGTGAAATGTTCAAATAATGAGCCTCAATCAGCTGGTAGGAAATCAGCGTACAGACTTGTATCCCCTTTAAATGTGTATTGGTGGGCTTCCCTGGTGGCGCAGTGGTTGAGAATCTGCCTGCCAATGCAGGGGACACAGGTTCGAGCCCTGGTCTGGGAAGATCCCACATGCTGCGGAGCAACTGGGCCCGTGAGCCACAATTACTGAGCCTGTGCGCCTGGAGCCTGTGCTCCGCAATAAGAGAGGCCGCGATAGTGAGAGGCCCGCGCACCGCGATGAAGAGTGGTCCCCGCTTGCCACAGCTAGAGAAAGCCCTCGCACAGAAACGAAGACCCAACACGTTCATAAATAAATAAATTTAAATGTGTATTGGTCATGTGTGTTAGTTTCTGAGGTTACATCTAATCAAGTACCCTTGGGTTGGGGAAAGGAGGCTTCCTACTAAGAGCTCAACCAGTCTCAAAGGTTGAACCATGGTTTCTGCACCCAGTTCACCAACTCCAAACCCCAGAGTGTGGGAACATGAGTCGTCAGGATGGAGGGGACAGCTCAGGAAGCAAGAACCGCATGGGACCCAAAGGCTGCACCTCCCTCATCAGAACCCGAGTGACTGATGGCCCCAAAGCTCACCTCTCCAGAAGTCGGCTGCACAGCTTTCAGCAAATCCGACACGGCCCCGGCGAGGGTCCTTGCGGCTCTGAGCAAGTCCTCCCCGCTGCCTACCTCGTCGTCCATGAGGGCCGCCAACAGCTTCACGCCCTTGGACATCTCCGTCAGGTTGGAAGAAATGGTGGTGATGGCACATCCCACAGCGGTGTAGTCGGTGTCTGCAGGGTCACCTGTGACAGAGAAGGACCATCACCATCAAGGGAGGGCGGTGAAGGTTGAGGGGAGCCCAGGTGGACAGGAGACAGGGTAACACTGGCAGCAGAACCCTGCCCCCACCAACGACGCCCCCATCCTGCAGGAGTCAGACATCTCCCCATCACCAAGGTGCTGCTCTTCATGGGGTCCTTTTACCCCAAGGCCTCATATATTAAGATACTGAGCATGTGCACCTTTAAAACTCCCAAGGAAGAATCAGCATCTGACGGCCCTTTTCAGAAGCCTGCTCCAAGGTCAGCCGCTTGGAGAGGTCAACTCTACCCCTGAAACACTGCAATGCTGCTTGGGGAAGCCAAGATCTTCCCTGGCTCTCATGTGACAGTGCAAGGCTGGGAGTCGTGCTATACAGAGGAGACCACGGCTGGACAAGACAGAAGAAGGCACCCATGATGGCTAGTCATCCAAAACCATTTTGAGACTGTAAGCTCTCAGAAGGGAGAAACTGGCCTCAATATACTTTGAAGTATGGCCAGCAGCTTGACGAACAATGAGAAGAGCTGAATAAGTGCTTTATACTGATGATGCATGATACAGACAAAAAGGCATGAGATGTTCACCACATTTCTCCTGGGTCAGTGGGAGAAAATGTCTGAAGCATTGTGAGGGCCTAATAATAGACTCTCCCCTGAGAATAGGAAAAATCTGTTGTTTCAATCAAAGAATAAGAACTTCTTTTTTTAACAAAACCACAATACACCACAAATTCCTCAGGGACTTACCGGCTGTGAGGTTAACAACTGAAGCTGTTCCAGCTGTGATGGCATCGACTTGAGAGTGGATTTCATGTTTGGATTCGTCGACTTTATTCTGAACCCATACCCTAGACGCCTGCAAAACCAGACAACTTCATGACAAAATTGCTGCACAGGATTACCCAGGAAACCAGAGAAGGCGTGCCATAAAGTAAGACCAGTGTTTTGGCCACACTCTTCTCACTGGGCCAGCTACAACGAGGTCCTTAAGTCACCTTGAACGATGTCCTTAACAGGTTTCTTGCTCATTCACTCGTGCTGAATGGCATGTAAATTCTCAGTGCTTTTTACTCACGTTATGTTTTCTTTAAGATCTTGGAGAGAAAAATTCTGTGGCTTTATATAGGTAAATTCAATTTAAAAAATGAAAATAATTAGTATCTCATAATAATACCGCACAGTGGCAACAACAAGTGTTGCTAATTTTCATCTTGTTTTTTAGAGAATGGGGTTAGAATTAGGGTGTTCTAGCTCATGAGTGTTCTATCAGCGTAGCAACTGACTTTTGTTCACAAGATGAATGTCGTGTTGACGTGGCACCTTTCCTGGTAGGGTTTTGGGAGGTGGTTGTCAAGACCCCTGCTCTGGATCCAGCTCTAACACTAACAAATGATATGACTTTGAGCACATTTCACCCAACTCCTGTGTCTTTCATTTCTTCTACTGTGGAATCTCACTCAATGGTCTTTTAAAACCGGTCTAGTTCAGGGCTTCCCTGGTGGCGCAGTGGTTAAGAATCTGCCTGCCAATGCAGGGGACATGGGTTCGAGCCCTGGTCTGGGAGGATTCCACATGCCGCGGAGCAACTGGACCCGTGAGCCACGATTATTGAGCCTGCGCGTCTGGAGCCTGTGCTCCACAACAAGAGAGGCCGCGACAGTGAGAGGCCCGCGCACCGCGATGAAGAGTGGCCCCCACTTGCCACAACTAGAGAAAGCCCTCACACAGAAACAAAGACCCAACACAGCCATAAAATAAATAAAAATAAATAAATTTAAAATAGTACCACTATAGAATTTCAAAACATTAAAAAAAAATGAAATAAAGGGATAATTCTCAGCTCTCTCTAAAAAAAAAAAACAAACCTTTCTAGTTCTTATACTTCATGTTGATTTGACCCTATAAATAGCAAATTCTGCTTTTGGCCGTTTCTGGTCTTAGCCAATAAATGCTCATTTACACTGGTAATGATGATCCTATGGTAATATAAGGTGCTGATCTGCTTCCCAAAACATTCCCAAAATATTCATCTTGGTTCAGCATATGTCTAGCACTAAAATATTTTATATACTAACTCTTTGAAAATTGGTGAAGCAAGAATATTAAATCCAGATATTTTAAAACTTGCTCTCACAACTGTGCTGGATATGGGAGTCTGCCATATGTATTTTCACTCTCAAGTTCCCCAAAGCAAAATATTTAATGACTTCAGGGACCTGGGAGAAACAGCACTACGGATACTGCACCCTGCAGGTACACAAGTACACGAATGAAAAACACCGAGCAGGGAGAACCTGGAGGCACTTATCCTGGCTGGACAAGATGAGGCTACAGATTGTGTCTTGGTTCTGGCCCTATGATGGTCCAGCAGTCTTAAAGCAGTGCTCTTCAACCCTGGCTGCATATTAGAATCACAACAGGGAGATGAAAACCCACGGATACCCAGGCCCCACCCCCAGCAACACCGATCTGTTTGGTCTGACCTGGGCCCTAGGCTTCGTCCTTAAAACTCCTCAGGTGATTTTAACGTGCGAAGCAGGGCAGGGAAGGACAGTGATAGCCAGTGGTGTGCAAATGTGTACACAAAACAGTTAGGAACTTTACTAAAATGCAGATTCTGATTCGGAAGTTTGGGGTAAGGCCTAAGATTCTGCGCCTCTCGCAAGATCCTAAGTGCTGCCAATGCTGCTGGCCTGTGGATCACGTTTTAAGTAGCAAGGGGCTAGACGATTTCATGCCGCAGCAGCTACAGGAAGGCAGCTGATCGCCCTGCCTCACTGAAAAGCTCAGTAGTAGTGACCCAGTGGTTCGGGAAGCATGGTCTCTGGACGAGGAGCAGCAGCACCTGAGAACTTGCTGGAAATGCACGTTCTCAGGCCCCACCCCAGGCCTACTGGGTCAGAAACAATGGGGGAGGGGCCCAGCAAGCTGTTTTAGCAAGCCCTCTGAATGACTCCGATGCTTGCTCAAGTGTGTGAACCATTGGTAAGTACTAATAACAAACCTAGCTAATACTCACTGGGCTCTCACTGCGTGTTAGGTGCGGGACTGAGAACTCTTTACGTGATTGGATTGTTGGGTCTTCACCACAGCCCTGCTCAGGGATGACAAAATGGAGGCTTAGAGAGAGTAAGCTGCCCAGATTGCCACAGCCATTGAGCAGTAGAGCTGGAATTTGGGCCCAAATGATACGACTCGAGTCCAAGTTCTTAGCCCTTATGGGGTACTGCCAACAGCCCGTAGCACCCTATGATTCTCTCCTCCTGTGGTGCAGCCTAGAGATGGAGACTCCATCTCTTGAAAAAATATGGACTTCCAACTCACCTAGCTGGAGACAGGGATTCACCTCACTGAATCCAGCCAGAGCACAGAACCCTGTTTTCTGCCAGGGCAGAGACATCGAATAAAAACACTGAACAACACTTACCATATCCTGGCCGAGAGGCGGCAGGGAGTCAAGTTCACTGAGGTCGTCCTGGGCCTGCTGGACAGCGTGCATGCTCGTGTTGATGGTCCCCATGAGGGCCTGCTGGGCCGAGGTCTGCAAAGGCAGGTAACACGAGGGATCACACCACACTCCTGCACTGGCAACACAGGCTCTACATGAGCAAGGGAACTGGACCTGAGATCATGAGAAAGCAGCCCAGGGTACATCTCAACAAACTGCCTGAACCAGCTCCTATTTCAACCGGCGGCCAGAAATAGGTATTATAATAAATTAATAGGACACTAAATATGAGCGTTTGCAATAGGGTGATTCTAATCAGCAGCGTGTGGAGAACAAGAAGGCTCAGAAAGAGTCCCTGCAGGGGAGCTCAGGGGACCCAATCCTTGAGTGCTCAGGACAGAAGGTCTCCTGCACAGGAATCACGTGGGTGTCACATCAGGACTCTTCTTGGTAAATAAGTAAAGATTCCACTCAAACCTACAGTCAACACGCTTCTCCACTCAAATCACTTCTGGACTTTAAGGCTCTTCTGCTTTCAAAAAGTTCTTGCCCCAAAGCATGGGATTCCAGAGCAGGCCTGAGAGAGGCCCCGAGTCAGGTAGACCAGCACAGCAGAAGGAACCAATGATCCGCTGGGGGGCAATGTGTGGGTCGGAATAGACTTGGTCTACTTCTGAGCCTCTCTGAGGGGTATCTGGGCCGATGAGCAGGCAGGGGAGCAGGGTCCTATCCCTCTCTCACAAACCACGTGGAGAGGCCACTGGTCCTTGTCCAGCCCTAGAGGACACCTGTGGTCCTAGACAGGGCATTGCCAGAGCCACCCATTTAAAAGAAAACACACTGGGAATGAGGTACTGGGACTGCACAGCTGAAGAGCCAGGATTCAGATAGGAAGTAGCGAGAGTGAGGGTGACACACACAACCTATCACCAGGCTGGTGTGGCTCCCTGGACCCCAAAGGCAGCATAGTGACGAGCAGGGCAAGTCCCCCGGTAGCCTCACCAGCGGGGGCATGTGGCCTCGGTGCATCTGTCCAACCATGACCTGCTGCTGCGGGGAGGGCATGCTTCCAACGTTGAAGGTCTCGGGCCCGCTGGAGCCGGAGCGCATCACGGCCGGCAGTGCCACTGAACCATGCTCCGCCTTCCCGGTGCGATTGAACTGCTGCTGCAAGATGGTGGACCTAGGGGGACAGATACTTCGGTCACTGCGAGGTGGCCATTCACAGGGAGTGTAATAAGATACCACAGGTGTCACCAGTGTTCACTGCTTCATGCTATGGCAACCAGTTTCCAAGAAGCAAATACAGACAGAATTGTGAACGAAGTAGCAGCACTAAAATGTTTCAGCAGAACCCTGAGACGAATGAATCCTTTTATAATCAGTAATATAAATAAGTACTCCCAGTGTATCTAGTTGATAGGTTCATGGCATTATGCTATTAGTTGTTCTTAAAAAAGACACACAAAAAAATGATGTTCTAGGCATAAGTGAATGTTTTGGATACACTGATCTATTATTTCGTAAATTCTACCTGAAATAGCATTCATTCAACACACATCTACTGTGCACCACGTTCTATTCTAAGCCCTCGGGACAGAGATCATTTATCCTTAGCTTGAAGGAAGAAGTGTGGAAAAGAACTTAAAATCTCCCACAGCTTAGCTCCCCTTCTCCAGGTCAAAAGCCATTGACCACAGAGGATGTTTCAACACCTTAGGAGCCTTGATGATTGGCAGGCAGACTTTGGCTCTCTTCCAGATGATTTCAACTTAAGTCTGGGAAGACTCCTAGGGCATCTAATAAAAACACTGTCAGTTGTTTTGCTTCTTGATATTTTCTTGGAATGAGCAGTGAGTGCAAAGGACTTTGAGCATATGAAGGTAAGAATCTGAGGGTGGCACAGGTGCCTCATAGCCCAGTGGACAAACCCACAGGTAGAGTCCGGGGGAGTCTGAGGCAGGGGGGCACGGTGCGGGAGCGGGGTGGTGGTGCAGGGTTGCTGAGCAGCTGCATTAAGGCACAGGAGCCTCTGTCCCAGGGTTCTGGAACCACTGCAGGTCACTCCCTGTTGTCCAGGGCAAAGCTTGTGAGCCAAGCTAGGATTCCAAGCAACAGGCATCCAGGCAGCAACATTAACATCTGTGGAGGGGCTGGCACTAGGGAGGGTGGATCTATGGCTCCTCTCGGAGCTCAGCTGCATTGCAAGATCTCAGCCAATGTCTAATACAGGGAGAAGTGGGAGGTCTAGTGATGAGGAACTCCCCTGGACCACTCTTCCCGCTTGCCATGACCAGACCACACCATGATGCCCTCTGCATCAGTGGGGAAGGTCTCAGCACTCGGGGCTCAGACACTTACTGAGCTGCTCCTAGGAGAAGTTCAAGCACAGCAGAGTCCTAGGAAGTGAGCAGCTCCACCCTATTAGGAAGTACTAGGTTACTAATGTCCATCTAATGGTCATTAATAATTTCAAGAAATTAAGGTCTTTTGCCAGAGGGTAGCAAGTAGTACTTGAAATGCACCACATCAAATTTGGTTCCAACTTGCGTACGAATAAGGGACAAATGGAAAAGCATCTTCAAGGGGATTATGATGCAAACTGTGAGAAAGTGTACAGAGTAGCAACATTAGAGAAACCGTTCCTATTACTAGACAACTTCAATGTGCTGGAATATGCTCGAACTCTCCGGCAGTGCACTATAGGAGACATCAGAACACCTGAATCTGAGTCCTGGCTCTGCCACATGCATGCATCTCAACTAACCTCTAGGAGCTTCGGTTTCCTCATCTACGAACTGGGGATGATAAAATCTAGCCTACCTCTTCCACAAGGGGATGTTGCTGAGATCAAGTGAGACAGCAAGATGGACACACACAATAAAGTACAGACAAGAAAAGTTATTACTGCAATGCTCTATTTAACATCAAGGGAGTAGCTGAATAGGTTTTGGTCAACAAGTCTCACTTATTAAATGTTACTTAATTTTAATAAATCTCAGTTTCCTCATTTATAAAATGGAGCTAAATTGAGATTATTCTGAATTTAAAATGATGATCATAGTAAACATTTATTATGTACCAGGGATTGTTTTATGTGCTTTATTAGTAACTCAATCATTAAATTCAAACTTATGAGGTAGTACGATCATTATTCTCATTTTATAGATGAGATGAAAGAGACAGAGAAAATTCATAATGTCCCCAAGGCCACACATTAGAAAACAGACCCCAGATTTGAACCCAGTAACTCTGGCTCCAGGGTCCAAGTTCTTTTCTTTTCCCTCTGCTGCCTCATGACATATGTATCAAGTGTGGCAGGTAAAAGCATCCCATAAACAAAAACTCCTCTACCGGCTAGGCCCCTAGCCCAAAGGTACAGAATTAAACTCAGTCTCCAGGCTCTGATGATAATGATGCAGTTTATGAGATTTAAATCAGAAATTCAGAACAGGACTCATGAAGTCTCACTGTGTCTAAAGATGGAATTAAGTACTACATCTTGTTCAGTGTCTCCCTGAAGTCCCCAGCCACCGCCGCCCCAACAAGACACCCTCAACACTGATGACAATGGTCTGGGGACCACACTTCGAGAAGCAAGACTCATCTATCTCATCCATTATCACCTCCTCCACGTGAGGGACTTCAGGGCAACAGCCCCAGAGCTGGCACGAGGAAACCTGCCCTGTATCCAGGGAGAAGGCAGTTCTCCAGTGCTCTTAACGATACTTACTTTTTGGGGGAAACGGACTCTTCTAACATAGTTGACTCCTCATCGCCCTCTAGTCCAAATCTATCTTTACTTTGTTTCTGAGGTAAAACAAGACAAAAACGAAAGTCAGCAGATCTTGACACAGACCCTTTTAAGAGGTCTTTTAAAATGAGCCACACAAGCAGATCTGTTAAGGTTTACCCCAAATTCCTTGTATTGGATAATTAATAAGTGATGGGTAAAACAAAGCAATAGTAATGTAAAAGAAATATATTTTTTAATATAGAGAGATATATAATATCTTCTGTGTATATTACTGCACAATTTTATACAGTTAAAATCAAGACATAGATATTAATATTCCGGTAGAACTTGGCTGTTTTTGTGGGCTGTATCTTGAAGCCCTAGGAAAGGTATACCACTATGGCATATAACCACCCATTAAAATAGGTTAAAAAAGAGAGAGAGAGAGAGAGAAGAAAGAAAAAGAACATCTTCAGACCTTCAAGACAGTTTCTATAGAGGCTGGAAAGCATAACAATTATCTAGAGAGGAAGATGCAGAGGGGTTAGCCAGGCTCATTCATTAGCTAAATGATGCACTATTGCTCATGACCTGGCAGTCAATGACACAAATATGAGCTGCAGCAAAATCAGAAATTATCCTAGGATATGAGGTCAAAGACTTCACACTTAACCAATCTTAATGTTAAAGATTCAATTAGTGAATCAAGTACTTTACATGAGGTGTTGTTTGTTTGTTTTTCAGTTAGCTTCATCATCTAAACTGAGTCTTTTAATAAAGAAGTGTTGTCCAATTTGCATCAGTATTAAATACCTTTTTGAGGATGATGTCAATGTAGCCTGCAATCAGCTGGGATATTTGCTCTCCCTCAGTGGTTTGTACTGAATAGTAGCTTTCCTGATACTCCCCAAAATCCTGGGGGGACAAAACCCACATTAGAAGAAATACAGCACATCAGCAGTTTTAAGGGTGAGGGGGTCCAGCTTTGGAACAAGTTCTGGCATGGATTCACTTTTTCTTGCTTGTCCCCTCTAAATATAACTGAACACCCTAAAATTTACTCAACAAGCAATGGTAAAGGGCTCTGAAAGCTGGAAAGGTGGATTGGCTGGTGACCTCAGGACCTGAAGAACCACAATCTGATGAGTTCCTGAGTTTTGTTTTAGATCCCATACCCCCAAGACTGGGTGCTGGAGAGGGCTGAAACTTGGAACGTCCAACAGGAAGTTCCCAAAAGCCTATTCTCTTTGGCCAAGGGACCAGGAGAGGGGAAGCCCAACAGAGACCTAGTTGGGAGCCTCACACAGCTCCACAACCTAGGTTGTTGCTCACCACCACCTGCAAAGCAGTGACAGTCTGGCCATCCCAGGCCGTGCTCCACAACCCAGGCAGGCAGGTGATCTGGTCACTTTGCAGCAGTGGCCACAGTGAAGCCCTGTGTCTCCCTCCCCTCCACCCAGTGGCATAAGTAGATTCAGGCTCAGTAGCTTCTGCCTCCCCTAACAAAGGTCATCCAGAAATAGCACATGGCCCAAGGAAGTACCTTCTTCCCCCACACCCCCAGCACCAACAGGCTTTGAGCAGGAACCCCAGCAGAGTCAGAAGTACAAAGCAATCCAGAATAGCATTGCAAGGGCTTAGGAAATAAACTGCCATTGCAACCCAAGTCCACAAAGACTTGAACACTAGAACACTACACACTAAACCTAAAGCCAGAACACTACACACTAAACCTAAACAAGGTGACTGTCTGCTACAACAGAAGATATAAATAAGATCAAGAGTTTCCTAATATCATAACCAAAACGTCTAGGATATAATTGAAAATCACTATTCATGTCAAGAACCAGGATAACTACAATGTAACAAAAGATAATCAACTGATGCCAATACTGAAATGAAGCAGATGTTGGAATTATCTGATAAGGAGTTTTTGATTTTGAATAATAAAAAATGTTTCAATGCCCAATTACAAATTCTCCCAAAACAAATGAAAACAATAGAAAGATTCAACGAAGAAACCCAAGTCATAAAAAGGAACCAAACTGAAATTTTAGAATTAAAAAATGCCATAACCAAAGTAACACCCACAGGATATAAACAGTAGTATGGAAATGATAAAGAAAAGAATCAATAAACTTGAAAACAGATCAACAGAATTTAGTCAAGTGAAACAACAGAAAACAGACAAAATAAAACAGAACTTCAGGGATCTGTGGAACAATTAAAAAAAAGACCTAATGGGAGTTCCCTGGTGGCCTCATGGTTAGGATTCTGGGCTTTCACTGCCACAGCCAGGGTTCAATTCCTGGTTGGGGAACTGAGACCCCACAAGCCATGTGGCATGGCTGGAAAAAAAAAAAAGAAAATGAAAAGACCTAACGTCTGTATCATCAGGAACACTGAGTAGAGTGTGGGACCAAAAAAAAAAAAAAAAAACGTATTAAAAGAAATAATGGCTGAAAACGTCTCTGAATTAGTGAAAGACATAAACTTACAAATTCAAGAAGCTAAGCAAACCCCAAAATAGAATCAACCTAAGAAACCCACCCCAAGAACTTCTGAAAACTAGAGAAAAGAAAATCTTAAAAACATCCATAGAAAAGCAACATATTACCTACAAAGGAATACCAATCCGATGACGGAAAATTTCTATTCTGAAACCACAGAGGCGAGAAAGAAGTAGAATGACACTTCTCAAGTGCTAAAAGAAAAGAACTGTGGATCTCAAATCCTGTATCTGGAAAAATTAACCTTCATGAATGAAGGGGATATAACATTCTCAGATGAAGGAAAAATAAGAATTTGTTGATAGCAGACCTACCTTTAAAGAATGGCTAAAGAAAGGTCTCCAAACATAAAGAAAATGAAAACAAAAGAAGACTGGGAACTTGAAAGAGAAAGAACAATGAGATGGATAAAAACAGAAGTAAATGTAACAGACTATCCTTCACCTCATGAGTTTTCTTCAATTTTATTTTATGGTTGAAGCAAAAGCTATAACACCATCTCATGTAGTGGTCAATGTATACAGAAGAAATATTTAAGCAATTATACTCAAAAAGTGTGGAGTGTAAACAGACCTAAATGGAAGTAAAGTTTTTATATCCTATTTGAAGTGGTGAAACATTGATGCCAGTAGGTGGTAATTAATTTCATACATATATGATAGTATCTAGAATAATTACTAAGAGCACTATGCAAAGAAATATGCTAAAAATATTATAAATAAAAATGGAACTCTAAAAAAATGTTCAAGTAACCCACAGGAAGGCAAGAAAAATAGAGGAGAATAAAATAAACAAAAAAATTATAAAATGGTAGACATAATACCTAACATATTAATAATTAGCTTAAAAGATAATTGGCCTAAATACATTAATTACAAGAGTGAATTTTAATAAAAAGCACAAGCCAACTCCATGCTCTCTACATGAAATTCATTTAAAACCTAACAATATAACTAGGTTTAAAGTAAAAGGGTAGAAAAATATAACATTCAAACACCTAATTTAAAAAAGCATGAGTGGCTATACCAATGTAAGATAAAGCAAACTGCAGAGCAAAATCTTTACTATGAACAAAAAAACATAATGATAGAACAATTTCTCCATTAAGAACATAGCATAATCTTAAATGTATAGATACAGAACAGCAGAGTTTCAAAATACATGAAACAAAAACTGATAGAGATGAAAGGAGAAATAGACAAAATCCCCACTTGCTGTTGGGAACTTCACTCTCAGGAATTGTCAGAATTACTAGACAGAAAATTAACAAAGGTATGTAAGACTGAAATACCACCAACAGCTAACAGGATCTAACTGGCATTTATAGGACACTACACCCAACAGCAGAATGCACATTCTTTTCAAGCACTCATGGAACATTCTCCAAGAATGATCATATCCCTGTGATATAAAACAAGCCTTAAAATACTACAAATTGAAATCATACAAAGTATGTTCCATGAACATTAACAGAATCACAGTACATCTCATTGACCATAATAGAAACAAACTAAAACTCAATAACAGAAAGACAACAGGAAAATCTCTAAACACTTGTATATTAAATTAAAGCTGGGTAGGAAGGAAAGAAACTTTACAGGTTATAAGCTTTAATCCAACTTTAGTAAAAACATTGATATTTGTTCTCTCTTTCGCTTCAGGTAGTTACTGCAATTTGCAACAGTTTTTAATAACTTTTTGTTTTTAAAAAAGCAGTACTTGGGTCTAGCTTAAAAAGACCAAGAGTATCAAAATGTATATAACAAAATATAGCTATCCCTGCCCTACACATTCCCACCTTCACTTTCCATCCCCCGCCCAACTACTTTGAATCCTTTTAGCAATTTCTTCTAGTATTTCTAAATAACATGTTTATATTGATTTCTTGATTTTTCTATTTTAGAAATGATCCGCAATTACCTACAATGGAAGATGAGAACTTAGTTCGCTAAGCGTGAACACCTACTTTTTAAGGGCCATGTAGGTACAGCTGTTACTCACTACAGGAGGAAAGAAGGTATGTTTTCTGAATATTCCTCCCAACTGGCAAGAGTCTATCAGTCAATGATCAAATTGGATAACTAATACTCCCACCAAGGCCCCTTCCTTATACCTTTTTTCTGATGCCCTATTATAAGATCTTGCCTAGATGCAGTTATTTCAAGTGTTCACGAGAGCTGGAAAATAGTACAGTTCAGGAGTGCTGAAGAAACTCACAAATTTCAACACTTTCTGATTTCTCTTATGGATTGATATGCACTACAAAATAATTGCCCTACCGATTCTCACATACCAATGTGGCTGGCTACAGTTAAGGCCACATGGTATTCTCTGCTAAGAGCAGATACTGAGATTGGGAGGAAGAATTCAGAGGTTTAAAGGTCTGGAACAAACATTCTCCCTACTTTCCATGTATTTCACTTTGAGCATTTTATTATCATCGTCTCATTTGATTCTGACAACTCTGTGAAACAGGTATTACTACCCCTATTTCACAGCTGAGGACATTAAGGCTCAGAGAGGAGAAGTAATGAGCAAGGGCACAGAGCTGGGAATGAAAGCTGATTTCGAATGCTACCCCACAGTCTATGCTATTTCCACCATACAGCAATGTTCTCTTTGTAGGCAGGCTGGGAAAACACAGCTTGGCAAGTTGTCACAAGTCTTAGGAACTCCTAAAACAACTAGAGATGAGGAGGGAGCCTTTGTATGGGCCTCAGAGTGTTATAAAGTTGCCTTTTAGGGTATACTAGGCATGGCATCAGGACCACAGAGACTGAGAATCATCCTTGACTGGCTCTTTCTAATTAAAGAACTCAGACAGACTTAGAACACTGGAGAGGAAGAGGTGGCCAATGAGACCCAGCTCTCAAACATCTCACTCACTTCTGGACCAGTGCCCACCCTTGCCCTCATGGACCCCCACCATCTGTCCCTCTCCAAGGGCAGGGAAACCCAATGGGCTTGTATTGTTTCCCCTGCCCCACGATATCACCCAAGGCCATGCTGGCCCACTCACTGCCTTCAGCCAGGCCCTACCAGTGTGAAGCTCTTGGGTGAGGCTGCCCAGCGCTTGACCGTGGTGAGTGGCCACTCCTGCAGCACTTCCTTGGTCTTTTCATCCACGCGCATCACCGAGTCCTTGGTGATCCCCAGCAGGCGAGGCACCAGCTTGTTCTTGCCTTTCATCTTTTCCTGAAACAGGAGGTACCAAGAGTCAGTGAGTGCTCTTCCTCTGAATACATCTGATTTTTCCAAGTAATCAGTGATCTTGTGATGTTTTACCTATGGTCAACCTACAACACTGTGTTTCAAAAACAGGCAGGGCTATCGGAAAACCAGAATTTTAAGACTAGATAAACGACTCATAAATTAAAGGAATGGAAGCTAAAACAGAGCCATCAGAAGACTGGAAGGATCTACAAAGGCACACTTCCTGGAGACAGATACTGTCCAGGAGGGCAGTTTGTTCCAAAAACAGAGATTGTGACAGAAAAAAGATATCCAGAGAAAAAGAAGTTAAGGTGAACTCCAAACATTATCACTCCCAGTAGCCACCTCAGTGAGTAACAAAAAACGGTTAATGTGGAATTTAAATATGGCACTTTAGCTGTTTAGAATTAACTATAACTGCCAGAGTAGCATCTTCTCATTACTAAACACAGCCCTTTTTTTTTTTTATAATCACTGAAATATATTTCCATTTGGGTTCTTCATTTTGGTATTTTTTTATGTGTATCTACTGACCCTTAAAAATATTTTATGATTAGTTTTAATAAGTTTTTAAAGAAATAGTCATCATGCCTATTAAAATAATGAATCCCTACCTCACACTCATGCCACAAGAAATTCAAAAAAGGTAAATAATTTAGGAAGAACACATAGTTGGATATTTTTGTGATTTCTCAGGGGGAAATGACTTCTTAGCACAAAAGCTAAAATAAAAAAATAAATAAAGGAAAAGATTAATAGCTTTAACTATAAATTATATGGACTTTGATACATTTTTTTAAAAAAGAAAGAGAGAGTGGAAGAAAAAGAAAGAGACCTCACCATAAAGAAATTAAAAGGCAAATGACTGGGGAATAAATATCTACAATACTATGATAAAAGATTTCATACACTTTATATATTAAAAGTTATCATAAGTCATCAAACATAAGTGGCAAAGGACATGAACAGAAAATGTTTAAATAAGTAACTAGATAATAAGCAATAAGATAAAATTTTCATGTATATGTAATAGTTTTTAAAAAAAATTAATACTCAATTAAAGAAGGTATGAAGGGGGACCACTATTGGTGGGCATTTAAAATAGCAAAGCCTTTATGGAAGAAAATTTGTTAACGATTCAAAGCTTTAAAAATGTTTCTACTTTTAACCCAACTTGCTTTTCAAAACTTATTCAAAAAGAACTTATAAATGTGTATAAAGATTATGCTGTAAGAAGGATCAACTAGAGTTTATCACAGTGAAAAACTAGAAATAACAAAGTTCAACAACAAGAGATATGACAAATAAATTATGGTACATCCAAATAATAGACTACAACTATTAAAAATCATATTATAGGAAAACAAGTGGATTCATAATAAAAATTTATTCACATTAAAAAATTAAAAAGTCTGTACAGCATGATCCTACATGAAATAAAATTTTAAATAGAATTTTCAGAAAATTCATTACATGACAAAATGGTGGCAATGATCATCTCGTACGATTTTTTCGTGCACTTTCCCTTTTTCGAAAAACTTAATACACATTCCTATTGTTGTCAGGAAAAAAAGAAACTTCAAAAACTATTTGCAGAAACCTAGCAATGCCCAAACCACTATTACCAGAGGAATACACATATAAATTAGCGCAAAGTACGCAAGTATACACGGGTGTGTGTACAAGGGGACAGGCACTTAAAACAAGCCAGGAGTGTGACAGATACTTAACAATCATTATCCATTAATTTTCAGAGCATCCCCCAAATGTTGGCGGTGGTGGCATCATCATCATCATCATCATGCCAGTCTTGAAACGAAGGAACCAGCAACTTACCCATGGCAAACAGTAGTAAGTGATAAAGCCAGGATTAGAACACAGTTTTCAGCAGCTCAAAAACATCTCTGACTTCAAAAAAGACTGTCTACTGCAGTATACTACTTCTGATGGAAGCAATTAGAGAAAAGGCAAAAACACTCCTCCCAGCCCCTGTGGGCAGTTCATAAACCGTCAGACAGTGAAGGTCACGGCACACCTCCAGTTTCCTCCCAAAAGGAGGAGATAAAGGCATTAGGAATCTGTGTGGGTGTCTGAGGAGGGGGATACGGTACTGTAAGAAACTCCGAGTCCTTAGGAAAAACTCAGAGAAGAGTCAGATCCTTTGTGGAGAGGCCAGTTCCACCAGGGGTGATATCAGCGCAAGGTGGACCATGCCAGTTCACATCACTTGGCTTCAGGAGCCACACAGATTTACGTGGAGAGGTTCCAGGCGGCTAGTTTAGTCACACAGGGTTGGTACCAGCCCAGCTGCTGGCACCAGGAAGGGGATCAGAAATAAAATATGGTTTGCAGCTGTTGCCTTCCTCCTTTCAAATCTGTACTTCCCCAGTGAGGGGCTTTGGGGTGAGGGAATACAGGACCGTGATGGATTGCCCTGACTCCGGTCGAGATGGTTCTGGCCTGGGAGAGGAAACCAGAGTGAACAAGCAAACAACTTACAGCGGGCATTCCATTAGAAGGTCACGACTAGGGGGGAAGGGTATATAAGGAGCTCAGAAAATACTGTCACTCAGCAACAGAGACCACCATCAAGGGACACAATTATTTCAGGGCCTACCCGCAAAATGCAGAGCAGCTGGAGAAAGTTAAAACAGCGAGGGGCTGGGCTCTGTGCTAGTGATATAAGGGGCTCCCCTGACAGAGGACCTGCCTTAGACCCTCAGTGGCAGACCTGCATGATAGGAGAAGGTCCAGAGGCAATAAGGCTCCCCCTTCCTCTCCAAATCTCGAATCTCAGTCCACTCCACACGTCTCCTTTCCAGTCTTCCAACTACAGACACCAGCATCCTTTATCTCCAGGAGAAGCAAGCAGGCTAGGCAGGATGCAGTGAAGACCCGTCTCTCTCGTGCAGACACACGCAGACTGTGGGTGCGAGTTTGCCAGCTACCTAGCAACTTCTCTCTCGAGGCGGTCCTCATCAGGTTGGTTTTGTTTTGAGGATGTGTCGAGCTCACGTAACTTACAGGCAGGAGAAGGTATGTACTCTACCAAGGAGGGTCAGGATCTACTAATAAGCCCTGCTGCTCCTCTTTCAAGCACATCTCAACCATTACTGTGGGCTCGGTCCTGGCAGCTGGCTGTTATCAATCCTGCTCAGCCTCGGGCTCTTCTCACAGATGTGGATATTGGCTGATTCTGACATCACCTGTGCCTTACATCAGATTCGGACTTGGGTGGAGGGATGCCAGTGGGCTAAGCGTTGGGCATGCTTTGGTTCTAAGCCCAACTTCAATGTGGCCTAAGCCTGTGATCCAGCTGTGCTCACCACAGTTCTATGCTGGCTTCCTGCCGAAGTGCTGCCTTGTGTGCCTTGCTGTGTCATCAGTATGCTTTTTTCTTTTAGGAGCACGGCAGAAAGGGATGGCTGCTCCAAAGCAAAATGGTGCTAAAGACCCTGTTCATTAGCCATTTCTCTCCCTAAAGCAACTGGCAATCCATTTTGATTTAATTCATGATTCTGAGGTGCTCTGAGTGCCCTCTGTGACGCTTTTACAGTTGAGGGGAGAAGAGGGTCAGCTCCCAAGGTATCTCACCCTCAAGGCTCTGGTTGTGGTTGCAGGGAAGGTGAAAGGCAAGTTTATAACTCAGAAGGTTTCCACAAGGGTTTCCGGGAAAGAAACAAGATCCTTTGCAAGTCATGGGAAATGCCTTACCGTTCCTCATGGGGTTCTGAAAAACTTATCAAGATAAACTGCAAAAGGTTTCAATGAAAGAGGAAGACTGTAGATGTTTACAGCTCCCATTTATTGAGATCATTTGTGCAACAGTCCCCTTTTCTATATTACTTCCTTCAACCTCACAAAAAGCCAGCGTTCTAGGTGAACAAGCTGAGGTTTAGAGATGGAAGGTAAAGTAACTTATCGAAGGTCAAACTAAGTGGCAAAGCCAGAATTTCAAACCCAGGGTTTTCTTTTCGAAGGATATGTTCTTAGCCACTGAGAACACTGCCACATAACAGGCTCATTACAGACATCCTCTCTACTGGGGTCCGCAAACTATGGCAGGTACTAAATCCAGTTTTCTGCCCCCACCCCCGGCGCCTCTTTTTTGGCCTGAGAGCTAAGAGTGAATTTTCTATTTTTAAATGGTTGGAAAAAAAAAAAAGAGTAATACTACTTCATGGAACGTGAAAATTATATGAAATTGAAATTTCACAATCCATAAATAAAGCTTTACAGAAACATACCATGCTCATTTATTTACATATTGCCTACTGATTTCAGGATACAAGCACAGAGATGAGTGGTTCGACTAGCAAAGGCTAAGATATTGACTACCTGGGCCCTTTACTAAAAAAGTTTGCCAACCCCTGCTCTGTATCATGAACTCTAAAAGCCAATGAAAAGTTGGAGGACTCAAGGGCCAGGAATTAGGGAACTGTGAAGAGGGTTAAGGAGTTGGGATAACCTAAAATGTATCAAATATCCCTACATTCCAGCTACTACATTTCTTTACATACATTACCTCACTTAATCTTCACTAGAGCTCTGTAAAGAATTACCATTCCCATTTTTCACATGAAGAAAGTGAGGTTTCAGAAGGTTAAGGATGTCTCTCCAAGTCACGAGTTTCTGTCATTTCTCACATAGGCAATATTGCATCAAGAATTCTAGGCCAGTCTTCCCGACTCCAACACCCAAGCACTTTCTATTATAACAATATAAAATACAGTATGAAGTACCCTTGAACCACATGGGTTTGAACCAGGTGAGTCCACTTCTTTTCAATAGCTAATACTACAGAACTACATGATCCATACCGGTTGAATCCACAAATGTGGAACCGTGAATACAGACAAACTGCAGGTACAGAGGGCCGACTGTAAGTTATATGTGGATTTTGGACCGCACAAAGGGTCGATGCCCGCTGACCCCCACGTTGTTCAAGGGTCAACAGCATAATGCTCTGAATATTAGGACAAGATATACACAGATACAGAGGAAAATATGATGGAAGGACCTATAAACATATCAAACTAGTTCTCTCACAATATATACAGATCTGAAGGCCATGTGGTATGATTAAGTGTGTTTAATATCAATATTTACATTTTATAAATTATGATTTCATTGACTTATTTAATTTAGGATTTCAAATAGTCTATCCAAGTAGTGAATGAATCACTTTTAACCTACTTCTTAAATTATGCCAATAAACTTCCTTCACAATTTAATGGTATGTTCAGATTGGGGGTCTAGAGAAATCTGTTACTTATGCCTTTAAAACACATACTGTCGGGCTTCCCTGGTGGCGAAGTGGTTGAGAATCTGCCTGCCAATGCAGGGAACACGGGTTCGAGCCCTGGTCTGGGAAGATCCCATATGCCACGGAGCAACTGGGCCCATGAGCCACAATTACTGAGCCTGCGCGTCTGCAGCCTGTGCTCCGCAACAAGAGAGGCCACGATGGTGAGAGGCCCGCGCACCGCGATGAAGAGTGGTCCCCACTTGCCGCAACTAGAGAAAGCCCTCGCACAGAAACGAAGACTCAACACAGTCATAAATAAATAAAATAAATAAATAAAAGAACGTGAATTTCTAAAAAAAAAAAACACATACTGTCCCTTACCCAAACAATTTTGTGTGTGCATGTGCTATTCTGTGTGTGATGTCTTTTTACCATATATTCTAAATGGTTGCACTTATTTATACACACAGGTTATTTCATGCTGCTGACATATGTGTTGTAAATTTACCTGCTCTATTCACTGAATTTAAAAATAAACAACAACAACAAAAAAATAAAAATAAAAATAAACATAAAAATTAAAATGACTGTATATTGTTATAACATGTATAAGGATCTGCACACTGAAAATTACAAAATGTTGATGAAAGAAATCAAAGAGGATCTAATATCATGTTCATGGATTGAAAAACTCAACATAGTAAAGTTATCGATTCTCCCCCAATTGATCTGTAAATTCAATGCAGTACCTATCAAAATCCCAGCTAAGTTTTTTGTGGATACAGACAACCTTGTTCTAAAGTGTTCATGGAAAGGAAAAGGACCTAAATTAGCTAAAACAATTTTGAAAAAGAAGAAAAAAGTAAAGAGAATCATTCAGCTTGATGTTAACGCTTACTATACAGCTAAAGTGAACAGGACAGTGTGATTATCAGTGGAAGCACCAACACAAATCAATAGAACAGAATAGAAATAGAAATAGATTCACAGCAATGTATTCAAATGAATTTTGACAAGGATACAGAAAAAATCCAGTGGAGGAAGGATAGCCCTTTCAAAAAACAGTGCTGGGGCAACTGGACATCCATAGGCCAAAAATGAACCTTGACCTAAAAACTTCACATCTTATACAAAACAAACTCAAGTGGGGACTTCCCTGGTGGTCCAGCAGTTAACAATCCACCTTCCAATGCAGGGGACGTGGGTGCAACCCCTGATCAGGGAACTAAGATCCCACATGCCACAGGACAACTAAGTCCGCACACCGCAACTACTGAGCCAGCCCCCTCTGGAGCCCAAGTGCCACAAATAGAGAGAAGCCCGCATTCCACAAGAAAGATCCCACATGCCGTAATTAAGATGCGATGCAGCCAAATAAAATAAAATTAAACAAAACAAACTCAAGTGGACCATGGACCTAAATGTAAGATGTAAAACTGTAGAACATTCAGAACTAAACACAGGAGAAAATCTTCGGAGCCTAGAGTTAGAGCTCTCAGACGTAACACTTAAAGCAAGATCCATAAAAGTAAAAAATGATAAAACGCCCATCTTCAAACTTAAGAACCTGTATTCTGTGAAAGACCTTGTCAAGAGGATAAAAAGACAAGTTACAGGCTATGAGAAAATATTCACAAATCACATTTAACAAAGGACTTGGACCTAGGATATATAAAGAACTCTTAAAACTCAAGAGTAAGAAAAAAAATCTAACTAGAAAGTTGGTCAAAAAAATATGAACAGACATTTCACTGAAGAGGATATACAGATGGCAAATAAGCACAGGAAAAGATGTTCAAAATCATTAGCCATTAGGGAAATGCAAATTAAAACCACAATAAGATATCACAAAACATCTATCAGAAAGGCTAAAATAAAAAAAGAACAATGATAACACCAAATGCTGAAGAAGATGATAAGAAACTGGATCACTCATACTTTGCTGGTAAGAATGTAAAATGGTACAGTCACTCTGGAAAATAGTCTGGCTGTTTGTTATAGTGTTAAATGTGTTCTTACCATATGGTTCAGCAATTGTACTCTTGGGCATTTAGCCCAATGAAATGAACACTTCATTCTCACAATAACCTATACACAAATATTTATAGCAGCTTTATTCATAATAGGCACAAACTAGAAACAACCCAAATGTCCTTCAGTGATAAATGGCTAAACAAACTGGTACTTCCATACTATGGAATACTATTTGGCAATAAAAAGCAATGGACTACTGACACACATTATGACTTGGAGAGATCTCAAGGGAATTCTATTAAATGAAAAAAAACCTCAAAAATTTATGTATCATATGATTCCGTTTATGTAGTACTTTTGAAATAACAAAATTATTGAGACAGACAATAAATTAGTGGTTGCTAGGGGGTACAGAGACCAGGGGAAGGGAGTAGGGTGTGAGGAGAAGCAGGAAGGGGTGGGACGAGTGTATGGCCATAAAAGGGTAGCACAAGGTATTCTCTATGGATTAGAGTTCAATATCTTGACTACGGTGGTGTTAACACAAATCTACACATGAAAAAAACTGCATAGAACTAAACACACACACACACACACACACACAAGTGAGTACATACAGAACGTGAAATCTGATTAATGTCTATGAACTGTACCAAGTCGATTTCCTGGTTGTGACATTGTACTACAGTTACCATTGAGGGAAACGATGAAAAGGGAACTCTCTGTATTATTATTTATTTTTACAACGTTATTGAGATATAATTCACATACCATACAATAGACCTATTTAAAGTATCTAATTCAGTGGATTTTAGTATATTTACAGATATGTGCAACTATCACTACAGTCAATTTTAAAACATTTTTGTCACCTCAAAAAAGAAAAATCCTGTACCATTAGCTATTACTCACATAGGTCCCCTGATCCCACCCTATTCTTAAGCAATGACTAATCTACTTTCGGTCTCTGTGGATTTGCCTTTCTGGACATTCTATATCAATGGAATCTTGTGACAGGCTTCTTTCACCTCACATAACATTTCCAAAATTCATCCATGCTGTAGCATGGAGCAGTACACTTCATTTCTTTTTATGACCAAATAATATTGCACCTTATGGATATACCACATTTTGTTCATCTGTTCATCAGCTGATGAACATGCGGGTTGTTTCCACATTTTTGCTAAATGCAGCTATACACTTTCATGTACCAGTTTTTCTGTGGACATGTGCTTTGAATTCTCTTGGGCATATATACCGAGGAGCAGAACTACTAGGTCATATGGTATCTCTATGTTTAATAATTGAGGAAGTGCCAGACTATTCTCTAAGGTGGCTGCACCATTTTACATTCCTACCAGCAGTATATGAGGGCTCCAGTTTCCCTACATCCTCACCCATACTTGTTACTGTGACTTTTTGATTCTCTGAATTATTTTTCCAACTTCCTGTGAATCTATGATTATTTCAAAGTACACAGTTAAAAATACGATTCTGTTTATCTTTGTTGAAAGACAAACATTCACAGCAAAGAGTAATAATAATTTTGTTTTTCTTTTCCTAAAGGTATGCATTTAAAAAAATTTTTTATGTCTTACCACACTTCCTATAACTTCCAAAACAATGTTAAAGGGTAACTTGTTCTGATCCCAATTTTTACAGATTTCTCTCTAGCACTTCTCTGTTGAGTAGAATGCTGATGATAGGTTTAAAACATTCTATCCTGTTGAGGAAGTACACTTTTATTCCAGCATTTTATGGAAATTTTTATAATGAGTACCTGCACTTTATCAAACACCTTAGTGGCTTTATCATTTATCAAATGATCACATGATGCCATCTTTTCCAGCTTTATTTAGATATAACTGACATAGAACTTTATGTAAGTTTAAGGTGTGCAATATGATGATTTGATATATGTATATATTGAGAAATGATTACCACAGTAAGGTTAACACATCCTTCACCTCACAAAATTACCTTTTTGTAGTTGCTATGATGAGGACATTTAAGATTTACACTCTTAGCAAGAATATTAAAAGCAACAAATAATATACATGGGAACCCCCATAAGGCTATCCATTGATTTTTTCAGCAGAAACTCTGCAGGTCAGAAGGGAGTGGCAGGACATACTTAAAGTGATGAAAGAGAAAAATCTACAACGAAGAATACTCTACCCAGCAAGGCTCTCGTTCACATTTGATGGAGAAATCAAAAGCTTTAAGGACAAGCAAAAGCTGAAAGAATTCAGCACCACCAAACCAGCTTTAAAACAAATGCTAAAGGAACTTCTCTAGGTAGAAAAGAAAAGGCCACAATTAGAAATAAGAAAGTTGTGAAATGGAAATTCTCACTGGTAAAGGCAAACATACAATAAAGGTAGGAAATCATCTACACACAAAGCTAGTAGGGAGGACAAAAACAGTAAAATCGTCTGTATCCACAATAAGCAGTTAAGGGATACACAAAAGAATTAGATGTAAAATATAATATCAATAACAGTAAGCGTGAGGGGAGGAGAGTACAAATGCAGGGTATCTAAAATGCATTTGAAATTAAGAGATGAGCAACTTAAAACAAGCAGGTATATACATACGCTGCTATACAAAAACCTCATGGTAACTGCAAGACAAAAATCTGTAATAGATATACACACAAAAAAGAAAAAGGAAGCCAAACCTAACACTAAAGATAGTCATCAAATCACAAGAGAAGAGAACCAAAGAAGGGGAAAAAAAGACCTACAAAAACAAACCCAAAACAATTAACAAAATGGCAATAGGGGGCTTCCCCGGTGGCACAGTGGTTGGGAGTCCGCCTGCCAGTGCAGGGGAGACAGGTTCGTGCTCTGATCCGGGAAGATCCCACATGCCGCGGAGCGGCTAGGCCCGTGAGCCACAACTACTGAGCCTGCGCGTCTGGAGTCTGTGCTCCGCAGCGGGAGGTGCCACGACGGTGAGAGGCCCGTGCACCGCGATGAAGAGTGGCCCCCGCTCGCCGCAACTGGAGAAAGCCCTTGCACAGAAACGAAGACCCAACACAGCCAAAAATAAATAACTAAATTAATTAATTTTAAAAAAATGGCAATAGGAATATACATATTGGTAATTACCTTAAATGTAAACAGACTAAATGCTCCAGCCAAAAGACACTGACTGGCTGAATGGATACCAAAACAGGACCTGTATATATCCTGCCTACAAGAGACTCACTTCAGATCTAGAGACACATACAGATTGAAAATGAGGGGATGGAAAAAGGTATTCTAAGCAAATGGAAATCAAAAGAAAGCCAGAGTAGCAACACTTAGACAAAAGAGACTTTAAAATAAAAACTCTTACAAGAGACAAAGAAGGACACTACATAATAATCAAAGGATCAAATCAAGAAGAAAACACAATTGTAAATATATATGCACCCAACATAAGAGCACCTCAATATAAAAGGCAAATGTTAACACATATAAAAGGAGAAATTGACAATAACACAATAATACTGGGGGACTTTAACACCCCACTTATATCAATGGACAGATCATCCAGACAGAAAATCAATAAGGAAACACAGGCCTTAAATGACACACTAGACCAAATGGACTTAATTGATATTTGCAGAGCACTCCATCCAAAAGCAGTAGAATATACATTCTTTTCAAGTGCACATGGAACATTCTCCAGGATAGATCACATGCTGGGCCACAAAGTGAACCTCAGTAAATTTAAGAAAATGGAAATTATATCAAGCATCTTTTCCGACCACAACACTATGAGGCTAGAAATTAACCGTAAGGAAAAAACTGCAAAAAATACAAACATGTGGAAGCTAAATAATATGTTACTAAACAACCAATGGATCACTGAAGAAATCAAAGAGGAATTTAAAAAATACTGAGAGAAAATGAAAATGAAAACACAACACTCCAAAAAAATAGTTATTAAAAAATTTTTTTAATAAAAAAATTAAAAAAATTTACTCTCTTAGCAACTCGCAAGTATATAATACAGTATTGTTAACTACAGTCACCATGCTGTACATTAGTTCCTCAAAAGGTATTCCTCTTAAAACTCCAAGTTGGTGTGCTCTGACCAACATTTACTCATTTCCTCACCCCAGCAACCACTAACCTACTGTTTCTGTGACTTTGGCTTTTGAAAATTCCACGTATAAGTCAGATCATACAGTATTTGTCTTTCTCTGATTTATTTCACTTAGCATAATGTCCTCAAGTTTCTTTTTATTTATTTTTTAACATCTTTATTGGAGTATAATTGCTTTACAGTGGTGTGTTAGTTTCTGCTTTATAACAAAGTGGATCAGTTATACCTATACATATGTCCCCATATCTCTTCCCGACCTCAAGTTTCATCCATGTTGTTGCAAATGGCAGGAATTTCTCTTTTATGGTTGAATAATGTTCCACCGTATTTACCTGCCACATTTTCTTTATCTATTCATCTGCTGGTGGACAGTTAGATTGTTTCCATATCTTGGTTATTGTAAATAATGGTGCAAAGAACAGAGGAGTACAGATATCTCTTTGAGCTTGTGATTTCAATTCCTTCAGATATATATCCAGAAGTGGGATTGCTGGATCATATGGCAGTTCTGTTTTTAAATTTTTGAGGACCCTCCACACTGTTCACCACAGCAGCTGTACCAATTTACATTTCTACCAACAGTGCACAAGGACTCTCTGCTCTCCACATCCTTGCTAACCCTTGTTATCCCTTGTCTATTTTTTATAACAGGGGTGAGGTGATATCTCCTTGTGGCTTTGATCTGTACTTCCCTGATGTTAGTGATGCTGAGTACCTTTCCATGTACCTCAAGGCTATCTGAATATCCTCTTTGGAAAAATGTCTACTCATGTTCTTTGCCCATTTTAATTGGATTATTTGGGGTTTTGTTTTTGTGGGGTTTTTTCGCTATGGAGTTATAAAGAATTGCTTATATATTTTGGGTATAAACCCCTTACCAGATACATGGTTTGCAAATATTTTCTCCTTTCTGTAGGTTGCCTTTTTCTTTTGTTGTTTCTTTTGATGTGCACTAAAAAACTAAAAAACTTCTTTTGAAGTTTTTTAGTTTGATGTAGTCCAACTTGTTCGTGTTTGCTTTTGTTGCTTGTGCTTTTGACGTCATATCCAAAAAATCATTGCCTAGAACCCTGTCAAGGAGTTTACCACCTATGTTTTCTTCTAGGATTTTTACAGTTCTATGGCTTACACTTAAGTCCTTAATCCATTTTGAGTGAATTGTTGTGACTGATGTAAGATAGAGGACCAGTTTCATTGAATCTATAGATGGCTTTGAATAGTATGGACATTTTAATAATTTTAATTCTTCCAATCCAAGAACACAGGATATCTGTTCATTTACTTCTTCGATTTCTTTCATCAGTGTTTTAACGTTTTCATCATATACATCTTTCACTTCCTTGGCTTAACTTATTCCTAAGTATTTTACTGTTTTTTATGCTATTGTGAATGAGACTGTTTTCTATATTTCTTTTCTAGATAGTTCAGTGCATATGATGTCACCTTATTTGACCTGCTGATCTGATTTATTAGATATATTAATTCATAATATTGCATTATTCCTGAATTTACTTTTAAAATAGGGCAAACTATGATCAAGTAAACTCTATCAAAATCAATTTAAAAATAAAATGTACACTAAATAAGACCATTGAGCAAAAAATTGAAATTAGCAGTGTACTCACTTTTATAGTGACAAAAAAATAAAAGTAATGAAAAACAAAATTTGAATGTCTAACATGTATATGAAAGCTGTCAGTGCTGCCTATCTCCTGACCCTAGCCTTCCTTCAAAGAGATGTAATTTTTAAAAAATGAAAAGGAAGAAAGGGAGGGAGGAAAGGAAGAAGGAAGGAAATTTGCATTACTTTCTTACTTTGCCTTAAATACTTCTGTAAAAGAAGAGTTTTCATTTGACCAAACCTGCAAGACCTTGCAATAACCATAAGATATGTGTTTCACCTCTAATTGTCCTACTAGCCATGGACAGATTCTTCCCAGACCCTAAATTATATTTGGAGAACAAATTTCTCTTTTCTGGAACTTGTTATTCAATGTCTCTTTTTAATTACATGCAGACTGCTGTGTGCTATGTATTTTCCTAAATTTACTGACCTTTATGCACAACACTGAAACTGACTCTGTGTGAAGTTTGATGGTATTAATAGAAAACAATATGAATTTGAGACATACATTTCATATAGGAAGGACTAGAGAAAAACTCAAACCCACACAACCATGGAAAATGATGCCAGTATCCTTGGAGATGCTGAAAAAGACTTAATCTTTGTGAGGTATTAGAACTCATCAGAATAATAAATGAAAAGCCAGGACTTCCTGGTGGTGCAATGGTTAAGAATCTGCCTGCCAATGCAGGGGACACGGGTTCAAGCCCTGATCAGGGAAGATCCCACATGCCACAAAGCAACTAAGACCGTGCACCACAACTACTGAGCCTGCGCTCTAGAGCCCGCGAGCCACAACTACTGAGCCCACATGCCACAACTACTGAAGCCCACGTGCCTAGAGCCCGCGCTCTGCAACAAGGGAAGCCACTGCAATGAGAAGCCCGCGCATGGCAACAAAGAGTAGCCCCCGCTCACTGCAACTAGAGAAAGCCTGTACGCAGCAACGAAGACCCAACGCAGCCATAAATAATAGATAAATAAATAAATAAATAAATAAATAAATAAATAAATAAATGAAAAGCAGACTTTTCTTCTAAAACAAGCAGATCTCACCATGTACTCATGGTGGGGGTGTCGGGGGTGGTAGGATAATGAAAGCAGGTGAGCACATATCAAATGGGGCCACCCTAGGTAAGTCAGCATAGCCCATGGCCTGGGAGCACAGGCTTTTAAGTCAGAGAGACCTGAATTCAAGTCCTACCTTCTACAGTTACTAGGCTTATGGTCCCAGCTGAGTCATTGATCTTTCTGGCCTTGATTCTCATTTATAAAAAGAAGATAATAGCAGTAATTCTGCCATTGGGATGCTGACAGATTTGAATAAGACACACCTGACATATAATTGTTTACTGTTATTATTGTCATTATTAATATTGGGAAATTACCTAGTCATTACCTAGAATACCATCATCAGCACCATTCAAAAACTGATTGATAGTTTAAAACACACTAAAATGAAAAATTCAATTTCTAAATTATTTTTCTTAAAAACAAAGTGATTCACCTATGCTTTCTTTATTTGCAAGGGCCCCAGCATTTTCTGGTATAAAGCTGAGAGCTGTTTGGCTGAAATAACTAATCAGCATTAAACATACACCTTTTTTCCATATAATATCTTTATTTCCCTTTGCCCCAAATGAAGCAGCTTCCTCCAATGAGGACTGGAGTCAAGAAAAGCATCCATATCCTCGAACATTCTAGTAGACAGCAAAACTCCCTTCTTTTCCAGTTCTTTTTAGCTGTGGGAATAGACACCTCCTTAAACCACCCTGTCACTGACTTTGCAACTTCAGTCCCTAGAAGCAGCTGCAACACAGCTGGTAACACTCCCCTGGGCCTTAAGCAGTGCAAGAAAGTTCATCACATGGTAGAGCTTTCTCCAGGGTGAAGAGCAAGAGACAGGAGACCCAGAGTCACCGCAAAGCCAGTGGAAATAATGAAACCTATCAGAGGATGACTACAAGAGACTACGTGAGGTCAGGATATGAAAACGGGGAAGGAAGCTACTGGGAGGGCTTCCCTAGTCCACTCAAGAACACACCCTCTGCTTGCTCACAGGTTGAATTTCAAAGACCCACCTCTGTCCCTCTAGTAGGAAGGCCAGCAATTCCTAGGAAAACAGATCTGAAGGCCACAGAAAATCCCAAGACCCATCTAAAAGGATACAAATTAAGTACCGTAACTACCACATGAATTTGATTTGGCCTGCAGTGGTCAACAACCTTCACTTAGCCCAGTGCACTCTGGAAGATCTTAAGTGAAACATTCTCAGGGGAAAGTGCTAGCAAGTGAAAGTAAAGGCACTCCTTCAGGGACTTTATAGCAGTGACTGAGAGGAGAGCCAAGACACAGCTGTCCTGAGGCCTGCAGGCGGCCAAGCTCACTCACCAGCCTCACAGCTCTTACACCTCATGTCTGTCCCACAGCTCAACTCAGGTCACCCCTGCCCAGATGCTCCATGTGCAAATGCTAGGGGTCTAGACATGACAATCAAGGTTAACAGCAAACCCTTTAACAAAAGAGGTGGCAGAGGCAAACGCCCCCTCCATCATGCCCAACTCACCTTCACCAGGAAGAAGGACACACCGTACGTCCGGAGAGACCGGGCGAGTTTGACATACTTGACCTTGGCTTCTATTTCGTTCATCTCTCCACAGTTCTTGTGCTCCTACAAACGTGACAGAGGCAGGGACCAGTTACTGCAGCTCTGACAGCAGGTGGACTTTATGAGAGGTGTTATTCCACATGGTGTCTATGCCTTTGTGGATGCATGTCCCTGCTGACCGAGGGTCAGAGCACACAGAAAGTGTTAATGCACAGTTTCTTAACTAGAATGTGAGCCCAAATTCCCTATAGATTTCACAGTTATATGCAACAATTCATGCACATGCAGCATGGCAAGAACAGGGTCCATAATTGCAACCTAATTTTCAAAGGGCTCCACGTTCCAAAAGGTTCAGGACCAACACGTCAAAGGAGAACTAGAAAAATGTTCTTGTCCTGGGTTCTAACATCCAGGCAAAAGATAAAGTTTTCCAAAGAGCAGGATATATAAATGCCTGGACATCTCAGTGTGTGCAAACAATACTGGATTTAAAAAAATATGTTTTTATACACATGAAATTTATCTCTTCCAATTTATATTTACATTTCAATGCCAAAACACTTTGGTATTTTGGATTCACTAGAGTGATTGTTTCCTGGCAAAGTTGATGACAGGGCTTTTTTTTACTGGTTGCCTAGAATAGATAACTTTCTGAACTTTAGACTAAACCTGGATTTTAAAAAGACACCAGTTCCCAAATTCTGCGATTCAAAAAACAAATCTCGGGATTAAAAAAAAAGCTTCTTGAAGCGTCTTCCTCAGTGCATTTTAATGGCAACTTGCCTTGTTTCAATGCTTCCAAGATAACGTCTCTGAAGTTAAATGTATGCACATTTTTCTCAGAAGGGCTGAGTAACCTTTAGCAAGAAGGTATGGATTAAGATAATAAATCTGCCCAAAGTAGAACTGTCAGCTTCTTTACTCCTGAGTCACAAATCATTTATTATATAAGCAGAGTACATGCACGGGGTATGAAACTATCATGTGCAGAGGCCCCTCTTGGACTAATAAATGAGGATAGGCTTTGTGGATGCATGAGGAGAATAATAAAGTTCTGAACATTTCCAGTACCTGAAATATTCTCTTTTCAGCTCCTCTCTGCTTGATGTATTCTTTGGGCAGGAATTCCTTTAGACTGAGAGAGAGAGAATAAAAAAAAGGTAAGGCATTTATCATACTCTATGATGAGGAGGAAAGAAAAGAAACTTTTCATAAAACTCACAGTTAAGTCCCTAACTCTCAGTATTTTATGGTATAATTAATAACAGACAGCCATATCCCACAATGCTCTTAAATAAGATGCAAATATAAAACCAGTCTGATAAAAAGGGTCAAACTAACATATTTGAGAAGAAAGATTGTCCAGGATATATTGTAAAATGACAAAGTAAAGCGCCCAAGAGTGTACAGTATGCTAACCTTCGTGATAAAGGGAGGAAAATATCCTCCATTTTGTACTGTTAATGTGTATTTTTAAAAACATTAGAAGGATATATCTAGTACTAATAAAAATGATTCTTAATGGAAAAAAGGAAAAAACAGGGACAAGGGAACAAGAATGGAAATGAAACCTCTTAATTTTCCTTGTACTATAGTCTTCACTTTAGAACCAAATGAAATCACAAATGGGTAAAATGCAACACATAAAAATCTAAAGCAAATTGAAACAAATGAACCTAACAGTGTACGGAACCAACAGCCTAACTTTGAAAAACAGTCTTTTGACAATACCCATCCCCAGTGAGATATATCTTAAAGATAAAATGGACCATAGTAGACTTGTTAAATATTGATATCATTATTTCAAAACTAATATCTACTCTTCCCCCTAAATATATACACAAATACACACACTATAAAATTAGTATATTACATTATCTAAGTAGGTAGATATTATATATAATTAGGATAAAGTAAATGAGTAATTACATTAGTTGTTAGAAATCAAGATTTTTAGCATGAAATAAATAAAGCAAAAGAAGTTAAATGAAAACCCTGCAATATTTCATCTGAATGCAAATATTGATCTGCATGTCTGATTCATTTTTCTTTTTCCGAAAAAATTTTCTACTTGTGTCCACTGCAGAGGCTAAGGGCAAGGACAACCGGGTGGCAATAAGCCTCCCCAGTGCGTCAGCCAGGTGGTCTTCCAACACCATTTCCCGCTAAAAGGAATCCAGGATCCTTGGAGAAATGACTGATTCTAGCTTTGGGACAGGAGATGTATAAAATGTTCCTGGGGCTTCTTGTGCCTGAGGATCAAGGAAGTTATCAAAATGACACTGGACTGACATCAAGGGATAACCAATGGCCAAACATGGGGTGATTTTTAAAACCTCATACAAAAGAAGAGAGGACAGAACAATGTGCCCACTGACCAACTTCAACAATAATAACTCATGGCCATTCATGACTCATCTACTCCCTTACCCACAGGCCCTCTCACGGATTATTTGAAGCAAACACCAGACATCATATAATTAATTTCATGTGAGGGGCAATTGGAGCATCAGAAAGAATGAAGACTGCAATTGGTCAAAACATAGGTACGTAAAATTCAATAAAGATTCTTTGAAATAATCATTGATCACCTTAAGAGGTTGCTAGGGCACCAGCTCATACCGAAAATTGATAAAGGAAAAGAAACAAAGCTAATAAATGCAGAAGGAATAATAGAATTCCAAAATCATCATTTTACAACTCTTAATGAAATAGTCAATAGATCAAAACAAGCATGAGTGGCTGCTAAAACCAGTAACAAGTTAATGGTGGACTTTATAACAGAAGGATCAGTCTGATCCAAACCCAATGATCAATTTTACATGAGAGTGGGATAACCACACAGCATATGCCTTCTGACTGATATAACTAACAGCAAGTATACAGTACCACCTAGGAAGTATTCTTGGGAATAGAGAAAAAATAAGTAAATATATAACTGAATATGAATTTCATTAAGAATCTAAATATAAATCTAAGTTTACAAAAAAAGAAAAAAAAACCCTAATAGTTTAGAAAACTAATAGTTTGAAAAAAGAGAGAGAGAGAGGAACATGGTAAGAGACACTACCAGGATACAATGAGCCAAATCCCATCTTGTAAATATTATAAAAATAACCCAGGTTTTTCACAAATAAATGGCTTGCTGGTAGAGGTGAAAAAGATGACACACAGATTAACAGAGTTTTAAGAAACATTTATTACGAAGCTACAGTAACAAAGATAGTATGGTACTGACATAAAAATAGACATATAGGTCAACAGAACAGAATTGAGACTCCAGAAATTAACCCTTATCTTTACAGACAACTGATTTTCAACAAGCGTGCCAAGACACTTCAGTGGGAAAAGAATTGTCTTTTTAACAAACGGTGCTGAGACAATTGGATAACCACATGCAAAACAATGAAGTTGGACCTCCTATCTCACATGACACATAAAAATTAACTCCAAATGGATCACTGACCTAAATGTAAGAACTAAATTAAATCTCTAACTCTTAGAAGAAAATAAAGGAGTAAATTTTTATGACCTTGGGTTAGGCAAAGACTTTTAAAATATAATACTAAAAGCATATGCAGCAAATGAAAATAAAATAAACTGGACTACATCAAAATTTTAAACACTGAACTGCAAAAGAAATCATTAAAAAAGTGAAGACTCAACCCACAGAATGGGAGAAAATACGTGCAAATTATGTATCTGATAAGGACTTGTATCCAGAATATATAAAACCTCTTACAACTCATGATTTTTAAAAAAACAATTAAAAATGGTCATAGGATCTTGAATAGACACTTCCCCAAAGAAGAGATAAAAATGGTCAAAAACACGTGAAAATATTCTCAACACCAGCAGCCATCAGGAAAACACAAAGAAAAACCACAATATTGTACCAGTGCATACCCAGTAGGGCTCTACAGTAAAAAAGACAGACAGTAAGGAGTGTTGGTGAGGTTATGGAGAATTTGGAACCTTCACACACTGCTAGTGGGAATGTAAAATGGCGCAGCTGCTGTGGAAAACAATTTGGTAGTTCCTCAAAAGATTAAACAGCAATTCTACTCCTAGGCATATATCTAGGAAAAGTAAAAACATATGTCCACATAAACATTTGTACGTCAATGTTCACAGTAGTATTATTCATAACAGCCAAAAGGTGGAAACAACTCAAATTTCCATCAACTGATGAGTGGATGAATAAAATGTAGTTTAGCCATACAATGTAACTTTATTTGGCAATAAAAAGGCATTAAGTATGATACATGCAACAGTATGGAAACACTGTGATAACTGAAAGAAGCCCATCACAAAGGACCACAAATTGTATGATTCTATGTATATGAAGCATCCAGAATAGGCAAATCTATAGAGGCAGATAGGACTAGAGGTTGCAAAGGCTGAGGAAGGGAGAGGGGAACCTGGGGAATGACTGTTAATGGACACAGGGCTTATTGTAGGAGGGACACAAATGTTCTAAATTAGATTGTGGTAATGGTTGCACAATCTTGTGAATACACTAAAAAACGCTGAAATATAAATTTTAAATGGGCCAATTGTATGGTATGCAAACTCCATCTCAATAAAGCTTTTTTTTAAAAAAGAAAAACACCAACCACTACAGGCCTTGTTTGGATCCTGGTATTAACAAAGTATAAAATGACATTTTTAATACAATGCAGGGGAGAATTTAACACAGACTGGGTATTAGGTGTGATTAAAGAATTGCTGCTAATTTTGTTTGGTATTAGGGTGGATTTGCAGTTAGGCGGGGTTTTAATTATTTAAAAAAAATCTTCATTGTCAGAAAAACATACTGAAGTACTGATAGGCGAAATGGTATGCCGTCTTGGATTTGCTTTCAATACTCCAGCCAAAAAAGGGGGTGGGTCAGGTCCAGGTTCTGGCTACATTATGCGTTGAATCATGATAGCTCTTCAACCTGCAAACTACATATGTAGACAAAAATTCTGAGTATATTTTCTGGAATGTCAGGGATCTAGGTTTGAGCACCACCAGAACACTCTGGCCTAATCAAGAGACCCCCCCACATCAGTCTGCAGGAAGGAACCTAAGAAACATCTAGGCAGCAGCCCCTTAGATGTTATGACTACTGTTAAGCAACTTCAGGGAAAAAAAGGTCTGGTTGAGAGAAGAATGGAAGGCATCAATGTCACAAAAGAGGAAGCTGAGTCACAGAGAGGTCAAGTGACTTAGCTGAGGTCACAGGACTGGATGGGAGCAGGGAGCCTCTGACCTCCAGTCCAAGAGCAGATGCATGTGAACACAGGGCTGTTTCAGGCTCCCCCAGGAACACACTTAAAATGATAACCAGGAAGCATTCTGAGGGGGCCACTGCTGTGAGCCTCTGGACAGCAGCTCCTATGCCATCAACAAAGGAGAGCTTGCAAAGGTTATCAAAAGCACCCAAAGAGGGCCCCATGCCAAGCCCACTCACAACGATGACTGCTACTAGAACACCAGATGGCAGCATCCGGTGGCCAGGCCGGAATATGTTGGGTATTTATGGCAATAAAGTTCCGTGTGGCCACAAGCTGCCCTCAAATCAAACTCTGCAAACTAATCCTCCCATTCTTTGGTAGGCATTGAACCTCCCACTCTTCAGTAGGTACAGAAACAACTTCCAGAAGCTTGCACCAGAGGTGTGACCCCTGGTGTTGCAAGAGGAAATCTGGGGGGAGTTTAGTGTAAGGTATTTTCAAATAAGAAGTGAGTGTGTGGGTGTGGGTCTGCGTGCACGTGTTGGGTGTATT
Organism: Balaenoptera physalus; assembly: GCF_965194825.1. Lineage (NCBI taxonomy): Eukaryota > Metazoa > Chordata > Mammalia > Artiodactyla > Balaenopteridae > Balaenoptera > Balaenoptera physalus. The sequence continues at coordinate 107,623,108 of NC_138883.1, read as the reverse complement.
CTTCCCCAGTAAATCGGACAACGCGCAGTGTCAGCAAGGGAGCTGAAAGGAGCAGGCAGCCTCCCATCACTGCCTGCCAGCCGGCGGTTCAGCAGTTCCAGCTCGGTTGTGTTTTTGATTACCAAACCCGAGTATGGAAGGCTCCTAAGCATCTGCGGCAGACATACCAGTGAAATCTGTCGGTTTTCTCTGAGAAAATGGGTCAGATGGTCAAACCTGATTGGAAATTTTTCTCCTAATTAAGCAAGCTCTGACCAAGCAAAGTCCCTTGCACTGCGGCCTTAAACATTCCCACCTTAAAAGGGCAGCCTCCAAACCCTCTGCCAGCCTTGTGCATATCATTTTTTCGGAGTGCGATAATAACAGATCTCCCGCTTTACTAAGACGGCAGACTAGTCAAAGTTCTCACACTCTGAGATCCATGCAAGGTTGAAATCAGCCAAGAGACTCTTCTCTCAGGAGCTCTACTTTCACTCTGGCCGAGCCAGTTGTATTTCTTCCCCCATCTATATTTATCTGCATTTGCTCCCCAATCTCGCTGCTGGCTGTATATCACATAATTATGTAATTAACCAATACACCCCATAAACTGTTAAAATAGTCCAAAAGAGAGCTACTTAATGCTTCCTAATGGTAAATATTTACAAAAAGTTATTGAATTAGATATAAGCGAGACAAATGTAAAATACTGAAAGGAAAAAATTGCGAAAATTTAAAAACAGTCTGTCCTCAGAGTGCTTCATGACCATCTTGATATTCTCTTGTAGATGATGTGGCTCATCCAACAAAGATAATGTGGAACCTTAACTAGGTGACCCACACCAGGAAAAAACATTGGTCTGGTATCAAAAGATTGGCAAATGAATGCTTAAATTGAAAGTTAAAATATAGGGTTTCAGAGAGGTAGTAGCATAGATTCTTTACTTTAACTAACTTTTGGGGATTATCCAAGCAACAGTAAACCATGTTGAGAGAGGGTTTTCCACTACTAACGGCTGCAGTTCTATTGAAAGGCAAATAATGTTTCGGGTGTTTTACACGCATAAATAGATTAAACTCTGACAAAAGCCCTTGGGAGAAAATATCCCAATATTCCAGTTTTTTATATATGGAACAGGAGGTTCAGTGATGCTAAGTAAGTTGCCCACAGTCATAGCCAACAATTTAAGCCTCCTCTGTGGGCTCCAGAGACCATGCTCTTAGCTACTTAGCACCCTGGTCTCTCCAAGCTACCCTTTGATCAAAAGACATACCATGCGATCAGTATTTGAGAACTTTCAGACAAAGAGAGGAATAAAATAACAGAAACACCCAATCAGATAATGGTAACAATGACCATAGTGGTGGCAGTCAATTTTTTAGAAATGCCAAGAGGCAGTGAAAAAGGGAAGGGGAATTTAGAGGGAGAGGGATCTGGATTCAAATGCAGCCATTCACTTAAAACTTCATTTTCTTATATAAATGTAAGCTGCTTCTGGAAGTTATTCCAAAAGAGGCATTCTAAAGATGTTCTCCAGTCTGAAAATAAGTACACAAGTACATGGGAGGCAGCTATGATTTGAGGAAAGTTTAACTGTTTCTCATCTGTCCCAGAACTGTCACCTAGTAGTCGCACCACCACGGGCAACTCACCACCTCTCTAAGCTGATCTTATCACCTGAAAAGCAGATAGGATTCCTACCTAGGAGTGTTCACCTACAACTAACGACAGTTTCATTTTTTCTAATCCTGAAATCATGTGAACTGAAAACAATGGCTTGCCCCCTCATTCCTGGAGAATGAGGGCATCAATATGGACACACAAACAAAGCAGTGAACAGCACATGGTGGAGGAATAAAGGGGAGGGAAGGTACCGAGGTACAGCAAGGACAGTGTCACCCAAAGGACACGGGAACACCCAGGTTTTCTGAGCCCCATCTTTATGCTCAACCACCAAATGAATAACAATATCATCTCAAATTTGGTAGCACATAAAGTTCTCAAAGTGTGGTCCCAAGACCAGCAGCATCAGTACTACCTGGGAACATGTTAGACGTGTCAATCGTCAGGCTTTGCCCCAAACCCACTGAATAAGAAGCTCTGGAGGTGAGGCCCAGTAGTATGTTTTAACAAGCTGTTTGGATGAGCCTGACATATGCTAAAGGTGGAGAACCACTGGCCCAGTGGGCCAAAAGCTCAAATGATGAAGTTGGATACACTGACTTTAAATCCAGACTCAAAGATGAAAATGTCTGTGACTTAGAGTACTGGTCAAGTCCTGGATAACTGAGGTGATGATGTAGGTGGAAGAAAGCACTGGATGAGTTGGAAAACAGTTACAGTGGCAAGAAGTGGAGAATGAAGAGAGCATGGGGAAAGCACAGGAAAGGGTCTGAGGGCCTCAGTCACACAGTAGTTCTGTGCTCCTGAACCAATCCCAATGCCCCTTAGCGTAAGGACGGGAAATCGTCCAGAGGCTCAGAGACAGCTCCGGGCTAGATGCATTCAGAGGTTCCTGGTTTGAAAGTTCTGGAGTCTGAAAGTCGTTAGGGAGAGAGACATCAACCTTAGGAGGCTGCTGCTAGAAGGAAACAGTGAAGGCACCACTGAGTGGTCAGCACCACGCCAAACTGCTGAAAGCGCTCCAGGCTGTCAGGGGCACGGGACAGAAGCCAACGATAGAGAAGCTAGTGCATGGGCAGTGGTGAGGAATAGGAGGTAAGACAGAGTTGGTGAGAAACAAAGCTGAAACGCTTGCTTCACTGTTAGTTTGAAAACAGAATCTACAGCCAAATTATTCTGACAAAAAAACGCACAGAACAACTCCAAAGGAGGAATATGTGTCTGAACAGATGCCAAGAGAAAAACTGACTTAAGACTTCCTACTGTGTCAAGAGCTTTGCTTGTTGACAGTAGAATTATCTTGAGTTTGTGGGGAAAAATTTCCAAGTCCACTCTAAATTCTTCCTCAGAGATTCATACCCTGGGTTGCTGTGTTTTCTCAGTAAAATACTTTTGGGGAACACGCCAACAGGATGAGGGGGCTACGGTAATCTAGCAGGAGGGAGGTTTCCTTCACCTGCTAGCTCCCTGCCTGCCTGCACCCAACCACTGGACCATTTCTCCCTGTGACATACAGAGTCACGGAACCTTTCTGTGTGACCTCCAAGGCCCATTAATTTTGCCTTTACCACATGGTATATATCCAACCTCAGTGATCACAAGCTTTTATCACCTCACACATAGACTACTGCAACTGACTTTTTAAAAGACACGTTAACTGTGAAAACATTTGAAATATAAAGAACAGTATATACCTCAATTTACATACCTATCATCAAGGATAAATACATGTTACCATGTGGTCATATTTGCTTTATGATTGCTACCTCTCCTTCTGTTTGTAAAGAACAAATGACAGATTTAGCTGAAGTGCCACACCATCCTTCTTTCTCTCCCTAAGGGTTGTCATTTTCCTGAAGGTAATTTCCACACATATTTTATCATGTTCCTACATCTCCTTATATCTATAACACAATATATTCTGTTTCTCATTGTATTTTTAAATTCAACAGATTCATCTTCTAAAATATCTTGTTTCCTCTGTAAAGTACTTTGCTGTTTTCATACATTAAAATTTGTGCCCATCTGGGACTTCCCTGGTGGCTCAGTGGTTAAGAATCCGCCTGCCAATGCAGGGGACACGGGTTCGAGTCCTGGTCCGGAAAGATTCCCACATGCCACGGAGCAACTAAGCCCGTGCGCTACAACTACTGAGCCTGCGCTCTACAGCCCATGAGCCACAACTACTGAGCCCGCCGGCCTAGAGCCCGTGCTCTGCAACAAGAGAAGCCACTGCAATGAGAAGCCTACGCACCGCAACGAAGAGTAGCCCCCGCTCGCTGCAACTAGAGAAAGCCCACGTGCCGCAGAAAAGACTAAACGCAGCCCCCCAAAAAAATAATAAATTAATTAATTAAAAAATTTGTGCCCATCTGAGAGACATGAAATGCTATCTCCTTATTGATTTTGCATTCTGGATTGCTTATGAGGCTGAATATTTTCCCCTGTCTTTAGAAGTCAGTTGAATTTCCTCTTCTCTCAAGTGCCTATTTGTTATCTTGATCTTTTTTTCTTAGAAGGTCTAATTTCCTTTTTCATATTTTCTGGACATTAATTTGTTCTTGGTAGTATGCACTGCAAATATACAAATTTCTTCTTTCAGTCTGCGGCCTCACTCTTCATTTGGTAATGTCTTTTGCCTAGTATTTTAACTTTCATTAAGGCAAGTTCATCAACCTTTAGAACTCTTAACATCACCCTACATCAATAATGGAGTGTTTTAATTACTATAGCTCTCTAAGAAATTGGGATAATGGTGTGAGTCCTCTATATATTTTCACACAAATACACACACACACACATGTTTTTATTTTTCACAGTCCTGCAGGTGAATACCACGGTTGTCTGGATCTAGGTGGTAATAAGCTGCCTTTATGTACTGATCTTTCTTCCAGAGACTCTCCTTTCTATTAATAGTTCTAATTAGTTTCTTCATAGATTGAGTGAATTATCTATGTAGATAAACCTATCACCTACAACTAATGACAGTTTCATTTTTCTAATCCTGAAATCATTTCTTTTTTCTTTCCTTATTGTGTAATTTACTTATCATTTAATATCTGCCTCTCTGAACTAGAATATAAGTTCCATGAGGGTAGGAATGTTTGACTGTGTTTTACACTGCTGTCTCCCTAATGTCTAGTGCCTACAGGTAGAAAGACATGTAATAAATTATTTATTGAACAATGAATTTTGCATTCCTGCAGAAACCAGTTACAAATAGCAGTTATGTATAAACACATGTCATGCTGGACTTTATTAATTTACAAATTTTAGGGAAGGCATCTATATTGAGTTTAAAAGTGTTACATGGTCTGTATACAATTTTGCTATCTTAATTCTGCTAGCTCCAAGTTAAGGTGACGAGTTTTGGGGTTTTCTTTCTTTTTTTTCTCTTTCTGTTCTCTGAAATAACCTGAGCCTACTTTTTGTTTTGTTGTTTTTTGATTGGTATATTTTAAACCGCTAAGACTATTTCTTTCAAGATCATAGATCCATCCAGATTTTCTAAATATCCATTTTTGTCTAGATTTTAAATATTTTGGCTTCAAGTTTTCATTTCATTCTCTTATGATTTTTAAAACCCCTATCTGAAGTTCTGTCCCCATTACTAATAATGTTTATTTTTGCCTTTTTCTTCTTTTGTTTTATTTGATCAAACTTACCAGAAATTTACATACTTTATTAATTTTTTCAAAGCAGCAGCTTTGGGTGTTGCTGATTCTCTCTATGATTTCTATTTCATTACTTTCTCTTGACTAAAACATTTTCTTTCTTCTATTTTGATCTTGTTCTACTTATCACTCCCTGAGGGAAGTATGTTAAATTATTCCACTAAAAGCATGTATATGAAATTCTCCTTGTAATACTGCCTGCTTTTCCTTTTTATATTTTAAGGTAATGTTAGATGCATACAGGCTCACACCCTGGCGAATTAGCCTTCTATCTTTATAACAACCTTCTTTGTCTCTACTTATGCTTTGTTTGCCTTACAGTCTATGTTTTGTGACACTGCGTATAGCTTCTCTAGCTTTGATTTAACCAGTTTCTTGGTACACCATTTTATGTCTTTAAAGTTTCCTGTGCCCTTAAACTTTAAGTATGTCTTCTAGAAATACTATAGAGCTGAACTTTTAAAAAATTTCATCCAATGAGAACCTCTATTAACTGGTAAGTTTGATTTACTTACATTTGCTATGATGCCTAAGATATTTAGAAGTATTTCTCAGATCTTATTTTGTACATTCTATTTACTGTACTTTTTCTGGCTTTGTTTCTGTAAACCACCTTGTACAACTCCTACTGTATTGGACAAGTTGTTGGTATCACTTCTCCATTACCATCCTGCTCCCTATGACACACACACACACACACACACACACAATCTGGTTTGGAAGTTCTACAATCTATTTCTATTCTTTTAGGCTAGCAATATTTCCCCAACATTTTATTATTAAAAAAATCTGAAACCCACAAAAGTTTAAAAGAATTACAGAGTGAACATTCTATACCCATCACCTAGAGCTATCTAAAATTTTATCACATATACTTGATTTAAGGTCTAAAGTTTATCAGTGTATCTAATATTCTTTGATATAATAAGCCATAGAAGACTTTGACTCTGATCACTTCTTTTAAAATTGAAGTATAGTTGATTTATAAAATTATGTAAATTTCAGGTATACAACAGAGTACACCTTAAAATTTTTAAATTTACAATTTTTAAAGATTGTACTCCATTTACAGTTATTATTAAAGACTGGCTATATTCCCTGTGCTGTACCATATATCCTTGTAGCTTATTTATTATACACATAGTATCAATAGTTTGTACCACTTAATCCTCTACCCCTATCTTGACTCTGATCACTTTGTAAAGTTTTCTACCATGTTTTTAAAGGGCCTAAAGTTAGTCATTATTTTGATAGGTTTCATTGTTGTTGCTGTTTTAAGAGCTCATTCTTTAGATTTACCTTCTATTTTGCCAAATTCTTCCGTCAACATTGCTTCTCGCACTATACTATTGCCACATTTCTAGAAACAATTCACAGTAGTCCCCAGAGCCTGCAACTTTTGGAATCCTAAATAGATTCCAACCATCCTGCTTTCAAAGTATAGTTAAAGGTTAGACCTTGTTGAAATTACAGGCACGTTTTGGCTCTCCAAAATAACAATTTCATATGCTTATTGCCAAGTAGACTGTAGCCTCAAAAACAGCAAAGAATTAATCTACAATATCCCTTGTATCTTCCCTATACCTGGCGCAACAGAACACACATATGAAGTCCTCAGTGAGGTACCACATGGCATGCTTTCTGCAAGCGTTTTCTGAACACAGGAGAGCAGAAAGAATATATATTGGTTACTGGATTGTGTTGTTTATACTTTATGCTCCCATCAAGTGAGTACAGAAACCATTAAAGGGTCTAAAGAAAGGTGAAAAAAATTCTCATAAAAAGGTCCATAGCAACTACCGTATGATCTAGAAATCCCAGTCCTCGGTGTATATCCGAAGAAATTGAAATCAGTGTCTTGAAGAAATAACTGCACGCCCATGTTCACTGCACCATTATTCACAATAGCCAAGATATGGAAACAACTTAAATGTCCTTTGATGGATGAACAGATAAAGAAAATGCGTGGCAGATACATACAATGGAATATCATTCTACCGTAAGAAAAAAGGAAACCCTGCCATTTGTGACAACATAGTTGAACCTGGAGGGCTATATGCTAAGTGACATAAGCCAGACAGTGAATGACCAATCTATATGGTCTCACTTACACGCAGAATTTTTTTTTTTAAGCCTTTTTCATAGAAACAGAAAATAGAATGGTGGTTTCCAGGGTCAGTGTAGGGGAGAGGTGAAAAGGGTAAGGTAGGTCAAAGAGTACAAATGTTTCAATTAAAAGAAGAATAAGAATCTAACATACAGCACGGTAACTATAGTTAAAAATATGGTATCGTGTACTTAAAAGTTGCCAAGTAGTTAAGCATTCTGACCACACACACACACACACACACACACACAAATTAACTATGTAAGGTGATGGATGTGTTATTTTGATCTTGGTAATCATTCTATATGTATCAAATCATCAAGCTGTATACTTTAAAAATATATTAATTGTAGTTGTCAATTATTCCCAATTTTTCCTCAATAAAGTTTTTTTTAAAAAGGTCCATAGTATGCTGACTTTGAGCACAAGTGCTGAACAAATTTTCAAAAAATTAAAAGAAATAGAGTCATTAAACATACTTCCATGTACCTCACCCCTTAAGCTATGTGACTAAAATCTCTGCCTGGCTTTATCTTCAACCAGGCTCTGTGGCAAAGTCCAACCTTCTTTTTTTTTTTTTCCCCCAACTGAATTGTTCAAAGCCAATAGTATATATGAAAGCTAGATGGGGAAAAACAAAGGCTGGCAGACACAGCCCAGCCACAGTCACCAGGGACAGCCCAGGGATATTATCGCTGAACAGTCTCAGACTATCCAACATACAATCAGGGAAATGTGACCTTGCTGTTTTAATTAAGAGGAGACGAACATCCTCAGGAAGTTCTACCTGTAGTGTATGTGCAATAATATACACAATTAAACATCTACATTAAATGAAAATCCCTCATTACCTAAACTAGATTTGGTCTAATTAAAGAGAAAATCAAATTCATAAGGAAAAATAATTGCTACCAGGCCCAATAAGCTTGTTTTAATTTGGAATCTGAGTAAGGATACACATACACTAGGGGCATGAGATCCATACCATAATCTCAGAAACAAGAAAACTGAACACAATTGCTTAACCTTGATGGCCTCACATTAAGAGAAGGAACATCTTTAATGGAGTGTAGGTGTGCAGCATTCGATAGCGCATAAATCACAGGAGACAGTGTAAGAGCAATACCAGTGCTCTCATGTTGTCTGTAATCCCTATGCAAGCAGTCGGTGGTGGAACAGTATTCGCTGTGATGTAGTTGTCACAACCAGTGACATAGCAAAGAGACCAAAGAACCTTGCGATCACATTTTTAAGTACTTTCTTAATCTTGCTGCATACTGGGAGACCAGTGAAAGAGGCAACTTTGCCCTCCAAGTAGGAATCTGTTTCTAAATCCCAGTGTTAAGGAGTCAGAAGCTACCTGCAGAAAAATTCTGTCACTGTGAACAAGCCACATCTCCTCTCTCTGCTTCTTCTTCCACATCTGTAGCTTAAAATATACTGCTTTCTCAATTCACAAGGGGGCCCTGGGAATTATCTGTCCAAAAGCTCTAAAGGAAAGGCATGAATGAAATGACCATGGTAGCCTCATTTTTGGCACCCAGTGAATGGCTACATGTGGATCACCTTCTCATCAGGGCTGGATAGGCTCACAGTTACAAAAGCCTAAAACTAAACATTTTATTTTAAAAATTTTGGTTCATAAATCTTCTCTTCATTTTCTCCTATTCTTCATCAGTCACTCAAAGAAACAAACAAAATATGTTTCCTCCCTCCAGGGCTTAATAATTCTTGGTGTTATCAATTTCCATGGCCATAATCCACAGGTTTATGACACAAAATGTATCTGAGGGACCAACTGTGAGGTTAGAATGTGGCAAGGTGAAACTAGTAAAAGCTTGTGTGCATGTGGTTTTCTGAAAGGCGTCTGGGGTGTCAGGACAGACAAAGGCAAGCTTCCGTGACTCCTGCAGGAAGGAAGCCAGACCAACTGGGTAGAATTGGCCCTGAGGAACACTTTGGCCATATGACTCGTTTGGAGAACACAGAGCAAAGTCAATGACAGGACCTGCTCAGAGCCAGTCTCAGTCTCAAGGCCACTGTACGGAATACTGTAGGACAAAGCATCACTTTAGAAAGGCTCCCCAGGATTCATTAACGCCAAGGGCAGAGGTTTTTTTTAGTAACAACTCAGTATAGACCCAACAGCGTGAAGCCCAGGCATTCTCTGCCACTAGGAGAGAAGTCAGATTTCCTTTTTACCTTAGGGCACATGCTGGTCCCAACTACTTTCCACCAAAGTGAAAGTGAGGTCAAGGGCCAAATAGGCATTTATGTTATTCTCTCCTCTCAACACACTCAGACACAATACAACAGATGACCTACTCTGTGCATCTCACATTGGCATATCTTACAGAAAAGCTGATGCCCACCCACCCCAGTTGGCATTCCTGTCAGGTCCCCACTACAAGCTGCACTCTAGGTGAGAGCATGATATTGACCAGGTTAAGACTTTCTGCAGTGATTTTTTTTTTTTGGCTCAGCCAAATGTTTCATCTGATCTAGGAAGAAGCAGAAGAGAGAAAGAAAAGGTGGGGGAAAACAGATAAAGGAAAGAAATGTTAGAAAGCCCAGACCAAACAGAGGGGAAAATGAACTCTGACAAACAGCAGCCTCCGTATGGCTGGGCTTGTCTGCTGGGCATTTCTCGGAAAACCAACCCTAAGGCTCACATTCGGAGGAGCCATGATGAAGCTGGAGGGTTAGCTTTCTCTTGAACCCGTAAGTACTGAGCCACAAAAATTACCCCCATCATTTTATGAAAGAGAACCAAAGACCAGATGGAAGAGTAGAGCCAGTATTTAATGTATACATCACACGTGCAGAACAATGAAGATTTCATAAGATTATAGTAAATAATGTGAAGCTCTCTCTTTTATACTGTTGTTGTAATACTAGAGGCTTAAAAAGAAATTAAACATGACAAAATTTGGTCCAATATGAAGAAGAAATGTTCTAAGGAGCAGGGGTTTCAGAAGATGGGGGAAGTGAGTTTCTCAAGTCCAGAAATACCCTGGACAACACTTTGGAGGGATGCCACAGACCCTCTGGTCCAGAGGAAACCGCATCCTGCCTGAGCGTGGAGCAAGTCATCTTCAGTCATCCCAACCCTGGATTTCCAGGCCCCTTGCTTTCCCCGAGGCTCACAAATTTCATCATATATTGAACCGAGTAAAAGCTAACAATCTCACAATTTACTGAAACCACGGTGTACACACATTGCATAGCTAGCTCAAAAATAAACAGTGAAGAGAAAAGAAGGCAAAAAAGAAAAACAAAAGGTCATTTACTCTAAGAATCCAGGCTTGTGTTTATGTTCCACATGAGGTCCAAACTGAATCTGGGCTTGAAATCCACCAAACTCACAAGCTTTCTCGAAGGAGACAGGGTGGGAGCCATTCAGGATATCATCCCGAGCCTGCAACACAAGAGGAAGCAAAAAGCATCAGGAGCTTGGAAAGAACAACACATTCTCTCCATTGCCATGTTCCCGCATCCCAGCGTACCCTCTCTGTGGAACAAGGGGAAACATGCCAGCCAAGCCAGAGTGAGGCATTCAAGACAGTGTGGGTGATCATAGCACAGCAGAATTAAGGCAGGGACTTCTCTGATGGTGCAATGGTTAAGAATCCATCTGCCAGTGCAGGGGACACAGGTTCAATCCCTGGTTCAAGAAGATCCCACATACTGCAGAGTAACCGAGCCCGCGAGCCACAACTACTGGAGCCCACGTGCCTAGAGCCGGTGCTCCGCAACAAGAGAAATCACCGCAATGAGTGGTCCGTGCACCGCAACGAATAGTAGCCTCCACTCGCCACAACTACAGAAAGCCTGTGCACAGCAATGAAGACCCATCGCAGCCAAATATAAATAAAGTTATTTATTTAAACAAACAAACAAAAAATGAATTAAGGCAAAGGGAAAACAAGTCCTTGCCCCAAATTGCCTATAGATGGAAGGCATCAGCAATGCCCAGTATATTAAAACTGAAGCTTGAGTGTAATCTAGGGAGGTCGAAGTGATCATGAAAAATACAGGGGCAAAGGGAAATCCTTGTATAATGACCAGATTCATAGAGGGGGAAACAGAAATGCAATATATTTTTTATGACCCTAAATGATAAAGCTAACAGAAAAATTATCTAGAAGTAAAATCAACCCAATCCCCATCCCAAAATATATAGAGAGAACAGACAAGAACTCAATACTGCAGACATTTGGGGGAAATGATCAGCAAATGCACAGTCCTGGAATCAGGAACCCACTGCACCTGAAGTCCTGTTCCCATTTCCTGACCCCTCACTGCTGTTGCTATTTATTCCTCTTCTTTGTCTTTCCTTTCTCCAGTTAAATGATCTCTAGAGCACTCTCAGATGGACACTCTAACCTATGGCCCTGAGCCTTAAACCAACAACCATTTTCTTATTGCCCTGATATCTCCCTCCCTTCTCGCCTCCCAGCCTATCTCCCAGCCCTCCTTCCATCCACTAACTCAGGGGTCAGCAAACTTTTCCTGTAAAAGGCCAGAGAGTGAATAATTTACACCTCTGGGCCATGTGGTGTCTGTCACAACTACTGAACTCTTTTGTTGGAACATGAGAGCTGCCACGGACAACACGTAGACAATTATGTGATACAGAAGGGGATTTACCAACGTGCAATGCATAAATGAATGGCACGAGGTTTCAATAAAACTTTATTTATAAACACAGGCGACGCTGTGGTTGCATTTTGCTGACCCCCTGCATTATTTCTATAAGCTGATAGATAAATAAAAGGAGAGGAAAGGGAAAGAGAATAAGGAAGAATGAAAGAAGTGAGAGTGAGAGTGAGAGTGAGAGTGAGAGTGAGAGAGTGAGAGAGAGAGAGAGAGAGAGAGAGAGAGAGAGAGAGAGAGAGAGAGAGAGAGAGAGAGAGAGGAAGATGTTTTCCTTGAGCCAAAAGAAACCTTTGGGACTGTCTAGTGCAAAGCCCACATCTTACATACTGGGTAACTGCAACTCAGATAATTTGAATGACTCGTCTGAGTTTAAACAATTAGTTAATGGTAAAAACATAAAAAGTTACTGAGAGAGTAGTATCTTTCAGTTAATAAGAAGTACTGATTTTCTGACCAATAACCATCCTTGTATTCTAGATGCGAGCTAAGAAAGCTGTAGTGCGTGTGAAGTGATGAGCCAGGTAAGTGCCGTGAAGCCAAGCAGAGAGAGACAGTAGTGGCCACGAGGACCCCACCTGGGAGGCCAACAAAGGCCCACCTCTGGATGGCCAGCTCACAGTGGACACCAACCTGTACCACAACCCAACCCGACTGGAAAGTGCATGTCACAGACACGGTGAGAGCCGGAGCCCAGCTCCTGCCCACCACGAGCCACAGCCAGAGCTTCCGGATAGCTCACCAACCTCAGCGTCTGAGCATTCAATACTGTACCTGAACATAGAGCAAGTTCAGCTGCACAGGGTCTCTCGAGTCCACATTCTGATCAGAGTAAAAGAACTTCCGTCTAAGCAGCAACGTTTCATTTTCATCTACTCCTTGTTCTCTGAATGTTCGGCTGTGATCCAGCCAATTTACTGCAACGCAAGACGACATATGAAAGAACTGTGTCGATTCTTCCTCTTAGTTCAAGGGGATTAGCCAAAACAGCAGTGTGATGCAGATGTGGATTTCTAGGATGCTGATATTCAGTTATAGTTACTTCTTAGATTAGATCTGAGCTTTTTAACTTTGCAAAGTAACTACACATGTACCATATGACACATGAAAAAGCAAATGAGGGAGAAATCCACAGTGATTCCTCACTTAGTAAAGCCCCAGAAAGAATCCATGTGCCTTCCTTGGGGTGGTGGGTGGGGGGATAAGGAAAACAGTGCTTTATGCCAAGACAGTCAAGTTTGCATTTCTTTTTAAGTCAAGGCTGGTCTTTAGTCTGATCAGGTGAAATAATTTATAAACTCTGAGCATCACGAGTTACTACCTCTGACCTTAAGTAGAAAAGAGGAGGAAAATGAAAGTAATTGGGGCAAGGAGAGGACAGGCCACTAAGGGGTCAGGGAGGGTAGAACCTTGCCCATGGCACACCTGGAATCTCACTCATTTAGAAAACACTTCCCTGATACCTAGGTGCAAAGGGATGGATCATTCCTCCACACTTCACACAGCTTTCACTCCTACACTCCTCCCCGGGTTTAACAACACACACATTGTGAGCAAGTATTTATTACAAGCCTCAGCTTCGGCACAGGGAATGTGTTGGATGGACCTCATCTCCCACAGTACCTGGAAGAGCATCATGCACAGTATAAAAATCCTCAGGATTTGCCTACTAAGGTCTCATTTGGAAAGAAGTATGCAACTGTAAATCAAATGAGGCGAGGGAGAAAGAGAGAATGGAGAGAGGGTCAGAGGAAATGAAAGCCCCACGGAAGATCAATAAACATAATGACAAGGATGACATCTTCCCAATGCAGCACTGAGAGAAAGAACAATGAAAGAAAGAGGCTGGGAAGGTCTGAGTGAAATGTGCATGAAGTAAGATCCTTGGGGGTGGGGTGGCGTCAGGCAGCCAGGTGCACAAAGCACAGGTCTGGGGGACACATGGGGTATATATACTGGCTTTTCTGTATATTATTAGCTCTGTAGTCGTAGAAAAGGACATTCCTACGATAGAATTATATTACTGTTTCGTAACCCCTAAGGAAATAAAGGATCTAAGTAATGATCATCAATGGCTGTTAACACCACAAAAAAGGAAACAACCGAATTCAACTTCCTAATGGAAGTACACAACACACATAGGAGTCTTTATTTTTAAACACACATACATACACACACACACAAATCTGATCAAGCCTCCAGATCTCAGGAATTAAAAGGGAGAGATGAACATGTTAAATGACACCACAGGTCATCGAACAAAATCCAGGATGTAGAAAATTCTATACAAGTAACAATCTGGTTTCTTCCCCTCAAAAATTGTAAGGCAAAAATAAAAGCGATGGAGGGAAACTCTTGAGACTAAAAGAGTTAAACAACCTATCATCCAATCTTATTTGGACCCTCGTTCAAACAAACTGTTACAAAAAAATTCTTTAGACAGCAATGGAGAAGATGTGAACACAATGTGTATATTTCACCTTAAGAGATTACTTTTGAGATGTGAAATGGTATTATCGTCCCTTTTTTTTTTTTCCCTTAAGGGTCTCTATCTTTTAGTGACACAGGCCAACATGTTTGTAGATAAAATAAAACAAAGGCACAACCACACACCCCTGCCCTGGGTCATACAGATGACGGGAGAGGAGTGAGGCTTGGCTGACCATGTGCCTGCATCACACCTCCTCTTCAGACACTCACGGTCATCATCCGTGTGAAGCTTGGCCTTCAACTTCTCCATCTTCCTCTCGTCTCGTAACAGCGTCCTGTCTTTTTTTAATGTACCCGTTCCTTCTTCTTTCTTTTCTTCAATTGTTTCTTGGATTAAAGAGTATTCTTCATAGTTTGTAATTCCTAAAATTATCAATTAGGTTATAATGGTCAGTGATTACATTGTTATCAACTCCTTTCATCCTGGGGCCTATAATACTCCAAGGAGTCCCTGGAGGCAAAAGACAGGAACGAAGCCTTGCCAAGATGAAGGTCAGGGTCACCCAGGGAGCACACATCAAGTAACTGGGCACAGAGGAGGATCTTCAGCTAGTTAAGTCACACTCAAATGTCATGTTCAAGTCTCCTGACTAATTTTTGAGTAATAAGAACAAAGTAGAGATCATACAGAGGAAGGCAAGACAATATCAAGCAAGCAGTGTCTGAAGGAGCTGGGCTTCCTGTGCATGATGAGGAAACTAAGACAGGCAAGGCCACTTTCTGAAAATATCCAAGAGGCTTCATATAGAAAGGAGACAGACTTGTTCTGAGGAGACTAACAGAAGCTAGGAGAAAAAAAGATGCCTAAGAATTGTACAGGCTGTCCCCACGAGTCTTCAGGAGAGATCCTGGGTATCAGTGATGCTTACACAGAATCACAGCCATGGGCAGGAGACTGAATTATATGATTTTGAAACATCACTTTCAATTGAAAACTCCTATCGTCTTTGAAATAAAAGCTCTCACTTGTGACTCAGTGAGAAGTTCAAGTGTTGACAATACCAGTTAGTGGGTTTGCAAATCAGGAAAACGAACACACTCTCTTGGGATTGGGCCAAAGTCAATGTGTTACAATACATTCGAAACTGCCTAGATACCCAAAGGGGGTGGAAAAAAAGAAGAGGCGTATTATTAAAAACAAAACAAAATCCAGAAGCTCTGCGCGTGTGCGCTTACCTATCCTGCTGCAAATAGTCACCAGGAGTTCCCCAACGGTCTTCGAGTCATCCACCATCACTGTTTTCACAGATCCATCCAGCATCCGAATTTTCTGAGGTCTCTGTTTTTTTTTATATTCCAAAATATCCTACAGCAGAATCATACAAACATTTCACACTGGGTGGGTAACGAGGTAATAAACTTGGACACTTTTCTTTAAAAAATGACTTTTCCCGAGCACCCTCCGATTTCCTCCTTCTAAGTTTTCATGAGATTTTTGCCACGAATACAGAATCTCCAGTGTTATAAACTGCTTTCATAAAGATTTCTTTAAAATCTGATAGCAAAACTGTACCTCAAAAAGTCCTACTTATAGTTCATAGTTACTGAAGACTAAGCTCTGTAAAGTGAAAGTAGCATATGTCCTCCTGAAAGGCTGAGAACAGTCTGCTGTAATGAGAATTAGCAGAGGAAAATTCCTACTTGTTTTTGTTTTTTTTAATTTATTTATTTATTTTTATTTTTATTTTTTGACTGTGTGGGGTCTTCGTTGCTGCGAGTGGGCTTTCTCTAGTTGTGGCGAGTAGGCTTCTCACTGCGCTGGCCTCTCTTGTTGCAGAGCGCAGGCTCAGTACTCATGGCGCACGGGCATAGCCGCTCCGCGGCATGTGGGATCCTCCCGGACCAAGGATCAAACCCGTGTCCCCTGCACTGGCAGGCGGACTCTCAACCACTGAGCCACCAGGGGAGCCCCCTACTTGTTTTTTAAAAAGTTTGTAGTGTGCTTCTTCAATGACCTCTTACATGGTTATAAGCGATTTTTAATATATATATGTCATGAAGGACACAAGTAATACCCCCCATAATTCTTCACAGTAGTGGTGTATCACAGTAAAAGTGGTTTTCGGCCAATAATGGCAAGACCAAACAGGCGTAATAAGTTTGAGAGTTATGTCTAAATAAGAGACTCTCCTTTTACTACACTTCTTAAAAAGAGAACTATGGAAGGGAAAATTAATGGCAACTCATACTTTGCTCTTGCTTACGGAGTACTGACCAATCCAATGTGTCTATTCCGTAAACCAAAACCCAATATATTTCGGGGGTTAAGCTAATATTGTGTTAGTTTCAGGTGTACAGCAAAGTGATTCAGTGTCA
Source organism: Balaenoptera physalus (assembly GCF_965194825.1). Lineage (NCBI taxonomy): Eukaryota > Metazoa > Chordata > Mammalia > Artiodactyla > Balaenopteridae > Balaenoptera > Balaenoptera physalus. Next base: position 107,606,262 of record NC_138883.1, on the reverse strand, counting down.
TATATATATTTTTTTTTTTAAAAAATTATTTTCCATTATAGGTTGTTACAAGATACTGAATATAGTTCCCTGTTAACACTTTTTTACTCGTTATTTTCTTCCTACTTCCATAACACAATTTTTTATTGTTACTGTTACTGATAGTTATTAAACTCATATCTAATGTGAACTTTTTTATAAAAGCAAAACACTGATTAATATTTAATTTCTGGCTACCTTTAGCATTATATTTTTGTTCTCTCTCTATGCTTACTTTCTATCACCAGTCACCAGGGTACTTCCTACATACTTACAGGAAGATGCTATGTTTCATAACTACCAAGTCCAACAATGGCATGTAGAAACAGCTTAAAATCATAACCTCATGCTGCTTTAATTACTTTGTGGAGTTTCAAGAATTTGGACTGCTGATATTTTCTATCATCACTAACCTGGACAGCCTTTACGAAGTATATTACATCAAAACTATTAATAAAGTGCCCTTGAATCAAAATAGGTTGTTGAGTCTCTCTTTTTCTTTGAAGCATAATCATGTTAGCTTCTATGGAAGGCCTAGGGACAAAGTGATGAAAAAAATCAAAAAAAGATCAACAGCATACCCCATTTCGCAACATGTAGTAATCCAGTGTTCTGCCTGCTTCCAGCCAAATTCCTTTCCTGGGGTCTTCATCTGAGAGAAACAGCCCATAGTCAGAAGCTGGAGGAAAAATAGAAAGAAAAATAAAAAATAAAGTGGTGATGACGCCATCACTGACTTCCAGGCTCTTGAGTCTGCTGACTTGGCAAGGGGTTCTCCTTCACTAGAGAAATACTTCATTCTGACAACATGGGCAGCCGCTGGGACTAAAGCAGATGGGGAAGAATGAGAGCTGAGCTGCAAAACCAACACCCACATACAAGGGTCATATTTCTTAAAACAAGTGGGCAGCAGTCGTGTCTAAAATTTAGGGAAATGCCGAGAACAAAGTGGTCCAAATTTCCTTCTAACTGAATTGGGCTTTGTTTCCTATCACATGCTATAAAAGCCAGGCCAAGAACCCAGGAAGAATGGTAAGACAGCTGTAGAGAAACTATGCATGTAATCACTCAAGCCAAGGCCACTTAAGCAAAGAGGGGCCAATGGAGCCTTGATACTTGGAATAATCCCTCCATCACCCCCATATAGCATTACAAAATAAAAGGAAGAGTTCCGCGTGAGATGAAGTCGCTGCTCCCCAGGCCACCAAATTATGAGTAAAGTTGGAGAGTTAAACCCTGTGTTCTTCACAGAAATCCTTTAATCTGACCCAGGAAGTACAAGTGGGTGGAGGAAGGAGGAAAGCAGTATCATTTCCTGTCTCAAGACCTCTTTCTTCCTAAATGTGATTCAAGGAAACCTCAGAGACCCAGATGAGGGCCAGGGCTCCTGTTGTTTCTTAGAAAAACAATTTCAAGATCTATAAAGGTTTGTATCTTCACCAGAGTTTTACAGCAATCCAACCCAAACAAAGTTTTAAAATTCTGGGAATAAACAGTAACAGAAAAGTAAAAACACCAGATATGACTGGACAACCAGATCTTGAGTAAGGTTGGGAATGTGGGCAAACTTTATTTTGATTTTTTGGGTAATCTAGAAATAACAGTGTTTTGAATAATATAGATATTGCTTTTGGACCAAAAGATTCGTGCTTTTGTGAGTAACAGATCTTTTCAAGAAGACCCAGGCCTAACAATAGCTATCTTTGAACGTTTGATTTTTATGATTCCAATTTTTAAGGAAAGTTTTATTCCATTTTCACACTGAAGGCTTATTAATTTAGGAGTAACCCCAATTTCTCAAGCATTAAATACTAAATAAAAGAAGGAAATGCTGAGAGAAGACAAAGGGAAATGGAAAATAAAATTGTATGAATGACTCTTGTTTAAACTCAGATTAACAGGGGTCAGTGGTTCAACCAAACATTAAACAAAACACGTATCACAAGTATTTTTTTTAAAGACAAAGATGATAAAGCCCCTGCAAAATACTTGAAATGTAAGGCTTGCCCTGGGGCCTGATGGCTGTTCCAGTCTTCTGCAGGCTGCTAGCAGTGGAAAGTTTTCAGGCATGTGAAACAGCGCTCAGGATATACAGAAGCGGTAACTGTTAGAGCAGCTTCATCTGTACTCTATAGGGCTTTGTAACAAAAAGTGACTTGTAAACAGAGCACAATGCTGATGTATGGAAGGGTCATGACAATGATGATGGCTCGCTGGCAGCTGTGATCATTGTCATTACAAGTCTCACACAGGAGGCAAGTAATGTCCAGGATAAGAAGACATTTCATTGGAAACATACAGACCTGTGTACCACTCAGAGCCTCCGTTTCCTTAGCTACTAAGGGAAAAACATACAAACACATTTCAAGCAGCCAGTAAATAACCAATGGCCTACCTTGGCCAGTTTGTGCCTCGGGTACCCGTTCCCGAATGACTCGACATGCATCGTACACTGCCGTCGATGGTTCAAACTGCATGGTCTTGACCACGTTGCAGTGGCGGACACAAATCTTTAAGGACAGGGCCACCATTTTTCCAGATGACTTGAGGACTCTCACTTAGAATGTCTGGGGAACACAAACGAACAAACCGTGATGTTCGTGATAACTGTCCAGTAGGAAAAAACCTTAGACTCTGAATCAGCTTTAAAAATGGAAAGAAAATAAAATGGCAGTTAAAGAGAAGGCTCTGGATAAAAACACAAATTAAAAAATAACTTCTGAAAATTTGAGAATAGGACAGCAGCAGTCGTGGAGTTACCATTGCCACAGGGTGGCAAGGAGAGCCCTTTGGAAGGAGGGAACTACGGGAGTTCACCAAGGCTCCTTCCTCAAGAGCGCTCCCTACTTGGGGTTTCCCCAAGGGAGAGTAGAATTCCCCAGGTGAGTGCCCTCCAGGTGAGAGGCAGAGCGTCCTGGGCGCCCGCTGCTGTCTCCTGACGATGCCTGTCAGCGCCCTCAGTTGCGGGGCTCCGTCCCCAGCAGCTCCTGGGCACAGGGAAGAGGCACCTCTGCCCTCTGGGGTGCTTCTCACAGCCAAACTCCACCACATCTTGTACCAGAAGACCTGGCTTGGAGGCCCAGCCCCATCGCCAGGAGACAGCCAACTGGCCACTCTGCTTCCATTTCCCTGCAATCAAAGAGCCATACGCTGCTATCTGCCCTTCATAATTCACAGACGAACTGAATCCTGAGGGGACCTCAACGCCAGGCCAAGGCACAGCCATCACTAATGAGGCCAGAGTGGCTTATCTTAAACACCCGGTGTGCCAGGCAGCTTCAGACTCTTCAGGGGTCTCAAAGTGAAGAAAATGCCAATGTAGTTGTTCTTTCATTCAGACAAACGCCTGGGATATTGTGCTTCTTATCCAGTTCAATGGCTTTAAAAATAGATAGGTGCTTAGGCTAGGTTTGAATTATTTCGTAAAAGCCTTCTTTTTAAACTTTAAGTCCAGTCATTTAATGCACTTTCTGAGTTGGTGGCTTCTGGGTGATTTCAACTACCTGCTCCATTCCTTGGCCAGAAACTTACCCCCCAACCCAGGCCAGCCTCTATCAATGCACGCCTTGGACACAAGACGGAGGCATCTTCCCTGCACCTGAGGAGCCAACACAGACTTACCCAGCTCACTGTCATCCTGGGAGCCAAAATAAGGCACTTCACAGTGAGTAGCTATTAGAATCCTAGAGCTGCATGGATAACAAATCCCCAGGAGTTTCAATCTCACACTCCTTTCTCGTCTTTTATTAGAGAATCTACACGTTGTAAACCTGGACCACAGCTCCCTCTGGGAATGCAAGTGCTAAGAAGCAATCAGGTGGCCACAGGCAGAGAGGGCAGCAGGCTGACCAGGGGTGGGAGCCTCTAAGGCGTTGCTTCTCAGCAAGCTTCACTAACCACTGGCTTCCTAACATCCAGCGACTATAGTCACTTGGATACAGAGGACAGTTTTCAACAGATGCTCTGGTATCCATGGGCAAGGTGTGCACACACTCTCATGCAGCAACCATTTATGCTGTCCAACTGTAAAGTCATTCTGACCTCTGCTTACGTTCCACATAAATTTGGCCCATGAAAACATGAAAATATTTCTTATTTGAGAAATGTCAAGATACACTTCTCAACAAACAATAGCAGTATTCACTGACAATCTGCCCTAAACAGAATTAATTCACTACAGCCTGGGCAGTGACTAGATTGAGTTGTTCAAAATATCTGATGATTTTCCATCTACAATCTTGAGGTCTTGTAAAGCCACATATGTAGGCATCCCTCGGAGATGTCGTGGGTTTGGTTCCAGACCACCACGATAAAGTGCATATCAAAATGGAGTGAGTCACACGAATTTTTTGGTTTCCCGGTGCATATAAAAGTCATGTTTACACCATACTATGGTCTATTAAGTGTGCAATACCATGATGTCTAAAAAACCCAAATACATATACACTATCAGAATATACTTTATTGCTAAAAAATGCTAACCATCCTCTGAGTGATCAGCAAGTTGTAACAGTTTTGCTGGTGGAGGGCCATGCTGACTGACCAGGGTAGTAGTGGTTAAAAATGGGGGTGGCTGTGGCCATTACTTAAGACAGCAACATCTTGGGCCATATTGATCGACTCTTCCTTTCACAAAGGATTTCTCTATAGCACTTTTGATTTCCTTCAAGAACTTCTCCTCTGCATTCACAACTTGACTGTTGGGGGCAAGAGGCCTAGCTTTCAGCCTGTCTTGGCTTTCAACATGCCTTCCTCACTAACTAAATCATTTCTAGCTTTGACTTAAAGTGAGAGACGTGTGACTCTTCCACTTACTTGACCACTTAAGAGGCCGCCGTTGGGTTATTAATTGGCCTAATTTCAATATTGTTGTTTCTCAGGGAATAGAGAGGCCCGAGGAGAGGGAGAGAGATGTGGGAACGGCTGGTCAGTGGAGAAGTCAGAACACATATTTGTCAGTTAAGTTCCCTGTCTCGTGTACGGGTGCGGTTCAGGGCTCCCCAAAACAATTACAATAGTAACATCACAAATATAATAATGAAAAAGTTTCCAATATTGCGAGGACTACCAAAACGGGTCAGAGAGACATGAAGTGAGCAAATGCTGTTGGAAAGATGGTGATGCTGATAGACTCGTCTGAGTCAGGGTTGCCACAAACCTTCAATTTGTTAAAAAACAAAAAACACAGTCACTGCAAAGCACAGTAAAGCAAAGTGCAATGAAACAAGTTATGCCTGTAAAATGCTCTACCCAACTCTTTTTAATAGGCATATTTAACCAACCAACTCTCCAATTTGAAGAAATCAAACTGTATGGTATCACTTATACGTGGAATCTAAAAAATAATACAAATGAATGTATATGCAAAACAGAATCAGACTCACATATAAAGAAAACAAACTTGTGATTACCAAAGGGGGAGGGACAAATTAGGGGTATGAGACTAACAGATACAAACTATTATGTACAAAATAAACAACCAACAAGGATATACTGTATAGCACGGGGAATTACAGCCATTATCTTATAACCTATAACCTACAGCCATAACCTACAATGGAGTATCATCTGCAAAAATACTGAATCACTATGCTGTACAGCTGAAACTAAAATATTGTAAATCAACTATACTTCAATAAAAATAAAAATATAAACCGTAGGGATAACTGACAAATTTGCTGGAGTGTAAATCGCTCCATGGGTTTAGTTTTTCCCCTGCAACTGGTGACAACTGTGGGGTTTCCTGAAACTGTGGGATCCATGAGCATAGCTGGTGATAACAGTCAGTGGGAAACTTGATGACATCATGGGTGCTGTTTACACAACACACCAGAGAGGGTGAGATGGTTAATATCTTCCATTCCCTCAGAATAGGAAGTAGTCCAGTATAAGTATCCCTGCATGAAAGCGTCCCTTCCCAGGCTAATAACTGGACTTTCTGAAGAGCAAATGAACGGTCCCTGTAGCCAAGCAGAGAAAGACTCAATCGTCGGGAAAGGCAGAGCCACGACACGGGGCCGAGAGCAGAACTGAGCAGCAGGACAGACCACACGGGAGCTCAGACGGAAGTAGAAGACACAGAGGGTAGCGAGGAGAAATGGGCAAATTGAGGAACGGGGGGCTGCAGGACAGAGGGTGCAGAATCAATGAGCAACACGGGAAAGAAGCCCAGGACGTGGGGAAGCAGAAGGCAAGAAGAGATGCAGAAAAGGTATGACAGGGAAGGAACATTTCTATCCAAAACAACTGGAAAAACGAAGAAGCCATTGACTGAGGGGGAGGAAGCTGCTGGAGGCACAGGTCTGGGGTGAAAAGTCGCTAATGAATTTCTCGGGGACATATCCAGTGAGAGGTGGAGCAGGGTCCAACACAAAACTGGAGATACGATGCGGGGTGCGGGAGTGTCGTCATGTTCAAATCTTTGGGGCTAGAAAGCTCATCTAGGGAGTGAGCACGAGAGGGAAGAGACCTGAGGTCTGGGTCCTGGAACAATGTTCTAGAATCAAGAGGGTGACAACTGTGGGGTTGTCACCGTCTAGATTCTAGATTCTAGCATCTAGATTCTAGAATCTAGATGCTAGAATCTAGAATCAAAAACAAGAAGGAACCCGCAAGGAGGCCTAGTGGTAGGGGAGAGAGGGTGGGACCAGAGGGAAAAGTGCCTCAAGCAGGAGGGAGAGATCACGTGTGTCAGATGCTAATCACAGTTCAGGAAGAGGGGCGCTGAGACAGGACAGCTGAATCTGGCTGCTTGGAGGTCTCTGGCAGCCGAGAAAAGAGCAGGGGTACGGCCAGAGCAGCAGGTCTACGAGACAAGTGAGGAGGGGGGCTGTCCCGACAAGTACGGAGGCCTGCTGGAAGGGGTGGAGGAACAGGCGGTAGCTCTGATTTATGCTTAGAAGGCTTTTTATCCAGAAACAATTCACCACATGGATGCTGCAACCTCCCTTTCTAGCCAGCATCTATACAGACCTGGTTTCCCCTTATTACGGCCCCGGGGGCAGTCCCAGGACAGCTAAGTGTCCTTGCTGGAGGCAGGTGCCTTGCCACACAACGCTGCTGCCGGTGTGTGTGTGAGAGGAGAGGGGAGGAGAGTCTTGGTTCAAGCAAACGGCGCTGGACCAGGAGTGTGTGGTCCAGGTTCAGTCCCAGCCTGTCGATGCCTTGGACCTTCTCTCTCTGCTTTTCAGAGAGCAGGAAGCCACCAACTCCCGTGAAAGGAGCCTCCCAGCAGGCACATGCTGCTTGGGCAGCTCCTCCCCTGTTCTCCTTATCCTGACATCTCACAGTGAAGGCCACTATCCTTAGCTCAGGGCAGACGTTCAACGGAATAAGGGACACCAGAGATTCATCTCGTGGTCTACCATCTCAAAACAGCCACTGCGAAAAGCATCAGTTTCACTACACGGGAACACATTACGCAAAAAGACAAAAAATCCAAATCAGTCACTCTGAATGAGCTCTGCATGGTTGTCAAAAACTAAAAGGCTCCAATTTCTTCTACTTACTCTTGGCTCTCTGTTTTATTATGACTCAGTGTTCCCAAGTATGAAAGCATGAAACAAGACCGACAATTTCCTGCATGGGAATGTTTAAGAAAATGCAAATTATGTACATAAAAATGCTTTATAAATGACAAAATTATGTATAAAGCCAAGGTACTTTTCCTACTATCACGCAAGAGGACCCCCCCCCACAGAAAAACCTCAGTGAGGTCTGAAACCAAAGTGGATGGCGATTTAATCACCATCCCACGGGGAGCACGGCAATGAGCTGTTTCTAGCCCTACTCTCGACACAATAAGAGACGTGCAGAACAGACATTTGTTGGAATAAAGTGTCCTGACTTGTGGCAAAAAGGAGGTAGGATTAAAGCATAAAGCAACCTAGAGATGCCAGCGAAAGCTGAGTATGTATTCAACGCCCATGAGAAGTCTCACTATAGATCCATTCAAGCCCTAAGAAAATCATGCAGCTCTGACAACATGCCGTGATAAAACTTGACTTTTCCCCTCTCTCCGCTGTGATGTTTTCAGGTCAGCGCAGCACTGACCCTGACTACAACTGACCCTCATGTCCACTTTCCTGTAACCTCGCCCCTCCTGCTAATTCCTGTCCCTCCAGGCTGGGAGCCTAGGAGAGCTGACCAGGCTTCCTCTTCTGGTTTGGCTGCACGAAGGCTGAGAGCCGAACGTGTATGCTGTTTCTTGCAGTACTGTTAGTGTCTAATTCGCCTCTATCTTATGATCCTATCCTTGTTCTTCTTCTAGCCCAAGTTAAATGTCTATCTAGTTGAACTTTAAGTCCCTGTTCATTTTTTGCTAAAAGACAGGGTACAGGGATTCCCTGGCAGTCCGGTGGTTAGGACTCCGCACTTTCAATCCTGTTGGCCTGGGTTCGATCCCTGGTCAGGGAACTAAGATCCTGCAAGCTGCGTGGCATGGCCAAAAAAAAAAAAAAAAGACAGGGTATAAAGGCATAAACCATCCATTACTTTCCTTTGCATAATCTCTTCTCCCTCTGACCATTTTGGCCCTGATCATATGTGTGAAGGTCACCTGGACCGAGACAGACAGACAGAAGAAACCCTTCTGTGCCATCCATTGTGGAAGATGAGCCAATAGTTTCACCAGTGATGAAACCCAGACATTCTCTTCTTTCAAAGTAAACACTTTTTAGTCCCAGGGAGCTGTAAACAGCCCAGTATGATGGCAGCGATGCAGGCTGCAGGCTCGCCCCAGTGCACCCTGGGACAAACAAGCCCGACTCAGCCAAGACCTCCTCCTCTCCAAAAGCAATGGTGGTCAAGATGAGCAACCAGCCCTGGGCTCTCTGCCCTGGTGAGGGCCATGAAGTGTTCCAAGCCCACCCCTGCCTTACCAGCTGCCACCCTAGGCTGGTCACTTAAGTGCCATCTGCCTCAGTCTACTCCTCTCTAAAAAAGGAGACAATAATAAATCTACCTCTAAGATTGCTAGAGAACTAAAGAAGTTCATACATGTCAAAGGCACATAGAAAGTACCGGGACAGGGTTTGTTGTTATTATTTATTAGTCATGGCAGTTGGAGAAACACTGAAAGCAGCATACTGTGTTCAGCTGCCACCTGAGCTGCAAAATTCATTTTATTGTTTATTCTGCATCTATCATATACTAGATGCTATTACGGGCATTAGGGAAGCAAAGACAGACAAGATTCCTGCCTAGCTGGAGCTCACCTTCTAGTAACCCTTTTCACTACACAGTTCCTGTGTCCATCCTTATTCAAATCATACAACATGATTTTTCTAGATGCAGAACTATCTAAGGATGAGCCCTGAAGTGGAACGTTTTTGTGGATCAGGTAACTCCTAGTACTCCTAGCTGTTGCTCTTGCATGTTAGTTGAATTCCCTCAATCCAGGAGGCCAAAGGAAAAAACACCTCCCCCTCTGGGGCAGGGCTGGCATCACAATATGCCCCTGCCCTAGGGCTTGTCAATGTCCTCTGCCCAGGAGGAACCCATGTGAGGTGCCATTGGTTCTGCATACTCTGCTGTACAGAACACAGTGTACAACACAGTGTTGGGAATACATTTGCCACTCTGCTGTACAGAGTGCAGAAGAGTGGCACTCAGCTGGCAGGACCACAGGGACAGGCCACCAAGCCTCAGTGGAGCTCTGGATCTGCAGGAGAGTAAGAGCTACCCACCAATCCCATCCTCTCCCTCCAGCCGCTGACTCCATTCTGACCCATTGGAAGACTGCTGAACCCAATTACAATGGCTGTGCCTGACCCCTTCTGTAGGTCTGTTCCTCTCTCAGCAGGCAAAATACAGCTCTGTTTGGTAACAGCATGCATCACATAACTGAATGTCAGCATAAAATGTGGGCCTATATAGAAGCTCTCTATTATTCATCCGTGTTTCTATCTCCTGTGAACGATTCTGCTCTCAAAGAAATGCCCCGGAAAGAGCTTCCCTTTCTCTCCACCCCTTACCTGCTCCTCTGAAAGGCAGGAGGGGGGGAAAGCCCATCTGACAAGTAAGAACCCATTGTGACTGGGCCACAGCTACCCAGAGGTGCCTTGAAAGCTAAGCCCCGGAGGGTCTCACACTCCATCTCGCTCTCCTGGGCTGTCTGTGCTCCAGTACCTTAGGGCTCGCCTTGAACATTCAGACTCCATGTACTGAGCCCAGCCTCAGTACAGGCCTCCACAGGTGTCTGTCATCTTCTAGGAAGGTAAGTCAGGTCAACCATTAATTGAGAACCAGGTGTCTTTAATTCAAGGAGGGGCCGGGAGGAGAGGAGGCCAAGGGTCCCATTTGGGGCTCATCTCCAGCCTTAATCACCTTATCTCCCCACCACTGGGCCCTCCCATCTCTTCCTGCTAGTGAGAGTCTAGAGGTGAGAGTCTGATTGGAGAGGCTCCCCTGGTCTCCCACATCAACAACTTGTGAGAGCTCCGGCTACGAGGCTTGGAGAAAACAGTAAGAAAACACAGCTGATGTGATTTTTTTTCCATATGCCCAACAGCCCACTTAGAAAAAGACCAGGAAACAAGAGAGAACAGTCACTTAAGAACAACTCTTTAGTCCTCCTTCAGGCACAGGAAGCCAGGATCACTGTTTGACTCTGAACACTTCAACTAGAAATAATTGTCATTAAAAAGTCAGGTGGTCAAGGAGCATAGGAAAAATGATTAACCACCCACAGGTGTGAACTTAGCAGGCCAGGCAAGTCAACAAAAATTCTAGCCCAGTGGTTGGCACCCAGGGCTGCTTTGCAAACCTCATAAATGCCCCGCCCCCAACCCACAGGGCTATCACTTTGTATGCTTGCCTGTCCCCATTATACCGGCATTAAGATATATACACAACACACGGGGCTTCCCTGGTGGCGCAGTGGTTGGGAGTCTGCCTGCTAGTGCAGGGGACATGGGTTCACGCCCTGGTCTGGGAAGATCCCACATGCTGCGGAGCGGCTGGGCCCGTGAGCCACAACTGCTGAGCCTGCGCATCTGGAGCCTGTGCTCCGCAACAAGAGAGGCCGCGATAGTGAGAGGCCCGCGCATCGCGATGAGGAGTGGCCCCCGCTTGCCGCAACTGGAGAAAGCCCTAGCACAGAAACGAAGACCCAACATAGCAATCAATCAATCAATCAATCAATAAATCTTTAAAAAATAAAAAAATAAAAAATAAATAAAAATAAAAAAAGATATATACACAACACAGTGTCAGGAATACATCTGCCATGTGAGGTCCATTTCCCCCACTGTCCTCTGTGAACAAGGACTATATCATTTCGGCCACGCTTGAATCTCCGGGCCATAGCACAGTGCCCACCACAAGTAGATGCTTAATAAATGTTTGTGGAATTAATATGCACATCATGGAAAGACGTACACCAATTTTTTTTTTCTAAATTAGTCATTAGGAATTATTCACACTCACATCATGACTCAAGGATGAACAGAGGGCAAACATCCAGCAGACCCCACTATTTCTACTCATCCGCAACCGTTTACACTGACCACAGAGACTAAACCTCATGGCTCACAAGATGAAGTTCCCTATTTTGGCAAATGAGAAACAAAAAAGAACCAAATCCACATCAGTTGGGAATAACTGGAAGCTCCCTGAGAGCAGGGACCATGTGTATCGCTCACCATCAAGTACCTGCCAGAGAGAAGGACTAAGTATTTGTTTAATGCATGTATGGAGGTGCAAGTCACCAAGAGAACCAAAGCGTGCATACAACGGGGAATACAGAATGATGGGAAAAAACCTTTGAGATTGTTTTCCATGTTCAGATGAAGAAACTATAATCTTGAGATCAACTGATCTTCTCAAGGTCACACTGGTAGCAAACCACAACCAGACCTTCCCATGTTGCCACAATGAACAGAGTTGGTTATGGGTGTGGTGTGATTAGAGCCCTCCGAGGATACCTCCAACTTACCCTCCCGTCCCCAGCCGGCTCCTGGCACTGGCACCTGAAACTCCATTGCTAAGTACATAGTTGGTCGTAATGATTTGTGTCCAGTTAAATTTTGCTGTAAAAGCAGCCATTTGCATTCATCACTGTCTTAGAAAGTTAAGTTTTAGAACCTTTCAAGCAAATGAGCTGAGAGCTGTCCTTTACTAAAGATGATTCCTAATTACCAAGAAATTCTGAGGCCGGAGGGATAGTTTAGTGCAGACCAATCCAGAACCTGGCACTGCTGAAAAAGGGCAATGAGCAGAGAAGCATAGAAAGACCTGCTAAAAGGAAGGCGAGCAGACACCTATGTGTTTATAGCGTTATAATTTGCTTAGAGCCAATTTTTAATACATACAGCATTTTGAAATATATGGGTAATCCGGCTCAAACTGCCTAGCTCAAGGGTCTGGGCCCCCCATTCACCCATTTCCCATCTCACAATGTAAGAACTCTCCATTTTAACAGAACAAATATATTTTCAATCCCTGCATAACTCAATTATTTCCCCCCTGTGTGGCATACACCTGTCTGAAATGCACCACCATGCTTCTCCGTTCTTCCTGGTTACTCACCAGCATCAAGCTTTGCTTTTAGAAACTAGTCTTTCCAACCACCCCAGCTGGCAGAAACCCTCTCCTCTCCTAGGCTCTCAGAACACTCATCTGTAGCCTTCCCAGGGGGAAGTCCCCATTGAAACAACCATGAGATGCTATGCCTCGTGTCCATTTGGCACGGAACGGTTTCATGGCACTTTCACAGGTGTCTTTTTACTTGATGTGCTCAACAGGTTACAAAGGAAAATAGGTTTTGTTTTGCACCCCCATTTCACAGACAAAGACAGAGGATCTGGGAGCATAGGTGAATACCTGGCCTGTGTGTGGCATATACTGCTGTTTTCCATCAGACTACTAAGAAGGCAGTGCTGGCTTTCCAGCAATCCCACTGTTTGCCTATGCTTGCCGAGACAGCTGAATAAATCATCCACATGTCTTAGTCCTCTTGCATGTTACCTTTCAGTCCTGCTACTTCCTTCCTCTGACAAGTAAGGAAGAAGGCTCTTAACTCTGATTTTGAATTCTCTTATACACTAACTCATTCAAATGATTTGAGGCTGTTTACCAAAAAAAAAAAAAAAAAAAAAAATAGAGAAATAAAAGGTCAGGTCTAAGAAGAAAAACAGAAGAAAAACAAAAGTGAAGGTCAAGACCAGGAGAACTGTGAATTATTCACCATTCATTTGGCTAACTGGGAATAAACGCATCCCATAATTTCTTCTGACCCTTGGTGACAAGCCCGTAAAATCCTAAGAAAGCAGATTCTTTAGGCTACTGCTGATGCTGATAAACACAAGCTTTGTCACTAAAGGCACACACCCCTGGGATGGGTACAGATAGACTAGCTTTTACTTGGGAAAAAAAGAGAGCTTTGTTCTACAATGATATGGGAAAAATATATTCAGTGTGTTCCAGACTGAACCTGGGAGAATGTGTGAAAAGAACTACACACACGTTCCCCCTCAGGTCACCTTCCTCATGCTTGTGCCTAATTTAATGCTAAAACAGCACACACCTGACTGAAGGCTAGCTGCCAATGTGGACTTCAGTTGTGGGGTGACAAGGCAAACCATCATGCCTGGTTTCACTTAAGAAACTGAAGAAATCTCCCACTCCCTGGCTCCACTTGCTTTCACTGAAAGGGTTTTCACTGCTGACCTCAGACGGGTGAATTCCAGGCTACAAACCCCCAGCACCATCCATCACTCAAAAAGGTAATAGTGCATGGTTTTGGCAAGGACGGATTCTGAAGAAAACAGAGAGTATTAAAAACATATTCTTGCTGTTTCTCTATGTTAATCCATTAACCATAAATCAGAAGTGCATTTCTGTTAGAGCCCAGACCTAAAAATCTGGCACTTACGTGGAGAATGGAAACAAACCAAGGGATGTGACTAAATCTTACATTTCTGGAGATTCAAAGTCCATTAGCATATTATCAGAGTGCCAATCCCAGCAATTACTCATGAGATTAGATTTTCCAAAGGATCTTCATTTTCCATGGCTACTCATTCCAAGATCACCCTCATTTTATATCTAAAACTTGCAATGTTTCAGTTACACTTAACATAGCCTGTGATGTCCCAAATCTCAGACTTAAGACATCATCAAGTCCAGCTTTCTACAAGATACATAAATCTTTGCTATAATTTTCCCATTCTCCCGAATTCCTTACCTACATTTATTTTTTAAATTTCTTAAATCAAAAAGAATAGCAGGGAACATATAAGCGATTATGTGTCTGGCACTGGTTCTAAGCCCTTTTTGTAGTCACTGAATCTTCACCATAACCCCATGCTAAGGAGTTTAGGCTTCACCCAGTGAAGGCAACCAGGACACAGTGGTTACATGGCTTGACAGAGGCCACTGCACTGGGGGCTCTGCCTCCGACTGTGTGCTTTTAAAACAGAAAGAAACATGGAAAAATAAACGTAGTGCTTGGGTTAGGAGAGTGGTAAAATGGGTGAGATGTGTATTGTTTTTTACTAACAAAATTTCACCGGTTGCATTATTACACGTCATACACTGAACTAAGCACTTGACTTAATGAGTCAATGAGAGAGTCCTGTTTGCTCTGGATAATCAGGCTTAAGAGGCTGTGTCTCCTAAGCAACAGGCACACACAGGTGTAAGGGGAGGTTTAAACCCAGATCTACCAGAATCCAGACTTTTTGTCTGGCCTCACCTCACCCAAGATTAAGCACTGCTAACATTCTGGCACATCTCCTTTGTGTTGTTTATGTATAATTTTAAGTAGGTTGAGATGACACATGGTATAGAATTCTGCATCCTGATGCTTTCCTCCATTCTAATAACACAATAATCATTTCCCACAATACTGCAAACTTTTTAGAAACATTGTTTTAAATAGACGCATAACACAGCAATGCAAGGCATCATAATTTACTTTGCTCTATCCTCCTTTTTGTGTACATCAGCTACTTGTTTTGACTATTATAAATAAGGCCATGAAAGGATTTTTCTATTTAAAAACTCTTGTTCTTTATTTCATATTTTCTTAAGCTAGATTTTTTTTTTTTAAGGAACCATCAGTATTTTTAAAGAGCAACCCAGAAGATGTTAAGGCAAGAAGAAAAAATCTGAATGTACAGATATCAGCAGTTTGATTTATAGGTTAGCTAAATGAATATGCATTAACAACTGGAAAAACCAGTAATCAATCTATTAGATTTTATAGTTCAATCGACTCCACAGAATGAGTCTGCTAGCAAGGACTCAGGCTGCAAAGGACCCTATCAAATAAGTTGACAAAAGGCATGAATGGGGGAAAAACATCTGGCATGGGCAATAAAACAGATTTACAGAAAAGAGGCAGAGGAAAGATAGATGCTTAACATAAATTTTAAAATATGTTGCAAACAGTGGAAATGACAGACAGAAAAAAGGATTAGACTAGACTTTACTAAAGAAAATAGCATGGATGTGCCCGATAAATATCAATGCTCTGCTTTCTGTAAGCCCAAGTTTCAAGAACTGCCCAGTAGATCGAACCAGAATTACAAGAGAGATAGCAACTGAACTGAAGTGCTCAGATGGCGTACCATTTTCCTATACTTAATAAAATAAAGCCAAGTCAAAAGTCCTGCCAATTTCATCAGTGAGTGATGGATAAGATGTACATTTCTAAACGACAAAACCAAATCAAATTTAAGTCTGTGTACAAAAATATTACTTCATCAAGAGCACTGGGAAGAAATAAACATGTCCCCGGGGCTATGACATGAAATGATGAACTCTTGACAGGGTGGGTGAATATAGCATAGTATTTTAAATTATTATTTTAAGATAGTGTCATATTTATTATCAGTCTCGATAACCTAAACTACTTGAAAAACGATTTTGAGAACAAATACAAAACTTAAGCTAAAGCTGGAAAAATAACAAGAAAATGCAGAGACAGGTCAAGACAGAGGGAAACAAAGGATAAGGATCTCCAAAGAAATGGCAGGACTGAAGAATTTCCTGACTTTGAAAGTGTGAGTGCCTCATCTACAGGAATTATGCTACAAAATTTTGTCATCTATCAGTATTGGCTTATAAAATTGATACTCATCTTGTCCTCCAACAAAAACACCTAATAGAATGTTATAGGTTGAATTGTGTCCCCCCACCCCGCCCCCGGCTCCTGAAATTCATATGTTGACGTCCTAACCCCAAGAATCTCAGAATGTGCCCTTATTTGGAGATGGGGCATTTATAGAGATAATCAAGGTAAAAGGAGGTCATTAGGGCAGACCCTAATCCAAAATGATTGGTATCCTTATAAAAAGGGGAAATTTGGACACAGAGACATGGATAGAGGGAAGCTGATGTGAAAAGACATAAGAAGGCAGGCATCTACAAGCCAAGGGGGGGAGAGGGGCCTGGAAGAGATACTCCCCTTCCAGCCCTCCGAAGGACACCTTGATCTTGGACTTCTAGCCTCCAGAAGTGTGAGACGGTCAATTTCTGCTGATTAAGCCACCTAATAGGGGGTTCTTTGTTATGGCAGCCTTAGCAAACTAATACACTTAGCCAGGCTAATTATGGTTCAATTCATATTTCAATTAGTCCCATTTTCCTAAATACAAGAAATTAGTACAACTTTGACACAAATTGACTAACAGCATAGTCAATATATGTAGTAATACATATTTTGTTTATGAACATGTAAACGTAGGCACAGATGTAGCTACTGGTGTATGCAAAGGCATATGTATAATATATGGGTTTATTCTGCCTAAGATCACAAAAATAGTAAATGACAGGGGGGACTCTAACCTGGGTATATCTACCTTCAGGGTCCCTGGTCTTGCTAGAATACCATCCAACAAACTAGATTGCAATGTGGAAAATGCTTCTCATTGTAGGATAGTGTGATTGAAGATATGTAGAATTTTGGATTCTTACAGGAAAATATGGAAGAGACTACGTAATAAGTGTTTTATTGGAGTGGTAAAATTGTATTTTTTGAGTTTGATTTTTTTTTTGACTTTATAGTATACACTATTTTTTCAGGAATTTAAATAAATTCAACTACAACACAAGACCACTTTCAATTACTCTAATCTTGATGAAACTGAATGGCTCTCTTCCTTGTAAGAACATCCCCTCCATTGTATGATAGGAAGCTCCCCAGGCAATTCCATTAAATAGTCCATCCCTCAATTGAGTTATTTTCACAACCTTCTCTGGAATCTCCCCCTACTTTCAACACAACTACCTTAAGTTGTAGAAATAACTATCGAGGCACAAGTAACTCATAGACACAGGATGAATCAGGTCCAGGGCTATGGTGAAAGTAACGGAGCAGGCTGATAATTGGTCAGTCACTTATAAGGTACAAGATACTGTGCTGAGAGCTTCGCGAGAAAAAAATGAGATGGAACAGGGCTGGACCTGCATACATGGGCTGAAATGCTCACAACACACAGATGACCCACACCCAGAGAGAGGACTCCCCTATGAGCTAACAAAGAAGTTCTAGAAAAAAGTAGATGCAATGACAAGAGGACCAGAAGTATCCACAAGATGAAGACAGAACTTTGGGTAGAGTCAGTTGGGAATAACATTAGGCTGAGGGTGAGATATAAGCTCAGCCTTAAACAAAGGACAGGATTTGAGTAGATAAGGGAGAATGGTAGCCTTCCAGATGGTGTTAGGAGAAGCTACCTTTCAACCCCAGGGGAAGTTCTGCTCTTTGTTCAAGATTCAGTTTGTCACACCCCCTACTCCTCTCTCAGACAGTACTCACCACCCAGGACTAGTGACCACCATGACTCCAGGGCCTAGCACAGAGCCTGGGAGATGAGTAGGTATTCCATAAAGACTGAACACTGAGTAACTATTTCTGAGCCTACTTTTCACACATAATGATGGGCTCCTGGATGGCCCACCATTCCTCATTATCCTCCCCACTGGGCAGACTTTCAGAACTATTTGATATACAGTTGGATGCAATTCCTCCATTTGACTTCCTTTTTATCACAGAGGAACAAGCATTAGAAAGAAATTATAACTGTTAAAAAAATTAGGCCATTTCCTTCAGATTTAAAAAGACCATCTTTCAGCCAGTTTCAAGCATATCTCTTCCACTGTCTTGACTAATATTGAGACAAATCATGTTATGGAGAAAACAAATTTGGACTTGGAGTTAGAACACATGGGTCTCAATGGCAGTACCACCACTTAGGGTCTGTATGACCTTACAATTCCAGAGTTACAATGCATACCAAGTCTCAGTTCATGCAAAACTCACTTAAAATAACACATAGCAAAGGTCTTGTCGCTGGAAAAGTCTAACCACAATATTTGCTGCTACTATTATTATTAACACCTAATATGCTGTTTGGATAAAAATTTAAAATACAGCATTCTAAAAAGGTATTCCTCTCCGCAAAAGAGATACAAAGACAGATAATTGATGGTCGTTTGGCCAGTGGACAGGGTAGGAAGGGTAATGGCTCTTCAATGAGAACCAACTTAACATACCTTGCTTGAGGGGTTCTCTCCCCACCTCACCCCCTTACCTAAAAGGTGGCCAGTGGGATAATTTTATGACTCAGGTAGGTTTGTTTTGTTTTTCAAATGACTATTTTTTTAAAATTATTTTTATTTATTTGGCTGTGTTGGGTCTTTGTTGCTGCACGCGGGCTTTCTCTAGTTGTGGCGAGTGGGGGCTACTCTTCATTGTGGCGTGCGGTTTTCTCACTGCAGTGGCTTTTCTTGTTGTGGAGCATGGACTCTAGGTGCGCGGGCTTCAGTAGTTGCGGCACGTGGGCTCAGTAGTTGCGGTACACGGACTTAGTTGCTCCGTGGCATGTGGGATCTTCCTGAACCAGGGCTCGAACCCACATCCCCTGCATTGGCAGCCAGATTCTTAACCACTGTGCCACCAGGGAAGCCCTATGACTCAGGTAGTTTTTAAATATAGAAATTTTTAGACCAGGCAGGGCAGTGCTGTGGCTACTCTAGTTCTTAAATCTTACATAGAACTAATTAAAAAAGAGAGACAACTGAGTTTCAGTCCCGACTCTGCTTCTCACTGTGGCAGGAAGCCAACTACTTCAACTGGAATGGTATACAAAATGCTCGCTTCTTAAAGAATGCATTCATGCATTTATTCACTCATTCAGCCACATATACTCATTGAGTGCCATTGCTCGACCAGATGCTGCTCCTCGGACAGACAGGACCCCTACAAGCAGTACAGGGTGATGAGTTTGGAGTAAGAGCTGATGTCACTCTGAACAGCAAAGTCCTTCCAGTGTCTAAGTGATTGTAGGATGAAGTCAGGGCTCTAAGAGTTCAGGTGGCTGGGAGTCCTCGAAGTTCCTGAAGGGCTTTAAGATTAGTTTGGGTCCTTCGCAGGCAAGACTTAACTGGGTGTGATTCAGTCAGAATGGGAATGGCCTACGGCACAGGCAAGCAAGAACTGGCCACCCTAAACACCTCCCCACACAGGGGCACAAGTCCTCAGCATGACACTGTGCCCTCTGTGAATGATCTGTCTGTAACAATTGAAGGCCAAAAAACAGCTGCTGGAGTGGTCTCAAAATCTGTGAGGAGGGGAGAGAACAAGTAACTTCTCTTCAGTACTCATGGGGACTTTGTGGCCACTGTGTCTTACTGGTGGCCTCATGGCAGCACCCACTGTTATCCCTGTGGGCTCTCACATCACCAAGGCTCCCAATGAAACTGGAATTGACAGGTTTTATCATCATTACCAACATATCATATATATAAATATAGCTATTAAAAAATACCTACTATCAAACTCTCACACTTGAAAAAAACGATAGATGATTATTTGTGCTACAGAAGGCATCCTGACATAACTGTGAATTCACTGAGCAAGCCCTCTTAAAAATTCACATGTTGAGTCTCACTGTTTTTCATCAAGTCCTCAGGGGACTGCAGCCTTTAACTCTGGGTCCCCCACCAAAGATGGTCTTAAGGGCCCCCAGACATTGCTCAATCTGCTCTTTTATTTCAGTGATCTCAACTTTCTCAGGGTTGGTTCTGATTTTAAAATTCCATGGCCCCATGTTTCAAAAAGATTTTATGTATTCCCCAAACTACATATATTTGTAATAATCGACTTTCCAGTTTCCGGTCACAGAAGACGTATCCCTGATCAGAAAGTATAACCACCTTCTCCACACTGGGCTGCAGAAACTCGAGCCAAGTAAAAGAGCATGGCTTTCCCTTTGCTCAACTGCCTGCCTTCAGGGTTTCTGAAATTCAGAAAGCATGCTCAAGGACCTTCCAAGCAAGGAGGCATGGCTTTGCTTCCAAGCTCCTTCCCAGGCCTCTACCCTCCCCAAGAAAGGCGGATGAGCACCTACAATTGGGGTTGGGCTCTGGGGTGCTCTGAGGGTTTCCATCCTTTATTGTGGCTGTCAGACCAGGCGCATGGGAAGGGCCACCCAGGAAGGGCTGAAGCCAGGGCTGGGAGAAAGGATGCATTAGGGAAGCAAGAGATACCAGGTCCAGAGAGGGATGGGAAGCTGGATGGGAAGGAAGCTGGGGGACACATGGGAAGCTGTCAGCCAAACTTATCTACGTATTTGGCTTTTTGGGAGCATTCAATTCTCATCCATGCTTCTCCTGACTGTTACTATCCTGGGTGAGAGAGGGCTGGCTAAATATTGCAATGCCCCAGAAAAAAAAATTTTTTTAATGAAAAATCCTTTTGCGTTTTCCCCTATTCTGTTTACCTTTGAAAGACATGTATAAAATTTACTGAGAAAAAAGTCTCTTCATTCTCTCCCCCCACCCCAGTGGTGACTCTCTCCATGAGCCAGTCTAAATGTCAAAAGAAAAAGGCATCTTCTCAGGAAAATATAAATATTTATAGACAGCATTACTCCATCACTCCTGAAATGTTAAACAGAGCTATTTCTCCATTTCTCTTCTTTATTGATTTAGTTATGTGGTACATAATAATCAGAAAGCAAAAAAAAAAAAAAGGGTAACAGTAGAACTCAAGTCATTAGGTCATGCATCAAATAAATGGAGACCAAAAATAATACTCATTAAATCTCTTTGTGATATATCCCCAGAGAGTGGTAACAGAAACAAGAAATCAATGTCAAAACAAACCTAGCCTCGGGCCATTGGAGATTGGCTTCTCCAGTACTTTCTTCTGTGATGAGAGCATCCAAGTCTGTGTAATTCCTGCTCTGAGATATATGCTCTTAGAGCTAATTTCCCCAGCTGACTGAAGGGCCAATGGGAAAGAGTTGAAATGTAGGGGGTGTAAAGTCCTCACTCAGCTCTGAAAATATTTGGCTGGCCCTCCACTTTCCTGACCTCCTCTAGACCAGAGGACTTCTAAAGTTTCAGGTCCGTTTTGTGGACCCCTCTTATGGTACCTAAAATTGGGTTCTACCTGCATGATCAGTCTTCTTCCCTAAGTGATAGCCAGCTTGGAATAAGAATTATGATTAGTGAGTATGATATTTGCTATGAAAAGACACGGAGGAACCTTAAATGCATATTATAAGGTGAAGGAAGCCCATCTGAAAAGGCTGTGTACTGTGTAATTCCAACTATATAACATTCTGGAAAAGGCACAACTATGGATACAATAGAAATGTCAGGGATTTGGGGGTTGGGGGTGGAGTTAAGCAGAGCACAGAGGATTTTTAGGGCCGTGAAACCAACTCTGTATAATATTATAAGGATGAATATGTGTCATTATACATTAGTTCAAACCCACTGAATGTACCACACCAAGAGTGAATCCTTAGGTAAACAATGGACTTTGAGTGATTATAGATTTGGGCCAATGTAGATTCACATCTTTGGTTAAAAAGAAAAAAAATTTTTGTTTTACTCTGTTGAGTGATGCTGATAATTGGGGAGGTCTTACATGTGTGGAAGCAGGGGGTATATGGGGAATCTCTGTACTTTCCTCTCAATTTTATACTGTTAATTCTAAATTGTAAATCTAAAATTTCTCTTAAAATAATTGTCTTCAAAAAAATTTTTTTTCCTGTGAGATAAAATTCTTAAAATTCTCTTTGCTTGGGTGTATACCTAGGAGTGTATATACCTAAACATAATTCTATGTTTAATCTTTTGAGGAACTGCCTGCTTTTCCAAAGCAGCTGTACCATTTACATTCCCCACCAGACATGTATGAGGATTCCAATTTCTATACATTCTCCCCAACACTTATTATCTGTCTTTTCAATTATAGCCATTCTACTAGGTGAAGTGGTATCTTATTGTGGTTTTGATTTGCATCTCCCTGATGACTAATGATGTTGAGCACGTTTTCATGTGCTTATTGACCATCTGTCTATCTTCTTTGGAGAAACAGTTATTCTAATCCTTTACTCCATTTTAAAAATTGGATTATTTGCCTTTCTATTGTTGAATTATCTGACTTCTTTATATATTCTTTTCTTATCAATATTTTATTTTTTTATTGAAGTAGAGTTGATTTACAATGTTGTGGCAATCTCTGCTCTACAGCAAAGTGACTCAGTTATACACATAGAGACATTCTTTTTTTAATATTCTTTTCCATTATGGTTTATCACAGGATACTGAATATAGTTCCCTGTGCTATACAGAAGGACCTTGTTGTTTATCCATCCTGTATATAATAGTTTACATCTGTTAATCCCACACTCCCAGTCCTTCCCTCCCCCACCCACCTCCCCCTTGGCAACCACAAGTCTGTTCTCTATGTCTGAGAGTCTGTTTCTGTTTTGTAGATAGGTTCATTTGTGCCATATTTTAGATTCCACATATAAGTGGTATCATATGGTATTTGTCTTTCTCTTTCTGACTTACTTCACTCAGGATGACAATCTCTAGTTGCATCCATGTTGCTGCAAATGGCATTATTTTGTTCTTTTTATGGCTAAGTAGTATTCCAGTGTATATACGTACCACATCTTTATCCATTCCTCTGTTGATGGACATTTAGGTTGTTTCCATGTTTTGGCCATTGTGAATAGTGCTGCTATGAACATAGGGGTGCATGTATCTTTTTGAATTATACTTTTGTCCAGGTATATGCCCAGGAATGGGATTGCTGGATCATATGGCAATTCTATTTTTAGTTTTCTGAGGAACCTCCACACTGTTTTCCATAGTGGCTGCACCAACTTACATTCCCACCAACAATGCAGGAGGGTTCCTTTTTCTCCACACCCTCTCCAGCATTTGTTATTTGTAGACTTTTTAATGATAGCCATTCTGACTAGTGTGAGGTGGTACCTCACTGTAGTTTTGATTTTCATTTCTTTGATAATTAGTGATGTTGAGTATCTTTTCATGTGCCTACTGTCCATCTGTATGTTTTCTTTGGACAAATGTCTATTAAGGTCTTCTGCCCTCTTTATATATTCTTGATACTGTAGTGTCCTTTGATGCCCAAAAGTTTTTAATTTTGATGAAGTCCAATATATTACTTATTTTTCTTTTGTTGCTTGTGCTAATGGTGTAATATTTAAGAAACTGTTGCCTGATCCAAGGTCATGAAGATTTACACCTATGTTTCCTTCTAAGAGTTTTATAGTTTTATCTCTTACATTTAGATCTTTGATCCATTCTGAGTTAATTTTTTACATATAAGGTCTGAGGTAGGAGTCCAATTTCATTTCTTCTCTATCAGCTTTTAAAACTAAGAAATAGCTTTCTGCTAACTTCCACTGAATGGCAGAGGTGGAGAGAAAGGCTAGAGAATTCCAAACCCAAGATTAATTTATGAGTAGGAAGAGAAGATAGCAATTGAACTTTACCTGATGGGTCTGAAATGACCTTCAGCAATTGTAGAAATCCAGTATTTTGAGCATTGAGGTGGAGCTCAGTGCTCTGTGATTTTCAAATGACCAGCCAAGTAAAGGAAGACTTCACATTTTAAGGGATACCACTTAAAGCCAACAAAATAAAGTTACTGGATACCAGTAATATAGCCTGCACTGTGCTAGCCCCTAAGGTATAGTACACATATAAACATACATAAGACACAGTCACTCACCCTAATGGCTAAGCTTGTGAAATAAGGCTGGTCTTCCAGGAAACAGTTCAAAGAGTGAAATAGTTCAATTATATAAGCCTTTGGATGAAAAACAGAGGTCAAATTTCTTTTAGGAGATATATCCTATTTGCTCAAGCCAACAGGTCTAGTGAAATATTCAAACAGGGCACAAGCTTCTTGGGACACTAGATTTGATTTTACAGTCTTGTTAATAACCATTCCAGCAACTCTTTTTATGTGTATTATACAATGGACAACCACCTCATCAAATAAACAAAAAAGAAAATTTCCTGACTTTGAAGACATAAATAGAAAAGATTCTCTGAATAAATGATGGGAAGAAGCTGTTAAAATGGTCTCTACATCCTCAATTACCTTTAGAATGTTCATGTATTCATAAGAGATTTTTCCAACACTTGAATGGACTCTCAGTTTTAACTGACATCGGGTCTTTAACTTTTTTAAATAGCTTGATATTTGTCTTTTATTGGGCCCTCCAAACATGACAAAAGTGGAGAAAAGGAAAATATACTCAAAAACATATTTAGGAATATGTGGGAAGAAGAGCAGAAAATATGCAAAATCAATATACCCATTACTCTCAAAGGAACAAACGTTGCACAAGAGCTGCTCTGAGCCAGGCTCCTACAACCCAAGTAAAACCTCCTCCTTCAGAGAGCTCATGGCTTAGTACCTCAGAATGTCAAGGAAACTTCAGAAAGTGCCTCAGCTGGGAGAAAAAAATCCACAAAACAGATATCCATACAGAAAGGTGGGCCAAAAAATACGAAGCTTTAAAAACAAAAATCACAGCTGGTAACACTCAGATACCTTCTAAAGCTCAGCTCAGGGTTCCTCTCTGAATCACCTTAGAGGAGGAGAATCACCTTAGAAGCAGTACAATCTTGGAAAGTGTCACTTAAGAGTGACATGGAAGTACCATCTCACAGAGACATGGGCTCACCATTTATGATCATCCATTATGTGTCAGGCATATAATGTTTATCCCATTTACCCCATCTAGGGACCACATAAAGTTGGTGACACCAAGGAAGTGCCAGAGCCTAGATATTTTAGATATCTACCTAAATTTTAGTCCACCACCAAAACGACTGATGGAAAATTGAGAGTATCACCACCATATAGGTAAGTCACCAGGATTGTCTGGAGCTACCTTGTAGGTTAGCAGGGCAGGGAATTCCTCAAGTAGGACAAGACGCAGTAGAATATGATTATCTTATGACCGATTACTGTAACGTCAACCAAGACCCTCCCTGCTCTGATTTTACAAGAAATAAGCAACTTTCTGCTCTAGTGTTTGCTCTAATGAGTAGATTGGTCCTCCTAGGGGCTTCCAAATAAAACGTCCTCTCAAGAGGTCTCCCTGAAATAGGAGACCTCTTCTGTCATTTCACATCTACTTAGTTCCAAGGAACAAGGCTTTATGGAAGGGAGACTCAATTTCCCATTTACATCGGCCATCCGATTTTCTTTCCCCATACTTGGTATACAGAATCATCCAACCCTTCTTCTAATCCTAGATCTTAGTTATGAGGATCAATTATCAAGACTTTACTTAATATCCAGACTTTCCTTTGAAAAATGTCTCTCTTTTAGAACAGGCTTAGAGAAAGCATATAGTCTCTACTATAATTCATACATACTTATAATAATTTCATTTAATTCAACAAATACTGATTACTTCTTGAAGGTTCTACTGTGTAAAATGTTCTAAGTATTAATATTATTTCAACTTTTGCTCCTGTTTCAATGGCATTGCCTAATTGGGATTTTGCCTATACAAGGCATGCCAGGAAAACTATGCAGTAGAGCCTGAAGCTGTTGCTTTAAAAGGCTGAGGAAGCCTCGGTGGGCATATGAATACTTTCAAAACTACAATCATTTAATCTTATCCCAGAATTATACAATTTAAATAGAGCAATGCTTAACAATTGGCATCACTGTTAATCTTAAGTTTCTCAGTGTAAAGAGCCTTAGGATGCTAGCACAATTATAAAATTCTCATTTCCGTATCAGAGCTTTAGAAAAGGAAAATGTTCACTTTCCATGTTGACAGTCCATGTGTGATTTCTCCCTTTTCATAATTTCCTCTATTGAAAGCTAAAGTCATAGCTCAACCAGAATCTTAATGAATGAAATTCCAGTGCTAAATACTTCAAAATTCCACATGACAAGGACAACAAACAATGTGACCCCTACCTGGAAAGAACTGAGAGGAGAAGACAAGCAAGCTGAAAAGTGCCTAATAAAAATCATTCATTCTAAAAGTTTCTACAAGATGCTTTCTTAAAGAACCCAACCTCAGGGAAATCAGAAATGGCAAAGAAAATTCATGTACTTCATAATGATACTGTAACAACATTATAACCAATTTTTAAAAATTAATTAATTTATTTATTTTTGGCTGCATTGGGTCTTCGTTGCTGCGCAGGCTTTCTCTAGTTGCGGCGAGCAGGTGCTACTCTTCATTGCGTTGCACAGGCTTCTCACTGTGGTGGCTTCTCTTGTTGCAGAGCACGGGCTCTAGGCGCGTGGGCTTCAGTAGTTGTGGCATGCGGCCTCAGTAGTTGTGGCTCGTGGGCTCTAGAGCGCAGGCTCAGTAGTTGTGGCACACGGGCTTAGTTGCTCCGCGGCATGTGGGATCTTCCCAGACCAGGGCTCAAACCCATGACCCTACACTGGCAGGCGGATTCTTAACAACTGCACCACCAGGGAAGTCCCTATGACCAAATTTTTAAACTCAAGTAAGTAGAGGTAATTCTGGTATAGCTAAGAGACAAAACCCTTAGCATGTATCCAGTACGGCTCTATTTTTAAAATAATGCCTCTGACACACAGCAGTTCAATTTCTATGTTAGCCTCTAAAAAGCGCAAATCAATGTTTCACAATATGATTCTGTGCATGATGAATCTCTTCACTTATCTCAAGGATAACTGCAACTATTAAATATTATTCTATGAATACAAGGTAATAGCAGAAATGAAGACTTAGCTTACCTAATTCCCCCTTGGCTGGCTCCCAAAATTCACCAACTCCCTCCATCAGGAGGAACAAAGACAGAGCAAGACAGAAATGGAAATATCTATAAAGGCTCCTCATGATGTAAGTGACCGAGGTACTTGGAATACAACCCTACGCTGCCAATGATACAGAAAATTTAATATCAAATTATCAAATCTTCCTGCACATCCAAGAGGATGAATAAGCCCCTTAAGATTTCTCATTTGCCAAGAAACAAAATGGTCTACCTACTAGAACTGCATTAGCCTTCGTTGATAATGAAATTTTAAAAGGCATGTGTAATAAAGGCATGGCTAGCATAAGCAAGCATAAAGCAAGTTGTTCCTTGCTTCTTTTACCACCAGCATTTACCTTAGTCCTTCCTTTCAACCTTCAAAATAATAAGCCCACAATCCTATTTTAGTAGGGCAGAGTTTAAAATACTTATGTTAATATAACTGAATGTCTGCCAAGAGGAAAAACATTGGTATCTGTCCTTGTGCTAAAACTCATCCCACACTCCTCAAGCTTTTTTCCCCTCTATGCCCACCATTCAGTATCAAACATGATTCATGACATCTTTAGTTTCATCTATATGTCAGCTTCACACCAGTGGCCACAGATACCTAATCCAACTAAAAGCTCTTATTTATAACTTCCCATGTATCGCTACATGGGCCTCTAAGAGCTGTGTGTCCTTGGACAAGGCATTTATCAATCTGAGTCTCACTTTCCTGCTGGGTAATAAGTGGTGAGGACCAGGTGATCTCAGAGTGGCCTGCCACCATCCAATGCCTTATGTCTGGGTGCACATCTTTCCTGCTGGCTTGCCCGTATCAGGGAGAAAGCTAACTTCAGTCTTGGATTCTTAAGTTCATTTATCTCAAGAGACTCAGGATTTGAAATTAGGAAAGAAAATAATAAAAGGCAGTAATGAGGATGTTTGTTTATTTCCCACACTCCAGTCAACAGTGCTTTGGCCTGGGCCTTTGACTGCAAACTTCCTGGGGCAAGAGACCTGTTTCGGCTGATGTCAGTAAGCTATTTATGTTATTATTCCAACAAAGTGGAATAATAAACACCAAATTTTTAAAAATTTTGCTTGTTCAAATGGATGAAAATCAACAAAAATAATTGTCCATATTTTCCTAAGCCACAGAACACAATTCTAGCAGATACTAGGTAGAACTGTTATTCTGAAAAATTGAGTGTCAATAATCTTGAAAGCTTCAAAGGCATGACCAGATTCTGTTAAAATCTGTATTTACATGTGCTAATGCCTCACACGTACTCTTATCTGCTCTTATCCAAATGCTCAAAAATCATTAGGATGAATGGTCTGAAGTCAAGGGCTGTAGGAAGACACATGCACGAGGGAGAATGTGGAACCCGCCCACTGTTCAGAACAGAATGTGAATGGATTTTGGAGGGAACTCAGGCCTATCTTCCCTGTAGCCTCCACATCCGCACACTCCCTCTACTGCAGAATCACACAGGAGTAGCCCATAATCATCCAGCATCCATTCCCATCTGCCCACTTAGATCTCTGCTCTCCAGCAAAATGACATCACCAGGGTACAGTCTGCAAGCCAGGCTGGTGATAGGGAAGCCCAGATTGCCTGGATCTGAAAGAAGACTCTTACGGTTTAAAAAGACAGCTGGCTCCATTTAAGATTCCTCCCTGCCCATCAGCCTCAGCCCATGCTCCCCCTTTAATCCCCCAAACATATGCTGTGGGAGTTCCTGTCCTCTCCCTGCCCTTGCCATTGCACGGGAGCCTAGCTGCTCCCAGCAGCTGCTGGCTTCCTCTTGGCTCACCACTAAGTTCTAACGGAATGGATGCTGAAGACCAGCTCATGGCAAAAGGCATTTCCTCAGATTCTTACCCCTAACCATAGCCTACATCCACTTACCGAACAACTAGTCTCTGACAGTGAAAAATCCTCAGCTTACACTGCAGCCACCAAAGCCTGACCATAGCCAGTGGGGGGGGGGGGGGCGGCACCACTACAGGCCAGCACGTCGAAAGGTCCTAGTTCTGAACAGGATGACTCCAACTTGGAAGCGATCTCCTAATGGGTTCACTGAGGCATGAGTAACCAGAAAAGTGGGTCAGGGACCCGAGTCATAGTCTGAAGGCTTATATGCATGTTTGCTAGCAAAGCAAAGCTCCAGAGTTCTGGATGGTTTGCAAGATGCAAACAATGCCATTGGCAGATGGGTCCTCCCGCTACTGCCCCCACCGATACTCCCACATCAGCCTTGATGACCAGCACAATGACAATACACATGCCTGCATCTTCCAGTTATCCCCAAAGGCAGCCGGAAAAACAAGTCATCTCAGATGTTATCGGTACAGCAGTTTTCAGGTCACCATGCTCCAGCTGTCCAAGGCAATAGCCTCTGATTAAGATGGGCTTGATTTTTCTTAGTTGCAATGTTTTTTTTCCTATTTGGTCAATAGATGTCACATTAATGTGGGTTTTTAGCTTTTATACTTCTCTTTCTTCAACAACAACAAAAAAGTCAGATGTCTTCTTGCCTTTACTCCATCATGTGCTTATGCTTATGTACATAACTGTACATACACAGACATGCACACACACTTCTGACATAACAAGCAGGACTGCTAAGGAATTAAGTCAGCACTCTAAGCACTTGAAGACAATCTGACAAAGCAGCAGAGGAAAGCTGTCAAAGCTTATCCATTTCTTTGGTTTTTCCCTCTTAACTGTGATAGTTTTTTCTTCTCTCTGCGCCCCCCAAAGAGAAAATCTTATACCTTTCAACAGCCCAACATCTGAGCCAAAGCTACAAAATAGCACACTCCCATGTCCTATGTCATTTGAGACCTTCCCCCTCCAAGGCCCTCCAGGGTCAAAACACTGCACACCTTCTTTTGGGCTCACAAACAATAAGATTTGCTCAGAAGGGCAGAGGTGGCTTTACTCCATCAGGTGAGAAGCAAGAAATTTCCTGAGTGTCACAGTAACTTTTAAATCCATCAGAAACCATCTAATACCAAGTTTTTCAAGCATCGGAACAAATATGGAAATATGACCATTTGCAAAGAGCAAGCATTGCAAGTCCAACAGTGTAAATCTTCCTGGATCTAAGGAAGGTTAAACCGGCCATTTAAAATCAGCGCCAAATCAAAACCACAATGAGGTATCACCTCACACTGGTCAGAATGGCCATCATCAAAAAATATACAAACAATAAATGCTAGAGAGGGTATGAAGAAAAGGGAACCCCTCCTGCACTGTTGGTGGGAATGTAAATTGAGACAGCCACTATGGAGAACAGTATGGAGGTTCCTTAAAAAACTAAAGATAGAACTACCATATGACCCAGCAATCCCACTACTGGGCATATACCCTGAGAAAACCATAATTCCAAAAGATACATGTACCACAACGTTCACTGCAGCACTATTTACAATAGCCAGGACATGGAAACAGCCTTAATGTCCATCGACAGATGAATGGATAAAGAAGATGTGGCACATATATACCATGGGATACTACTCAGCCATAAAAAGGAACGAAATTGAGTTATTTGCAATGAGGTGGATGGACCTAGAGTCTGTCATACAGAGTGAAGTAAGTCAGAAAGAGAAAAACAAATACCTTATGCTAACACACATATATGGAATCTAAAAAATCGGTATTGATGCACCTAGTGTCAGGATAGGAATAAAGAAGCAGACGTAGAGAACAGACTTGAGGACACAGCGCGGGTAGGGGAAGCTGGGGCGAAGTGAGAGAGTAACATGGACATATATACACCACCAAATGTAAAATGAATGGCTACTGGGAAGCTGCTGCATAGCACAGGGAGATCACCTCGATGCTTTGTGACGACCTAGAGGGGTGGGAGGGAGGATTAAGAGGGAGGGGATATGGGGATACATGTATACCTATAGCTGATTCACTTTGTTGTACAGCAGAAACTAACACAACATTGTAAAGCAATTATACCCCAATAAAGATTTAAAAAAAAAAAAACACAGCATCAATATATTATTTCTGAGTGGAATGCAAAACTCCCTTGTAGCTTTATTGTGAAACCATTTGGAGCAGGGCCCTTAAAGTACATCCTCGGGCCCCTGCTGATGTATCAGATCCCTCACTCTCCTCTGTAGTTAGGGGAACAGTGGAAATCCTGGATCTCAGCCATCATACAGTTGACTGGAAAGGAAAAATTACAATAATATCCCAAGCAAAAAACCAACTAAGGGTAGATCTAACAAGAGTAGCAAACTTGATGGGTCACTCTTCAATGGAATGGCCAATGAACAGTTCTTATGAGTGCATAAGCCTCCCCACATATTTTACTCTCTTTCCAGCCTTATTCCCACCCCAAATGAAATATATGAACTCAAAGGAAAAACCGAAAGTTCTATGTCTAATGAAAAACTGCCTAATGATAACAGTCAACTTGCTAAGAAGCAAAGGATTAGAAGGCAATGTATATTTTGAATTCTTGTCTACATTAGGATTAGCAGTAAGCCCAGAGCTGACTGTATACCACACAGTGATCTCAGTTGGTGCTGGCATGGATTAGCTATGATTTAAATTTAAGGTAAGATAGATTTACATTCCATAAAGGTCTAATATTTCATGCATGAACCACAGAGTGAGCTTACAACTGTTATCTTAGCAACACAGCCAGCAAAAGCTCATTCACAAATTTATACTTGGTTTTGGTAAACAGAACCATCACCAGATCCCTGGGTAAACTATACAAGAGATGCTCACTTTTTCTTTGACTTAAAGCTCTGAGATTTTCAAGGAAAACTGAACAAATGATTTTCCACATAGATGAAAATCAATAGCCCCCCTTCATATTTAGTCATGGAAAATCATGTGGAAAATAATCTTAAAGGGCTACACTATTTACCTATACTCACCTGGTTTGGGACTCCCTTTCCCAAAGAGCTTTGCTGCCATTGGTATGGTCATGTTTAATTCCTTTCCACTCCAGCACAGGTTTATCTTAAAGAGGGCTTGTTAAAGTCTCCACTGTCCATTTAAACAGTCACTCCATATGGATATTAAGTAAAGCAAATCCACTTAGTGATTGCACCATGAGGAGGGGAGGCCATATTGATCATCCTGATTAGCCCTGTCAGCTAGAGTAAGGAAGACTGGCTGGCGCTAAAGGCCAGCTGCGCAGGGTACACAGACCGAGACAATGGGCAACATCGACGGCCTCTAAGCAATTGGTCTGGGCAGTGATGGATGTCATGGGAACAGCCTATGGGGTTATTAAGGGTATAGAACTGGCCCAAGAGAAACCCAAATTCCATTTCCTTTTATTAAGATAAAGTTGGACTGTCCATGACACAGTGCAGGACTAAGGAAGCTTTTGTCTCTTTTATCACTGACACACCCAAAAAATCAATTCATATATTAAATAAGTAAAAACTCAGGAGTGTGTGTGTAAGACAGACATTACAAAATGCTACTCGTCTGTGTTTTAAATTAAGAACAGAATTATAGAATTCCTCAGTAAGCACAAGTATAGATTATTTAATTCTATGTTATTTAATTTGTATCGTTAATTGCATTCTTTAAGGGAAGAACAAGGAGCCAAGGCTCTCTCTGCATCCTTTTGTGCATATCAAGGGGTATGTGCTTAGTAGGTAAGGGAACGATATATCACACTGCAGCTCTCACCATATAGGCTAGACTGAATGGAGCCTGCCACATTCTTCTAGACTAGAAAGAGTCCTTCCAAAGTTGCAATTAAATGGTTGAAATCAGAAATGATCAGAAAAAAATTCCCCTGTATTTATATGTACACCCTTCCCCATTTCTTTCCTTCTGTGCCCCCCAAAGAGGTCTCTACTAATTACTTAATTGTATAATCTGGAATCATTTTAACTTTCTGGTCCTCAATTTCCAAATTAAGACTAATAATCATTTTCACATTAAGAATACCAAGGCCTACAAACCACAGGAACACCCTGAAGACTAAATCAAATAAGTTATGCCTGGTAGAGTTCACATTTGAAAGATATTATTGTCCTTCCCTTTGCTCCCCATCCCCCCATCCAGCACTTAGCCCCATCAGACCCAGAAAAGCTCAGCTCATGTGGAGCACCTTCTGGGAAGGATGAAAGAACATGCTTTCTTCTGGACACCAGCCAGGTGTTCCCGCATGTGCACACACAACATCTACAGCTAGCAGAGCAATTCTCTGTTCCAAATTGGCTTTATGTCCTGAGCCTGTCTGGGCTGGGAGACTCCTTTAGTAGAATTAGCTAGAAATTCTGTGTAGAGAAATCTCTGGATTTTGCCATTCCTTTTGAGCACCTAATAATGAAAATATGAGGGTCTTTTATATTGGGCCAATTCCTCTGTGGTCACGGAGCTCTTCCGAGCAAATGAGGGGGCTCCTGTTCCAAGAAATCTAGCCAAAGAGCATCAGGAGGAAGAGCAAGACAGCAGCATCTCAGGAACATTTCTCAGCTACTTTACCACCTCCACGACCACTCCAGGTGCACATATTACTGCTACACAATCAAGTTCCACAGGATGAGGACTGGACTCACCTTGACTTAAGCTTCCAGAATACATCTGAGAATGTGGGGCTGGGGGTACACACAGGGAGGATGAATCAACGTCCTCAAGATACTGCATTTTTATCTCTAGTGACCAAAAGAGTCATTTCCCCCTTCAAAGACACTGTTTTCAGTAACTGCACATCAACTTCCCTTTGTCCTCATGCTAACAGTGTAGGGCAGTAGATTGTGCCCCAAATTCTGTGATTCCCAGTGAACATGCAAAAGGACACTGTCGTAGAGTGTTATCTGGCATCCTTCACAGGGTTTTCATCTTGTTGGTTGGCACTCCAACCTGAGTCCTTGAGCACTGAAGGTGTGAACAAATACATACTTAAGAGACGCAATCAACTGCTTAAGTCCCAAGGTGCTAGGCAAGCAGGTTTACGGAACTTGAAAAATCACTTTGGTGGAACAACAAAGGCAACAGGCATCTAGCCCCACAGACCATTTCCTACAAGTTAAGATTAAAAAGACCATGGGAGGGACTCACCTGGTGGCGCAGTGGTTGAGAATCTGCCTGCCAATGCAGGGGACACGGGTTTGAGTCCTGGTCTGGGAAGATCCCACATGCCACAGAGCAACTAAGCCCGGGAGCCACAACTACTGAGCCTGCGCGCCACAACTACTGAGCCTGCGCACCACATCTACTGAGCCCGTGTGCCACAACTACTGAAGCCCGTGCACCCTAGAGCCCGTGCTCTGCAACAAGAGAAGCCACAGCAATGAGAAGCACACACCGCAACAAAGAGCAGCCCCCGCTCGCCATAACTAGAGAAAGCCCGCGCGCAGCAACGAAGACCCAATGCAGCCAAACTCACGCACAAAAAAAGACCGTGGGAGCTCCTTCAAGTGGTACAGGATTCTAGTAAATTGCCTTTTACAATATACTGACCAAATTAAAACGGAAGGCATACCAGACACGGGAGCTTCTTGCATATGGAAAATTTTACTGCATGAAGTATAAACATTGCGGTTTAAAACCTGCTAACCTCACAGCATCTCAAGCTGAAGGTCAGAGGTTGACCTTCAATCTCTGCCATTTTGTATTGGTTATTTTATCAGTTCCCTAGAGCTGTCATAAAAATTACCATATAATGGGTGTCTTCAAACAATAGGAATTTATTTTCCTATGGCTACAGAAGCCAGAAGTCTGGAATCAAGAGTTGCTGGTGGGTCATACTCCCCGTGATGACTCCAGGGAGAATCATTCCTTGTTCCTCTCAGTTTTCTGGAGGCTCCATCTTTACATATGGCATCTTCTCTGTGTGTCTCTCTTTCTCCTCTCCTCTTTTTATAAGGACACCAGTCATCAGATTAACCTAGTATGACCTCAACCCTATCTTCAAGTAATTGCATCTACACTATTTCCAAATTGTGTCACATTCTGGGGTTTCACGTAGGCGTGAATTTGGAGGGGACACTATTCAACCCATTACAGTTATTAATGAAAAGTCAAGTTGGACTCTTATGGCAAGGATTACCTTGATATAAAAATAATACTTTCTGCAGAAATAGGAAAATACAGAATATATTCAAAGCCATCAGAGCTGGATAATGGGACATGTGAGAGACTCATCTAAGGAGATAAGCTGAAGTTAAGCTAAGAAAAGCCACAATTATGAGTAAGCCCACATCAACAGCTTCCCCATTTCTCTCTCACCCTTTGTTAAGGGAACAGAGAACGGTGTTGTCAGAGCCAAACGTGGAAATTATATGACATTTTTCAGGGGCAAAAAACCGCAGGTCTACTTCCTTCCCCCACCTCCAACCCAAGGAAGATTATGGACAGCACACAGCACATTTTTACCTGGACTCATTGCTACACTCAGTTAAAAATCAAATATTTCGAGGCTTCCCTCGTGGCGCAGTGGTTGAGAATCTGCCTGCCAATGCAGGGGACACGGGTTCGAGCCCTGGTCTGGGAAGATCCCACATGCCGCAGAGCAACTAGGCCCGTGAGCCACAACTACTGAGCCTGCGCGTCTGGAGCCCGTGCTCCGCAACAAGAGAGGCCACGATAGTGAGAGGCCCGTGCACCGCGATGAAGAGTGGCCCCCATTTGCCGCAACTAGAGAAAGCCCTCGCACAGAAACGAAGACCCAACATAGCCAAAAAAAAAAAAAAAATCAAACATTTCAGCATCCAGGCAACATAACTTAATCCAAACTGGGAAAAGAAAGCAGGTAATAGTATAGGCCAGCTCCTTTGCTTTTCCAAGTTACTCTGAAAAAATTAAAAAGCACAACAGTTCAAGCCTCTAAACTAGCTTCTATGCTGTGAGTTTAACTTGTAGAGTTAATATTAACTCCAGAAGGAAAGCCATTTCAATCACGCATGTTTTCTAACTGAACCTTTCTTCTGTACACATAAAACTGGGAAAGGTTTTCAACATCTTCAGCATAATATTTCACTCTGAAAACTAACACATCAGGAGAAACAATCTAGAAAGATTCAGAAGACCCTTCTACAGCTGCAAGTTCTCCAGGTTGCAGGAACAACCCCCTTCATTGTAAGAGAATGTTTCCAAGAGGGAAACTGTTGAATGATTAACTCCCCCAGCTCGCTGCTCTCCGTGGTCCCTCCTGTGGGTAGACAGAGACTCAGGCTGCATTCAACATGGAGTCCTGGCGAGCAGCACACAGTACCCTGGCTGCAGTGGAAGAGGCCATGCCCCCATGAGTGCCTCCCAGAGCACACGGGAGCATTTTAACACACAACCAGTTCACAACTGTCACACCCAAGCCGTCTGGCCAAAAGCCCCTACGAGGTCTTCTGCCAACACTAGGGGTCCACAGTCTCAGTTATCACCTCACAGGCTCCTGTGTCCACTGGCCTGCCTTTGTGTCATGGGGGCAGTGGGGAAGACTGGAAAGAGGAAGAGAAAAACAAATACCGTATGCTAACACATATATATGGAATCTAAAAAAAAAAAAAAGAAACAAAAATGGTTCTGAAGAACCTAGGGGCAGGATAGGAATAAAGACACAGACGTAGAGAATGGACTTGAGGACACAGGGAGAGGGAAGGGTAAGCTGGGATGAAGGGAGAGAGTGGCATGGACATATATACACTACCAAATGTAAAATAGCTAGTGGGAAGCAGCCACATAGCACAGGGAGATCAGCTCAGTGCTTTGTGACCACCTAGAGGGGTGGGATAGGGAGGGTGGGAGGGAGACGCAAGAGGGAGGGGATATGGGAATATATGTATACGTATACCTGATTCACTTTGTTATAAGGCAGAAACTAACACAACATTGTAAAGCAATTATACTCCAATAAAGATGTTAATAAAAAAAAAATACTCAGTAAGATTTACCAAAATAAAAAAAAAAAAAAAGACTGGGAAGAGGGAAGAGAAGAACAGAACAAAAAACTTTTCAAATCTTGTACCAGGAAATGGTCGGTGACATCGGACATAGGCCCTATCAGAGTATCTAAACAAAAGGTGGGTGAAGAAATAGGAGGAAATTTTAAAATTCAATTTCAAATTCAATAAAACTCTGTGAAAATATCTCTCACGGTCTTGGGCTACTATGACCCCTCCACTATTATTGAGGGGGAAATGCGTAGCTAAATAATCACCCGAGACGTGAATCAGCGTGGATAACTTGACCTCCTTCACAATTCTCCTTTCTTTTCAAAAAAGGACTTTTCATCCGGGAGACTACAAACTCTGTTCCTAGTCCATACTTTACACGCTATAGCATCTGTTTCCCCTTAATAGAAGGTGTACATTGCTTCCTTTACATCTTCAACACTAAAATCTTTCTCCCCTACTCTATGCATTTGATTTAGATGTTCCTAAAACCAAAATGAACAGAAACCCCAAAGGAACACCCCTCAGTGTGACAGACACTTCAAACGGTTCAGCAGTCAGAGGCGCA
Source organism: Balaenoptera physalus (assembly GCF_965194825.1). Classification (NCBI taxonomy): domain Eukaryota; kingdom Metazoa; phylum Chordata; class Mammalia; order Artiodactyla; family Balaenopteridae; genus Balaenoptera; species Balaenoptera physalus. The sequence goes on along the minus strand of NC_138883.1, from coordinate 107,568,755 downwards.
AGGTGGCAGCCGGGGCGTGTCAGGCAGCCTCTGGGATCCAGGTGTGACAGCCCACACAGGGCTGCTCACAGAGGCATGACAAAGGCAGAGCGGCAAGTGCATCCCCTGCTTCTGTTTGAGTCATGTTTCTCCTTTCTTCAAGTCTGCTAATAGCTCTTTATAAATGTGCAATCGATGTTAAGTGGGTACCTCGGCATATTAGATCAGGGAGGTGAAATGTCGGCGTCACTTAGCTGGGGGAGAGAGCAGACTGAGAAGCCAAAACCAGGAAGTGATCACCAAGAGGCATTCAAAGGATGGCTCTCGAGGGAGAGCATGCCAAGCACGGGCTTCACGTCACTGCCTTCACTGTCAGGCAGACCCCCTGGACTCACCCGTAACTCAGATGTGGCGAGTGGACTTGGCCTGGTTAACTTCTGCCTCCTGCTCGGACACATTTCTGCTGCTGTACTCTTTTCTTCAAATGCATTAAGCTGACAGGTTGGAAGTAAAGTAGCTGACCTCACTCCTGAGAATGCCTGCGCATTGAGATTTATAAACTGACAGTCCGAACAATCTGAGCCCCATGAAGCCTTGCATTTAAATCCAAACTCCACCCAGGACATTTTACGGGCATGTGGCACTCCATGGCCTTATCCCCTTTACTGAGCGGTTTAAAAACCTTCCCAAAGATGCACACTTGGGTGACACCTTCTCCTCCTCCAGAGCCAGTTCGGATGGAAAGGATCACACAGGCCGTGGATAGGAATACGTCATCTCTGCACTGCTCTTCTGAAAAAGTCATTATACATGAAGTGCTTTCTAAGAAAATAAGATTAATGAGACAACTCAGAAACTAGATGAAAAGGCTGGGTATAATGATGTTAAGAATCCAAGAGACAAATGTTCTGGTGAGATAGCAAAGGCCTCAGACTCACACAAGATTCCCTGTGAAATTACCAACAGAAGATGAAAACTGGGGAGAAACTTGCAACAGCTCTAAAAGCTTGGGCTGCATCCTATCTAGAAACAGTTATCTGGGGAGAAAATATAATGAAAGCAGTAAAAAAAAATGTTGCAAAAAAAAAAAATGAAAACTTACTCATCAGAGAGTAAGTTGAAATAACTACATCCTCACCGTGGTAGGAGACATACAGATAAATTACACAGACACGATATAAAATGTTCATATGTGATAAAAGTTTCACCAAAATTCCATGGGGAAATGAAAGAATACTTAAAAAGTGGTGCTGTGGAAATTATTTAGCTGAAATAAAACTAAGTTAGATCATACTTCATACTATAAGCCACAAAATTTATAAGAACTAAAAGTTAGGTCTTTAAAAAGAAAGCATACAACAAAGATTTATGCAATTTATCTCAATCAGACTGGTAAAAGTCTTTCTACGTAAAAACAACGCAAGAGAAGAAATCACAAAGGGATTTCACAATCTAAGTAGTAAAAACACTGTAAAATAAACCCAGAAGATAAGTGATCAACTTTGAAAATATGCCTGAAGAATATGACAAAAAGTTACTATCTACCTGAGAGATGCTAGCTAGGGCTGACAAAAATCATTAATAAAATGAATATCCTAATACAAAATGGTTAGATAATAGTAACAAATTTTTCAAAAAAATACAAATGGGAAGGAAATAAAAAGGGGGAAAAAAGTTCATCCTCAATAACATGTTTAAAGTACAAATCCAAATAAGACATTCTCTAACTATCATGTTAGGAGGTATATGAAGTCATCAACTTGGCAAGAAATACAGTGAATACACACTTCCCTCTATAGGAGGTACAATTTTTTTTGGCAGGGGGGGAAGCCAATATGGCAATATTATTCAAAGGTTGTAAATATGGTGGTCAAACTCTTTAGACTGATAATTTCATTTCTACAAGTTTATTTAAAGGAGATAATTAGAGATAAGCCCGGTTTTTAGGTCTGAAAACATTCTTCACTGCTTTTCATAAGCAGGGTACAAAATAATATAAATTACACACCCACAAGTGCACAGAGAAGACAAAAAGAAAATCCTCCTAAATTTTAAATAAATTATTTAACAATAAATTTTATTATCTTCAAAGTCTGGCTTTATTAATGACTTACAGTTTGCCGTGTTTTGATTTCCTACAATGTGCATATACAGTAGACAATGTCATAATCAACTTCTTAACAACTCTCGACTCAAAGCGACTCTTTGGTGGGTGTGTTACACCCACCATGGAGTAGTATGTCTACTACTTTGTTCCTAAATCTGTTCAAGCCAGTTGTATTTATTATGTATTTGTATATTTAAATATCATACGGACCAAGAAAATATGAGTACAAAAAGAAAGCGTTGCTGTTGGAACAAAAATTGAGAAGAATATTTTGATGAATCTCTAAAGAAGAAAATTGCTGCCATGTTAGATGAGGGCCAGACAACTGTCAATGAATGGGGAGAATTTTTTTTTTAATATAAAAGGAATCTATATTGATATTACTTCTCAAATACGTTTTAAGTTCACACTCGAAAGAATGCAAAACTAGAAATTATAGATCCACAACATGGGAATGATTAAGGATGGAATGATGTAGAACTCCAATTAGACCCATATTCAGAGAAGTTTATTACAGACGTATATATTTTAGGTCAAAGTTTAAATGTGTATGTTTTAGGTTAAAATTTATGATCCTCAATTTTAACTGACTTTTTATGACTGACTATAAGTCTAATGAAACTAATTTTGACAAACCAATTTTAAGTCTGCGTATGTCAAATAAGAAGGCTTCCTCTGCGTTCCTTTTACCATGTAGGAGCTAATGTTTCTTCAAGCAGAAAGGTGGTAGGGTGTTGGGGTAAGGAGAAGGAAAGCGAGGAAAGGAAAGAAAGAGTGAAAACACTAGAAAAAGAGGCTATTTTTATTTCCAAGCGGCAAAATTCAAAGTCTGGGCAGAAAATTTTAGAATATTTCGATGCTATAATGGCCTATTACACAGTTAAGGCAACAATGCAAATACCTCTACCTGCCACAGAGGATTTGATCAAAAGACAGACAAGTCACTAATTCAAATTTTCTTGGACATGTTGTTTCAAAAAATTGTCTAATAAAGCACTACAGATTCCAAAAGAAAATAAAACAGCTAATAAACAATTTAGCAAATGTTCATTTAAGCTAGCTGATAAATGTCATTCTATAGCAGCAGTGAATGTATTGTTTTTTGATACAGTAGGCCTGATATTTTAAAGACATTTTTATTAAGGCATCATTGACAGACAATAAAATATACATATGCTAAGTATACAAATAAATGTTTATATATGTATATTCCTGTGAAACATGACCATCAAGATAATTAACATATTCATTACTCCCAAAAGTTTTCCTCTACCCTTTAGTAATCCCTCCCTCCCAACTCCCTGTCCTCGGAAAACCACTGTTCTGTATCTGGTCACTATACATTAGTTTGCATTTTCTAGAATTTTCCATAAAAGGAATCATTTAGTATGTACTCTTCTTTTGTCCGGCTCTGTTCACTCAGCACAATTATTCTGAGAATCATCCATGTTGCTACATATACCAATGGTTCATTTGTTTTTATTGCTGCATCAAATTCCCTGAAATGGACATAGCACCGTTTATTGACCTCTTCATACGTGGATGGACATTTGGTTAGTTTCCAACTTGGGGCTATCATAAATAAAGTTCTTAGTACCAGGCGCAAGTGTCTGCTGTCCTGCCTGTGACATTTTTGGCTGGGACATATGATAGGTGCTAAGTGATGTCGGGCAAATTGTTTATCTGATTAAAAAACAGTTAGATCATAATTGATACTATACAGCACAATAAAATTTATAGGAATTGAGAGAGTTAGATTTTAAAAATGAAAGCGTAAGACACGGAAAGTTGAGGAAACTGCCAAACCGTTTTCCCAAAAGGTTGTACCATTTCACATTCCTACCCGTAATGTGTGTGAGTTCCACTTGCTCCATGTCAGCTGTACATATGTTTTGTAGGACACAGGGTCCATTGTCTATGCAATACACACTACACACAGCTGTGAGGATAAATAAATTATACATGGTCACAGAGTTAATGAGTGGCAGAGTCAGAATCGGAACTCAGAAATCTGAGCCCTGAGCTTTAGCTCTTAACTACTACCTGTATCCCTGCATCCCCTGCTATCATCTACACATTCTTGAATGCCGGTTATTTATCTTACAAAGCTATGAATGATCCCTAATATTTCTTTTCAGTTCTACCTCAGAAACAACTGATTTCAAATCTTTAAGAAGAGATTGGGTAAGAAGCCCTGGAATATCATTTTGAGCTAAAGAGTCAGAACAAATGCTAAATTCTTACCATACCAACATTTCTACATAATATAAAATCAGCACAGCAATGACAGAGTGGATATTGATTAATTCAGCCCAGCAGATGTCACCTATTAAGTACAAAGGTCGGTCCTAAGCAGTGAGAAGGTATTATTCCAAGGAACATGGCTTACTTTTCTGGTGCAAAGAAGAAAAAAATCTCATGAGCAGGCAGACTCATTACCCACTGTATCTCTGACTGCTGCTGTGTCACAAAGTCCAATCCCATTATTAAAAGGCCTGACCATAAAGACCCAGGGCTAGAAGATAACCAGGTCAGCAATGTGTTGTATTTTAAGAACTTCCTGGCATTTGTAGCCATCATTCTAACGGGTAAACACAGAGGGTAATTGTGCAGCCCCTTCTTTGTCTAAGGAGAGCCTAAGAGTCCAACAGGGACCAAGGAGAGTGGCTGCATTAAGGGAGAAAGCAAGGAAAACAGTACTTCCTAGCAGCAGCAGACCGTGACATCGACCATGTGATACAGAATACTGATTCATAATCAAAAAAAAGAAGAAAGGTTGGAAAAAATAATCAGCATCTCACCCCGTACTGACACAAGGAAAGGAGATAGCTCTATTAGTGAGATTAAGTCCAGGTAGAGGGGTCTTTGAGTGAAGGAGGATTGTTCAATGACGAATCGGATTTTTAATACCTACTGAGTGCACAGCACACTGCTGGGGTTGGGAGTGGGTGGTGGTAGGGAGTTAGGCGGTAGTTAGATACAAACAAGAAGTAGGAAACAGAAGGAAGGTCGCTACCCCAATTTGGAGTTTATCATCAAGTTGGGGAAAGGACCTATGCTCCAGAAAAGATATTGACAGGCACTGAGTGTGTCATGAACTATTCCCCACCACCATCTTTGCTAACACTAAGTGCAGCCACCGTGTCAAGTCCTCCCAGAACGCTGCCTCATTTTTATTCTCTCCAGAATCATGTGAGGCAGGCATTGCACATCTCCATTTTACAGATTATTAAACAGATTGGGGAAAACTTCGCTACTCGCATCTACCCATGTAGCTAGTAAGTGGTAGAGCTAGGAATCCGATGCAGCCCTGCTTGACTCCAAAGCTGATGCTTAGCTACTAGGTTATAGAAACTCTCCAGAGCCTTCAGAAACTCTTTCAAGAATGATCCCTCTGGGGCTTCCCTGGTGGCGCAGTGGTTAAGAATCCGCCTGCCAATGCAGGGGACACGGGTTCGAGGCCTGGTCCAGGAAGATCCCACATGCGGCGGAGCAACTAAGCCCGTGCGCCACAACTACTGAGCCTGCGTGCCACAACTACTGAAGCCCGTGCGCCTGGAGCCCGTGCTCCACCACAAGAGAAGCCACCAAAATGAGAAGCCCCCGCTCGCCGCAACTAGAGAAAGCCCGCACACAGCAACAAAGACCCAACGCAGCCAAAAATAAAAATATATAAGTAAATTTATTTAAAAAAAAAAAAAAAAGAATGATCCCTCTGGTTAGTGAAGGCGTGGAAGGCTTCTTGTAGGAAGGAGAGAGATACGGCAGAGAGACTGAAGAAAAGGAGGCAAGAGCATTACACTGGGCAGCCGCTTGGTGGGATGTGATCAAATACTAACAAACGTTCACCACTCACTTCATATGCCAGGCTCTGGTGACACAGTGATGAGTAATTCAGACCTGGCCCATGCCCTCCGGGGACTCAACATTTATTGAGGAAGGCACACAGCTCCCAGAGGGCGAGTCTACCAGGCAGGGACATACTCCTGAGGGTCTGGCACAATTGGTGTCCCCCACCATTCATACCTGATCTAAGAAAGAACAGTGGGTGCTATGTTTATCAGATGGCATGGCGCTGCCATAAATCAATAGCATAAAGTCAGTTTTCAATTCCTGGAACTTACCAGCTTTGAAATTTTAATTTGTTCTTAAATTGGATGATACTTGCATTATTTCAAATTATGAGAAAACAAGGGCTTTATAAATATTTTAATATCAGCCTATCTTTTTTTTATTGGTGTATAGTTGATTTACAATGTTGTATTAGTTTCAGGTGTATAGCAAAGTGATTCAGTTATACATACACATATATTCACTCTTTTTCAGATTCATTTTTCATATAGGTTATCACAGAATACTGAGTAGAGTTCCCAGTGATATATAGTAGGTCATTGTTGGTCATCTATCTTAAATATAGTAGTGTATGCATATTAATCCCAAGCTTCTGATTTATCCCCCTCGCCAACCACGTCTCCCTTTCGGTAACCATAAGTTTGTTTTCCATATCTGTAGGTCTGTTTCTGTTTTGTAAATAAGTTCATTTGTTTCTTTTCTTTCTTTTAAATAAGATTCCACATGAGTGATATCATATGATATTTATCTTTCTTTGTCTGACTTATTTCACTTAGTATGATAATCTCTAGATCCATCCATGTTGCTGCAAATTATTTCATTCAATAACAGCCTATCTTAAAGTGGCAGAATATACATGTGATCATAAGATGTAATCATACCCCTCACCCTTTCCTTCCTGAAAAATTCAACCTTAAAGTCTTTAGGTGGGAAAGAACAAAGTAGATGCCAGTAATGGGTATGGGAGGAGGTGCCATGGTGGCCCAGAACAAAAAAAAACTAGAAGGAACCCCATAGTGTCAAGTTGGAATTTAAAGCCCAAGTGTCAATTCATAGTTTTCAACATAGATAGGCAGACAGACACAGACAGTTACACACAAAGATGTAGTAGTGGCAATGTGTGTATACATATATATATATATATATATATATATATATGTGTATATATATATATATATATATATATATGTAGACATACAGTCAATCCTCACATACCTACTGATTCCGTATTTCTGAATTCACCTACTCACTAAAATTTATTTGTAACACAGAACTTAATACTTGTAGTGCTTTCCTGGTTATTCCCGGACACCTGCAGAGCGACATACATTTTCCTAGCTGAGGTCCAAGAAGGGAACGCTCTGCCTTCTTGTTTCAGCTCTCATACTGTCAATGTGTCCTTATTGTGGTCTATTTAGTGCCATGTTTTTCGCATTTTTTGTGGCTGCTTGGTGATGTCACCGTTTAAAATGGCCCCAAGTGTAGTAAGTGCTGTTTAGTGTTCCTAAGTACAGGAATGCTGCAATGTGCCTTATGGGGAAAATGCATACATTAGATAAGCTTCATTCAGGCACGAGTTAATTGCTGTTGGCCAAGAGTTCAATGATAATGAATCAACAATATATATTAAATGTGTTGTCTTTAAATAGAAACACACAGAATACAAGGTTACATATTGATTAGTTAACAAAAATGTTGTGACTAGAGGCTGGCAAGAACGTAACTCTGTATTTCCCCAAGGAGCAATGGTTCAGAATTTGTCACTTCTGTGTTCACTCCAGCTTAATACACCACAATTACTGTGAATAAAAAGAATGAAATGTTTTCCCCAGCTCTGCCCACTGAGAAGGCTTGGGATGAATGAAACCGCAACAGCAAACAGCACACTCAGTGCCCAGATCTTGGCTTCAAATCACCTTTCTCTAATAAAAGCTACCAGAGCTCCTTGGAGAAATGGCTGGTTCTAGGGCTGGGGAAGGGGAAGTATGAGATAAACCTGGCACATCTTTTTGTGTCAGAAAGTAAAGAACTGCTCAAAGAATGATGATGTGTCAAAAGGACAAAGGAACGAGTATGAATGGGCTCCCACTGGCCACATGAAGAACAATGTGAACATGAAAATAACAGTTACAGATTATGGCTTACTGAATAAAATATGAAAACATGAGTCCATACCAATACAAATAAATAAAATGAAAGTTTGATGAGGAATGGGATAGCTACATAGTTTTCAAGTATCTCCCTACAAAGTCGTTTTTCACTAGAACAGAAAGAAAAACAAAACAACAACAACAACTAAAAAAAAAACCTGGCAGACACAACCTCAATCACGTGATGACACAACCTGGCAGACAGAAGTAAAACCTGGCAGACACAACCTCAATCACATGATGACGCGAACAACATCAGTAATGGGACAAAGCTAGATTGTGCACCACGTGATAGGATGCAAAAAGAACAGCATGATTCCTGTGATATTCTTGCCAAAGAGGCAAAACTTCGATTTAATCATGAGGTAATAAGACACAAAATCAAACTGAGAGATAAGCTACAAAGTAATCTTCAAAAGGGTCACAGTCACGAAAGTCCAGGAGAGATGCAGGGACCATCGAAACTAAAGAAGACAAAAGACGTGGTAATCACAATAAATGGTTCTGAATTTGGTCCTCTTGCTATAAAGAACACGAATGGGACATTTGGTGTAACTTGAATGGCGTCTGAGGATTAGATGGCAGTAATTTTGATGATTGTACTGTGGTTAGGATGTCCTTTTCTAGGAAATACCTGCTCAAATAAAAGTAATTGGGGGTGACCCTGCATTAGGTCAGCAACTTACAATCAAATGGTTCAGGGAACCATTCTTTGCGCTTTACTTTCAAACGTTTCTGTAAGTTTGTGACTGTTTCTAAAAAATTACAAAGTATTTTTTTTTAAAGGGTGAATACCAAAGCAGTAAGCTGAAAAGGAAGGAAGCACAGAAGGAGCATTCCTCTCTACTAACTCTCTCTCCTCCTCTAAAGCAAAGCAAACCCGCCACTGCAAGCCCACAAACCCTCCAGGCTCCTTCCTGCACTGCCTCTGTCCTCCCCTGCCAGCCACAGTTCCTGCAAGGGTTCTCTACACTGACAGACCTCTAATTCCTCATCTTCTTCTTCCTCATCTGGCTTCTGCCCAGCACTTCACTGGAACCTGTTCTGGTCAAGGTTCTTCACGTCTCTTCCCTGCTGATAACATAGGTCTTCCCTTTCCAGTCTGCCGATCTGCACAGCACTGGACACCAGTGGATACCCTAGCGGACTCCCCCATCTCTGACCTCCTCCTTCTCCGTCTCCTCTGGAGGCTCTCTTCCTTGCTTAAACCTCTTGGTCCTTGAGTTCTCTCCTAGTCCCTGTTCCCCTCCTTCTCCTCCTCCTCCACACCCTTGCCTGGTAGATCTCAACTGCCCTCAGGACTTGCATTCACCAGATCTGCAGAGAGAGGCCAGGCCTCCCTCCTCATCCATGACTACACCACATTTCCCCACGATCTTTCAGATGCATATCAAATTCATGTTATTACCCAAAAAATCACCCCTCCCCTGCCACCCCCCCCAAACCTGCTCCCCTTCCTGAGTTCCTGATCTCAGTGGCACCAACAACCATCCAACTGTCAAAGTCAGAAATGAAAGAAACACCCTTGACAGGACCCTCTCCTGTGCTCTCATATCCAGTCACCTGACAACTGACCAGTTCAGCTCCTAAGTATCTCTCAAGTCTGTCCTCTTCTCCTACTCTAGGATACCATCATCTCCTGCCCAAATTACTGCAAAAGCGCCCTAACTGGGCTCCCCACTTCTATTCTTACTGCTCCTGAACACAGACTCCACGTCCCAAAGATCCCACTCAGCTTAAACCCTTTAATGGATTCCCCCTGTTTTTAGGAAAAGTTTAAGCCTCTTACAAGACATTAAGGATCTACCTGTCATCTCTATCTTAAATCCTCTGCACCAGTTATATGACATTTTCCATTTTCACCCTGACAGTACTGCTCCCAACATCCAGCAGAATGCCTAGCACTTTGTAGATGGTCAATGAATGTTTACTGAATGAATGAATGAATGAGTCACTTAGATAGGGGGAGGGTAGACCAACTTACTAACACAAACTCACATCTTCAGATATACAAAAGTATTAAGCATGGGACCAAAACCCTCGGCAAAAGCTTAAAAATGTCAGAGAGGGTCTGCACAAAGTAATGAGCAGCTCAAGGTCAAGGTCCTTAAGGTTAGATATTAAAGTGGAAGAAAGGAAACACACTTGCTCATAGTCAAGTACAAAGTGGTTCCCTCTATCACATGCCACACTATAACTCGATGCCGCTGTATCTAATGTCTGGGGCACACTGCCCGTGTTATGCTGATAGTAAAGTCAAAAATAGTGGGGCAGTGGGCCTGCCCAGGGACAGACAGACACAGATACACATCACACACACACACACACCACACACAAAAGCAAGGGCCGGGGGAGTCAAGTCTGCTCCACATAGGGGTCAAATAAACCCTAAGAAATAAAGACCAAATGACAACCAAAAACCAAATGAGGAACATCTACAGAAACTCACGTGACACACAGTGGTGTGGAATGATCTATCTTTCATTTATTATTCCTTATATTTCCTCTAAAACTCTACTAAGATATGGCCATTCTGGAGGCTTTGCTAAAATAGAGGCTAATATGGTCCCAACTAGGATCCCCCACTTGAATTTAGGTACTGCTGGGAGTCAAAGGAGAAGTGGAGTCAAGAGAAAGAAAACAAAGGCAACCGAATTAAGGCCAGTTTAGCTGAAAACCATCACTGAAATGGAACCAGTAATCTAATTAAGAAGGAGGGTTAAGAAGGAGGGGGGCTGCAGGCAGGCCACCGCCAGCCTTTCCAGCCTCGGAAGGAGCTCTTGATGTCTGGATGACATATAAAAAGCCACTGTGACTTCCAGTGACCCCAGGACGGCTCTGGTGCCTATTAAGCATTCACGGAGACTCTTCCCAGAGAGGAAAGACAGTCTAAGAGGAATCCAAGGGCACTTGAAAGGCAGGAGAAGGCCCACAATCACAAATAGGAAGCAACATCCATGGTACCCAGGATCACAGGACAGGTGAGACAATTACTGCTGTGAAGAGATACAAGTAGCTTAACCAGAGGGACAGTTCACCAGGAGAGAGAGTTGAGGACCCTCCAAGTCACCGCTGGTGACAGTGATGCCGCCATAGCCCACCACGGAACGCTGGCTGTGGGCCAGACCTGTGCTGAACAGTATCTATCTGTTCAAACACTACGAGGAGGGTACTATTCACTCCATTCTACACAGCAGAAGAAATAGGTGCAGAAAGGTCAATCCCCCTCCCCCCCCCATTTGTAAATCTAGTAAGTGGTGGAAATAGGACTTGGACCCGAATCTGCCCAACTTCACAATCAGTAACCTTCTTTTTGAAGTACCATTTCTAGTTACTCACTTATGAATGACTGTTCCTGTCCAGAAGGAAAAAGAGAGTGTCCACTTAAAAACACTCACAGAAGAATCTGGAAGTGAGGAAGGTAGCCAGCAGAACCATGGCGAACAAACCCTGTATCACTGACCTTACTGCATTCAGGTTAGAGCAACAAATGCTTACCTAATGGATGACCAGGACAATACCTTAACCCACCGTCCTTCATAAGGAAAATGAAATACTGTCCTCTAGGCCTGGACTCCAGCATCACTGAGCTTTTCACCGTGGAACCACAGGTGTTCCTTTCCTAGTATTACTCAAAATAATTCCAACCTAAAAAAAAAAATCTTTATGAAATGGCAAATATTGCCTCTCTCAGTCATCAGCAACACTACTTATACTACTACTAATACTAATAACTAGAAACACTGGTGTAACACTAGTGACACCGGTTACTATTACCACTATGCAAGTCTATGTAAACATACCGCACGTACGCAACGAAGGGAAATTCTGATATTCTGTTCTTTGAACACCTAATTGTGGCAGCACATGCATCTGAAGAGCCATTTCTTGCAGTTGGAAACTGTGGCAAATACAGCGATTGGCTCACTTTGTAGTATGGAAAGGCTGCAAAGCTGAACATTACATAATATCCAGGCTCTTTTGCCGCTATGGTGCCCTATGTCCCATAGACTCTGTCAATCAGACAGGCTCACGGGGGACTTTCCTTTGGAACTGAGTCGTGGGGAAAAGAGGCGGAGCGCGTGGGCATCCCCAGAGGGCATTTCTTTTCACAGGAGGCGTAGGGCAGGAGCTCGCTGCTCATTTGAGTACTTACTGCTCACGCAGTACTCACTGTGTTCCTCATTAAAGACCTTCCCACAGCAGCAGCCAGGGCAGCTTTCCAGATTCTGGCAGGAGATAATGATTCTGAAGGTGGGGTGGGGTGTATCCTGGAGGCTGAGCCTACAGCTGATTCCTCCAAACATTCCAAGGATTCTGGAAACACTCACCTCCTGGATTAAACCTACTTCAGCTTTAACTCCCTCAAGTCGATTCTGTGTCTAATACAGGAAATGTGAGCAATGACAAGAAGCTCATCACTTCTACTACTTTATTAAATTCGTAAAATATTAAGTATAAAATACTTAGCCACGAGGGATAAAGAAACAAACTCAATTTATTTTCGTTATATTTTGATATAATATCACTTGGGCCAGGGTAATTCTTACACACCATAGCATCACACACCATTCTATAAACCTAAACCTACACTGTAATTCACCTCATTCATAAACATGAGATAACTTGACCTACTTTCTAATATATTCAGCTCCTTCTCGTCTGCTTTAATCTGCAGTGACATTTTAAAAGTTGCTCTGATAATTTCCATTATATGAAAATGCATTTTTCATTTATATCATCTTTGATTTTCCTCCCACAAACAAAATACTGTTTTCTCAATGGTCAGCCTACCAATGTCGTAGGAAACAAGATGTACAAGACAGCTGTTACAAAAGGTTCACTGCTGAATTGGGCTCAGTGTTGGGTTTCTTGATGGGGGATGAGGGTGGGCAGAGGAAGAAGAGGCAAAGGATGAGGCAATTTTGCCCAAGTCCACATAATACGGGATGATGGGTTTGGCTCTCTCTTTGTATATAACCTGTGACAAATTATAGAGCACAGATTTTAAAAGCAACTATAATTTCATATCAAATAATATAATGCTTCCCAAATAATATAATGCATCCACGCATCCCAGTAATTCTCCAATCTCAGGTTACAAAGAAAAAAGGAGAAGAAATTCACTTCTACTCTCGTAGCTACCTTCCAACTACATCCACACTTGACCATCAACAGCCTCCCAGACCTGAGTTCCTTCCCTCTGACAAAGCCCTCTTTAAGTCCACTGTCAATAATCCTTTCGAGCAGGTCCTACTGTGTTTGAGAACTTCCTATGGCTCCCAAATGCCCAGAGCAAAGGTTTGCAATCTATGGCCCACAAACTAAGAATGGCTTTTACATTTTTAAATGGTTGAACAAAATTAAAAAACAAAAAATGAATTATACTTCATGACACATGAAAATTGTGAAACTCAAATTTCAGTGTCCATAAATCTAGTTTTATTGGAACACTCATTTATTTATGAATTGTCTATGGTGCTTTTTGCACTCCACCAGCAGAGTTGAGTAGTTCCCAGAGATGGTAGCCTAAAATATTTACAGCCTAGTCCTTTACTATAAATGATTGCCAACTCCTAACCTGGGGTGTAGAAGCCATAGCTCTTGACCTGACAATGCAGGTCATGGAAACCTGGATTTAACCGACCTTCCTAAGCCTTCTTTTCTTTTATTTGAAGACATAACATCTACTCCACTGAAACGGTCTTCTCCATTCCTCCCCAACATAACTCCCTTTCCTTCCTTGCCTGCTCCAAAGCTCCGTTCAATCCCAGTAACTTTTTTTTTTTTTTTTTTTTTAATTTTTGGCCATGCCGCATGGCTTGTGGGATCGGGGATTGAACCCGGGCCAGGGCGGTGAAAGTGTCGAGTCCTGACCACTGAACCATCAGGGAATTCCCCCCCAATAGCTTTTATTTTGTTTGATGTGGACCATTTTTAAAGTCTTTATTGAATTTGTTACAATATTGCTTTTGTTTTATGTTTTTGGTTTTTTGGCCACGAGGCATGTGGGATCTTAGCTCCTCAACCAGGGATCAAACCCGCACCCCCTGCATTGGAAGGCGAAGTCTTAACCACTGGACCGCCAGGGAAGTCCCCCCAATAGCTTTTAGCCACCTTTCTCTCTCTTCATAAAAAGAGTCAGATCATACACATTTAACTTCCATGAGGTTAAAAAAGAAAAGTCACTTAAAAAGTACCCAGGGCTTCCCTGGTGGTGAAGTGGTTGAGAATCCGCCTGCCAATGCAGGGGACACGGGTTCGAGCCCTGGTCTGGGAAGATCCCACATGCCGTGGAGCAATGGGGCCCGTGAGCCACAACTACTGAGCCTGCGCGTCTGGAGCCTGTGCTCCACCACGAGAGAGGCCGTGATCGTGAGAGGCCCGCGCACCGCGATGAAGAGTGGCCCCCACTTGCCGCAACTGGAGAAAGACCTTGCACAGAAACTGAGACCCAACACAGCCAAAAATAAATAAATAAATAAATAACTTTAAAAAAATAAATAAATATGGGCTGCTGTTAAAAAAAAAAAAAGTACCCAAAGGTATTCTCCACAGCTGTTTGTAATAGTAAAAGATGAGAAATACCCCAATGTCCACCAGTAAGGCAGGGTGAATAAGTTCAACCCCATCCACACAATGAAGGATGGGCAGCTGTGCCCAGGGGTGAATTTCATCACTATGACCACCACAGAACAAGAGCCAGGATAGATCAAACGAAAAAAACAAGGTGGAGGAAATGTGCGTTGCATACTATCATTTACCTCAGAAGGCGGTGAGATATAAATATGAAAACATGCAACCATTTGATGATATATCTTTTTTTCAAGGGTGCAAGGAGAAACCCTATCTTTTTCAATTGCTACATATGCTGAGGGACGGAAATAGGATGGAAAGGGGACTGAGGCAAAAGCAAACACCTCTGAATATATAACCTCATGTTATGGATGACACTTGGAAACCTTGACCGTGTTGTGCAAAATTATCTAAATTGAAATTGAAAAAGGAACTTCCTAAAAGCAAAAACTAAAATGAAACCAATGAACCTAACTATGTATCCAGTTGGTGGCACAATGACAGAGAAGAGCTATTCTAAATGTCTTTAAAACACTCTGTTGTGTATGTAGCATGAGGTAAAGCAGATGAAAAAACACAGCACTATTAGTGAACTGGAAATCTGGGTGTATGAAAGAATATAGATATAAAGTTGATAAAGCTAAGTAAAAACCCTGTATACCTGAATTTCACTTGGATGTATTAGTAAGAATTAATGAGTTTTATCTCTGTACACAAACACACACACACATATACACACATTCATCCATACCTGTTCCCTAGTTCAGCACTGAATGGATCCAGGAATAACAATAAATCCAGTAGTAATAAATATTCCTAGTTTCTACATTGTACCTTCTAAACACTCAAGGAACCAGGGCTCCTTAGAGAAGTAGTGCATCCAAGTCTGGAGTACAAAATGGATAAGACAAACCAGTAACATTTTTGTCATACCAGAAAGAACACAAAAATACAAAAGTACAAGTTATGTCAAAAGGACTTGGTAATGAGTTTCCACTGGTCAAATATGGGACAAGTTGAGTATCAATAAGAATATTAAATTGAAACACATCAGTTACATTTACCCTAAAAAAAGAAAAAAAACAAGCCAAGAAAAAAAACCCTCTGTTCACTTTTAGATGCTGCTGCTAGAGAACTCATTGTTTTGAAAATAAAGGCAAAGTATCGAGCATTTATCCTGACATTCCTACGTGAATGTCAGAGTAAACAAATAGTTGTGATTAAATTTCTATCTATGGGGGCTTCCCTGGTGGCGCAGTGGTTGAGAGTCTGCCTGCCAATGCAGGGGACACGGGTTCGAGCCCTGGTCTGGGAGGATCCCACATGCCGCGGAGCAACTGGGCCCGTGAGCCACAACTACTGAGCCTGCGCGTCTGGAGCCTGTGCTCCGCAACAAGAGAGGCCGCGGTAGTGAGAGGCCCGCGCATCGCGATGAAGAGTGGCCCCCGCTTGCCACAACTAGAGAAAGCCCTCACACAGAAACGAAGACCCAACACAGCCAAAAATAAAAATAAAAAATAAATAATATATAAATTAAAAAAAAAAATTTCTATCTACCTACCTACCTATTTTTTTGGCCAAGCCCCACTGCTTACGAGATCTTAGTTCCCTGACCAGGGACTGAACCCGGGTCCCGGAAGTGAAAGTGCCAAGTCTTAACCACTAGACCACCAGGGAATTCCCTAAATTTCTTTTTATAAAGTATCCTCGTATATAAACAAAGGAGGGAAGACAGAATTGGCATATCACTATTTTGCAATCACTAATGAATTAAAAGACATAGGCAATAGTCTTTTTGATCATTAATCAATGATCAACAGTATCCCAAAAAGAGACCACCATTTACTATGTATCTCAATGAAAATACACAGCCTACCTATGATATAGTCTTGCCAAACAAAAAAAAGCCCATATATGAGGCTGACCAAAACTCGAGATTTAACAAATTATAGAAAACACGGGGAACAGAGGAACATGTTAAATGGCAACATGGGGAAGCAATCATCAAACTCCAGACTGCGGAAATTTTACGGCATAGTTTCTCAACCTCAGCACTAATGACATTTTGAGCCAGATAATCCTTTGTTGTGAGGGGCTGTCCTGTGTACTGTAGGTTATTTAGCGGCATCCTTGCCCTCTACCCACTAGATGTTAGTAGCGCCCCTCAGCTGTGACATCAAGAATTGTCTCCAGATGGTGCCAAATGAAGGCAGAAGAGGATCATGCCCACTGGAGAATCTCTGCTGTCAAGGACAAACAACTCAGTTTCTTAAATAAATCACAAGGGGTGGGGCAGGGGCGGGGGGAGATGGAAGGGTAACCTATAGATCAAAAGGGGATTAGAAACATGTCAATCAATCGTAATGTATAAACCTTATTTGGATCCTGATTCAAAGAAATTAAAAAAAAAAAGACAGTTGAGGCAATTTAAACATTAATTTGATATTTAATGATATTAAGGAAATATTGGTAATTTTCATGTTTTTGGTGTGATACAGTTTCGTAGATTTGTTTTTAAGTCCTGTCTTTTAGGGACATATACTGAAATACTGACAGGAAAAAAATAAAGTAGCAAAGACGTGCTTCCAAGTAATTGGTGAGAGACAGAAAGGTATACGTCATATAAGACCAGATAAGAATTAATCATCATTGAACGAGAGTGATGGGCACATAGTTCACTATACAGTTGTCTTCACTTTTGTATAGGTTTGGAAGTTTCCCTAATAAAAAGGTATGAGTAAATCAATCTGGCAGGCAATTCCATTCCCATTCCTCTCAGTGAGCACATAAGCCCCAGAATGACCGGGAGAGGGATGTAAGAATTTACAGTTCCCTGGGCTTGTTCAGTTTCTAAATGCCTCTTGGGGTCCTATCTAGATGCTGAGAGTAATTCTATTGTTTACAACACGCCCTTAAACACAAGAGCCAACTACTTAGCTGCAAGCTCTTCCAATACTGGGAGAAAAGCCTGTGAGCTGTGTTGGACTGACCGGGCACTAGGATTCCGGCATCTAAGGTGGCATCTTCCCAATGGATGTTCTAGAGCAAGTTAGCCTATGAAGGATTGTTGCCTTGAATGCTGAGTGCAAAGCTGGCCCCCACGTAAGGCGTCAAATATTACTCATCCTGGAAGGAGCCCAAGTTCTGTGAGCTGCCCGGCCCACCTCAGACTTTCATTCTAGGTGACAGAAAATAAATTTCTATCTTGTTTAACCTACCGCAGTTTATAGTCTTTTCCACTATGCACAGCAAAATGTACACCAATTAACCCAGAAATAAATTCTCCTTTCTCTTGGAAGCCTACTCTACCCTACGAGAGACAGCTACTCCTTCCTCTGAACTGACTCTCTTTTCCTGCACATTTGTCACAGATGCCTCTTCATTTCGTTCTTCCCAGAAACTTGCAGCCCAAACATGACAATGTCATTATATGCTCCAGGGCCAGTTTTTATTTCTGTCCTTCCTAGTTCAGAGTATTGAAAGCGTTTCCTCTGAATCCAAGTTTCTGTGAACAGTGGCCACCAGAGAGGACGAGAGCCTCGCTCCACACAGCTTGTCCCCCAGGCCTGCGTTAAACTCTCCAAAGGGACAGGAAAAGGAACCGAGAATCCTGTGTGACCCAGATGCCTGGAGCCGAAAGTTCTCCTGCAGTGGAGATTGAGTCATTCTTTACTCCTCAGAGGTAAACAAAAGGAAGAATGATATAACATACTTGGGGAATGCTTAGGATCAGGTAGTAAAAAAGACTTCTTAAATGTCACTTATTTCCTTCTCTTGATGAAGGGGTGGGTTCTATCCCAGTCTTCTAGAAACTACGTTTCTAGGCATGGAATAAAACTTTGACCAAGATTTAAATTGTCCCAGCAGATTTTTTTCCCCCAAAACCACTTTTGCCCAAGTATCATTTGACTATACAACTGTGAAGATCAGTGATCTTTGTCTAATGGAACCAAAATTGTCTCATACAGATTACAACTCTGCTTAGCACTCTTTCCGACACTGACAATCAATCAATCGATAGAAAAATAACAAATTGCCAAGTCAGAGTTAATCACTGCAAGACGGTGGTAGTGTAATCTTGGACTGCGTATCACTATCTAATTTAAATGTGGAAATTCACCTTTGGTCACCACTGCAACGAGGTAAATTTTGATCCCCATCCATTCAGTCTCGATTTCACCAAGCTCAGATATCTCCTCTATAAATAAACGAGGGACAGCTCTAAAGACATCCCTTTCATTCAATACTTATTTGGGGGCATAAATATAATAGGTCAAGATGTTTGGAGAATAAGCCTGCACTGAGTAGCCCAAGTCAATGCCATCACCTTGACCTAACAGAGGGAACAGGGAGGAACTCCATCCACAGCCACCGACACCTCAATGGGCTATGACATAGAAAGCAGACGACCAGCTCCGTGGTTGACAGTAGAGAGACTGCTGGTTCCACTGATAAGGCTTCACCTGGGGTCTGCTTAGTGAGGAAAGCAAGCAGCCCAGAGAAGGGAGAATGCCAACACTGTGTGAGGGACCCAAGCTGCCGTCCATCTGGTCATTACCATAATAGTCATTCACTAAATACAGTTATACCAGAAGATTTATGAAGACCACGGCATTCTGAGAGAAAATAAAGTGTGTTCAAAGTACAACTTGATTGTCTCTCCAGTCTTTCTAAAATAACTACCAAAACATACCTTATATTAAGACAATCAAGCGCACCTGACTCACAGACATATACTTGAGGCTCTAAGAAAACCCTTAGATCAACAACCACTGTTGACAAAGCACACTTCCAGTTTTCCAGCAGGATTTAGTATGAAGCCCTCTTTCTCACTCCAAATTCACAAAGAGAACATTAAGTAGGGAAGCGCCTTCCCATTTCCAGTCATTCTGTATAAGGAGCCCCTGGCCACACAATGCACCCACAAGGGTGAGGCTGGAAAGTAAAGCAGAGCTGATTTTCCTAGAGCAGCAGGATTTTCTGGAGGGAAGACAGAGGTTTGTTGGAGAAAGCATGCAAGACATCACAGAGACAAGTCTTTTCTAACCTATAAAACTACAGCTGGCACCATGCCCCCCAGCCTGTGCCAGGACCTAAGAAGCACTTCCCAGTGGAGACCTTGGAGGTCTTTCATTCACAGTCTCAACTTCATGGTATACGAAATGCCAAGGGGAACATCTGTTCTATGGGGCTGGTGTGAGGATTTCCACAGACACCAGGCCTCTAGTACCGAGGTGCCTAACCCTTCAGGTCCTCATTAGATAGTGGCTAATGACAAAGCCCAGGCTACTGCCCCTTCAGAGACACCAGAGCCTGAAACTACTTTTCCAACAGCGGTAACAAACTTCTCCTGGCCACATCAGCACCAGCTCAGAGGCAGGCGGCACACAGAGAGATCTGTTCTGGCTGGAGAGTGGGGGTCTGTGTGAGTGAGATCTCCAAAAATAAAGTGGGTTCCCAGGAGGGATGGGAAGGCAGGGTCTAGGAAAGAAACTTGAGGCTGCATTCCAGACAGCTGGTGCTGTGTGAAAGGGAGAACCCACTCACACGTGCTCCGTGGAGGGGTCTAGGTATGAGGACGTCAGGCTTAGAGAGGAAGGAATATAACCCCACCACATAATCGGGCTGCCATGGGAACAGCAGCCCCCTAATTATAACGGAGTAAAGGCTGCTTCTTGGTTTTAACATTTGGAATTGAGTTATAGGTAAACCATGGACGCCCTTACTGGGATTAAAGAACAGAATATAATTATTACCAACTCCGAGCATATAAAATTCAAAGGTACAGCTGCCCCAAATGGAAAGGTTGGGTGGCGGAGGATGGTAGACAAGAAATAGTGCCTCTAGGAGACAGAATAAGAATAGAAGAGGCTGCACGTGTCATCCGAGGTTACAGAGGGAGGATGAAAAGCATGAATCAGACGTAGGGAGGAAGGGAGATGGGGATGGTCAGAGCGAGCTAATGGCGATCACAAGACACCAAAAAACTGCTTTTAAAACTGATAAAGGGAGAAATGGTGCTGTAAGCATAATATTTATACATGTGGAAATCACCAAAAAAGCAGCAGAAATGATCCACAGGGGGTAAAAAGTGGTTGCTTCTAAGAAGTAAGGCTAGTAAGGGAAGGAAGAGAGAGTGTAAGATACTTGTTCCTTTCCATTAGAAGCTTTTCTGTAGCATTTTCTATTTTTAGCCATTTGCATGCATTACTTAATTTTTTTTTTTTTTTTTTTTTGGTTAATGAAAGATCCTCTATAAGGCCATTGTTTAGATCACAGCAGTAGGATTTTTCTCAGCTTCTACTGGGCCTGATAGTGGTATGTGGAGAAGATTGCAGCCGGCCTCACAGTGTGTTTACTTTATTTTAATCTTAGTCAAGTCATGTTTAAACTCTACACGTGCACAAGTCATTTTACGGTTCTGGAAAACTGTCCAATTCTGGACAGCTTGTTGTAAACGGAATAGAAAGGCTTTGATGGTCATTTTAGATCTTCAGAATATGGGGCTTCACAGCTACAAAAAAGAGTCATTTTTCAAGACACATGTTCTATAAGCACAAGTATTCCAGAGCCTCTGAGTCCATGAAATCCAATCAATTCTTAGCCAGCAAAGGCTCAAATCTTGAGTTCTCCAGGAGGGCTTTTTAACTTTGAAAGAAATTAACTGATGAGCATAATTAGCCAAAAAGCTTAAGAAACAGCACATTCTACAACACCCATGGATTAAATTTAATTACGAAAAACAATCTGGAAATGGTTATTGTTGTTGTTCTGAAACATTTACCAAGTACAGACCGCAGAGGAAGGACCCCAGCACGTGTCTGGAAATCCTGACCAGTGAGATGACGCTAATTAGGACTCCCAGCCACTCAGGGAGCCCACAGGGGGTGGCAAGTGGCAATGCCTACAGTCGACAAGCAGAGGAACCTAGGGAATCCGGCTAATGGAGGACGGCAGGAAGACAAAAGTGCATAACAGATTACATTTTTAATGAAGAAAAGCAAGCACAGGAACAACTTATCTTTTCTGACATCGTATAGCATTTAAGTTACAGATACAGAGTAACAAATAGCTATGTAGATCCTGCCTTGAATTTTACAGATTCAATACCCTCCCTAAACAACACTGGGAACTAAAAATTCCCAGAGGGCCAAAAATAATGTTTTTCATTTAAAATCGGTTTTAAAATATTTTTCTTACCAGCCTGCAGGGAAAATGGAGATAAGTTCAGATTACTGCATCTATGATCAAATCTGGAATATACCATGTGTCATTAAGTTAAACACCAAACAAATCGTTTATCATATGCTCCCCTCCATCTACTCTCCATCAATCTCTCTCATCTCCCTCACATGCTTGCAATGCTTTAAAGCATCATGTTTATTCCTGAGAAGCGTGGCTGTCTCACATTCTTAATTGCTCATCCCTACAACATCTCATCCAGTATGGCCTGGCCTTCTGAGAGGCTCAGAACGTGACTGATTGATTACACTGTTCATTTCTTTAAATTTTATTCAGACTTGGACTGGCCCAGACCCCTTAAAGCAATTCTACTTCCTCTAGTTTATGTCAAAATAAAAGTTCCTCGAGCATTTATTCATGACTTGAGGCACTTCCAGAAATGTCAACATTTCAGATCATCTCTCATATTCCTACACATTTAAGATAAATGTTTCTGTTGTCACCATTGTTGTTTGATATAGCTTTTCCAAAAACAAACAAAAAGGCAGTGAAATAAATATCCCTAGGGTAGAAGCAACCCAATTGAAGCATACAAATCAGGCAGTAAACCAAGTGCTGGCCGCAAAGGAAACCATAAACAAGACGAAAAGACAACCCTCAGAATGGGAGAAGATATGTGCAAATGAAGCAAATGACAAAGGGTTAATCTCCAAAATATGCAAGCAGCTCATGCAGCTCAATATCAAAAAAACAAACAACGCAATCCAAAAGTGGGCAGAAGACCTAAACAGACATTTCTCCAAAGAAGATATACAGATTGCCAACAAACACATGAAAGGATGCACAACGCCACTAATCATTAGAGAAATGCAAATCAAAACTACAATGAGGTATCACCTCACACCAGTCAGAATGGCCATCATCAAAAAATCTACAAACAATAAATGCTGGAGATGGTGTGGAGAAAAGGGAACCCTCTTGCACTGTTGGTGGGAATGTAAATTGATACAGCCACTATGGAGAACAGTATGGAGCTTCCTTAAAAAACTAAAACTAGAACTACCATATGACCCAGCAATCCCACTACTGGACACGTACCCTGAGAAAACCATAATTCAAAAAGAGTCATGCACCACAATGTTCATTGCAGCACTATTTACAATAGCCAGGACATGGAAGCAACCTAAGTGTCCATAGACAGATGAATGGATAAAGAAGATGTGGCACATATATACAATGGAATATTACTCAGCCATAAAAAGAAACGAAATTGAGTTATTTGTAGTGAGGTGGATGGACCTCGAATCTGTCATACAGAGTGAAATCAGAAAGAGAAACACAAATACCACATGCTAACATATATACATATGGACTCTAAAAAGAAAAAATGGTTCTGAAGAACCTGGGGCAGGACAGGAATAAAGACGCAGATGTAGAGAATGGACTTGAGGACACAGGGAGGGGGAAGGGTAAGCTGGGACGAAGTGAGAGAGTGGCATTGACATATATACACTTACAGATGTAAAATAGATAGCTAGTGGGAAGCAGCTGCATAGCACAGGGAGATCAGCTCAGTGCTTTGTGACCACCTAGAGATGTGGGATAGGGAGGTTGGGAGGGAGATGCAAGAGGGAAGGGATATGGGGATATATGTATATCTATAGCTGATCCACTTTGTTACACAGCAGAAACTAACACAACTTTGTAAAGCAATTATACTCCAATAAAGATGTTTTTAAAAAATACATGGAAATATGAGTAAAGAGAAAATTATACTTTGGGAATACCATATGAAATTGTGTTAAAAAAAAAAAAAAGTGTTGGGTTGACAGAAGGGAAAACAACAGGTAAGTCTGTCAAATTTCATTTAAGTTTCCCAGAAAATAGGAATGTTAAAACACAGGAAAGCCAGACATCACTGAGGGAGGAGTTCAAAAGGACTGAACCACCATGTTGCAATCAACAAAGACCATGGTTAACTTCACAGAACTTTTGAAGCAGTCAGGGTTAGGCAGGCATCTTAAACTATGTGGAACTGTTGCTCCTCCTTCCTCACGTTATTTCACTGTCCTAATAATTCAGTCCATTACTGCCTCTGTCCTCTACCCATCCTACCCCTCCAACACATCCCCACACTCCAAGGAGAAGTAAACAGGAAGCACACTCATCCATTCTCTATAGACCCATGGCATAAGAATACACTTGGTAGGCTGTTTTTGGATCTGAAATCTGAAATCTATAGGAAAGGTATACATCTGACGTGTTTCCTGTCCACTGTGCCTAGGCCCTTTAGCTAGACTGGCCCACCTAGTGCTGTCTGCAGATCCTCAAAAGACAACGTCCATGGACTTCCCTGGTGGCACAGTGGTTAAGAATCCGCCTGCCAATTCAGGGGACACAGGTTCGAGCCCTGGTCCGGGAAGATCCCAAATGCCGCGGAGCAACTAAGCCCGTGTGTCACAACTGCTGAGCCTGCGCTCTAGAGCCCGCGAGCCACAACTACTGAAGCCCACGCTCCTAGAGCCCGTGCTCTGCAACAAGAGAAGCCACCAGTGAGAAGCCCGCGCACCGCAGCGAAGAGTAGCCCACGCTCACCGCAACTAGAGAAAGCCCACACGCAGCAACGAAGACCCACCCAGCCAAAAATAAATAAATAAATAAATTAATTAAAAAAAAAAAAAAAAAAAAAGACAACGTCCATGCCAAGACACCCAGAAGATTCCAGGGCAGGACAGCTCCTTTACTCTTTCCTATCCTGTACATATCTGATCCCACTGCCCTCAGCTCATAACTCTTGACCATGTACTTGACCCCTACCCATCTTTGCACTCCTCACACTTGGCATTTGCAATTGTGTCCAGAGTTAGACATTCAGCCCTTCTCACACCTAGCTCTCAGCATCCCCACATGGCAGACAGACACTAATCTGTCAAACACCACCTGGCCAGAGGCTGCCCACAGTGGTATGAAGGGAGGATTCTGTATGTTTTTATCAGAACTCAACACACTGTCAAGTTTCATTTTTACACTGACTGCAAGGTGGCTCACAGCTAAATTTAACGTTCACATGGATGAGCCATTTTTATTTGGGTTTTCCAGCACAACAATCCCTGGTCTTCTGTTTGACCTCTGACTTCTCTGTGTTCAACCATGCCAGCTGTCACAGTATTTTCTGGAAATAACCGATGTATAACTAGAGTATATTTCTTTCCTGCTTCAGAGGAATGACACAGTTTTAGAGGCAGAGGAGCCCTTATCAGTCACGCACCCCAATATTTCCCAAACACCAGTCCCCAGGCCAGCGCTAGTCCATGGCTAACGGTCAGTGGTCACCAGAGCAACAAGAAAGAGGAAGGAAATGAAGAGTTTTTCACAACGCTAAACACACAATTGAAAGACAAATTCACGACATTCTTACATTTTTAGTATTAAAATATTTCTTCTTTCATGAAATGATGTTAGTACATGGTAGTTACTAGGTTGGCCAAAAAGTTCGTTCCGGTTTTTCTGTAAGATGTTACGGAAAAACCGGAATGAACTTTTTGGCCAACCTTTTTTAAAAAAATCTTTATGAAAAATCTTAAACACAAAATAGAGGGATTACCATATAAATAAATAGAGAACTCTCATGCACTATCCAGCTTCAACAATTACCAACTTTGTTTACGTACAGCCCAAAGAATCTAGTAAAAACTGGTCCTAAATTTTTTATTTCTATTCCACAAAACCTAAAAGTGTGGGAATGACATGGCTGGGCCAACCTCTTACATTTTACAGATAAGGACTTGGAGACTAGCAGAGATTAACCCGTCCCCACTTGCACAGCTGGTCAAGAACAGAACTGATACGTCTGGTGCGCCATGATACGGTTTTGGAGGGTAGGAGCATGAACCAATTCTTTTTAACCTGTCACACTTTAACTGAGGCACAGCCAAGACCTGCAGAAGAGCGCCTTTTGTCTCTGCCCAGGGCACTTCATACACACTACTTGGGTGCAGGCAGCCACAACCAGGACAACCAGATGGGGAAAACCAATAATCTGTAACCAAAGTTTACTTCATCTCACGCTTTAGCAATTGTGCATCATCCCTGGAGAGCTCCAGGAACTACCAAATAGTTTTAGGACAAAGATTACTGGAAGCTTCTACATTAATTCCTCATCTAGCACTTCCCTCCCCACCCCAAAAATTATGAGGCAAACATATGGAATGAATGAGAATTCACGCAGTAAGTTAAAAAAACAGCTACTCATCTCCTCTTCTAGGCCTTCCCCTCCCCCCCGACCAAACTACCAGGTGGAAAAAAATCACACAGCAGTGGAAGTAATAACACCAGGAAGCTACACTCCTGTCTCACAGAACTGTGGTAAAAAGACCAAACAAGACAGTATGAAGTGACAATGTTTTAACGCTCTGTAAAACTTTACCAATGCAAGAGGGTGGCCAATGGATAATAAAATATTTTTTTAAAGGACTCACCTAAATTCTCAGTTTATGTAGAGTCGATTTCCCTGAAGATGTCCTGAAGCATCTGAGAAGACTTCAGCAGCAATACCTAAAACAATAATAAAAATCATCAGAATAAGTAATGTTATAGACATCAGTTTTCAAAAAAAAAAAAATCTCAATCTATACATTTGGTCATTTCCCTCACACTAAGCGTGAAAGGAAATAACTCAGGAAACAATGAATTTCCGCTGCAACACATGGGCTGGGAATTTTCTTCACCAACAGGGAATTGAGGTCCCAAGACACTTATTTTGAAAACCAAAATTATGTTACAGTTGAAGCAAAACCACATTATTCTCTTCCCTGTGATAGGAATGCTTAAAGGCTTTGAATTTAAACAAAGATGATATATATACATCCTCCTTCCTGCCCCCACCTATATTTAAAACAAAAATCACTGGTACTGCACTCTGATTCTTTTTAAAAATCAGCATTCATGAGCTCTTGTCTTATTCACTTCTTTCCTCCTTAGTTGCTGTAACCCATCTGTGAAGTGGTCCCTTCTTGTTTCAACTGTTCCCATCTCGTTCACAGTTTTCTGAGGCACTGATAACTAAGCATTTAGCAGCTTATTCATGCAAACCCAATTTGAAGCAGAGAAGCACCATAATTGCAGAAGCAAACAAAATGGGCCAGCCACAACTAAACAATGATCTGACTAACAACATATATATGAACCAATGAAACAATAAACACGCAGCTATAGAACCAAGTATTCATATGAAACAGACCAAGTACATGTAATCTAATCTGGGTAGGTATGTGAGACTGGTTAATAAATGATGATGGTCAGCTATTTAGGAGGAGGGAAAAATCTAACACTCTCTCTCTACTTAAAGAGAATAAACTCAAAATAGAATCAAATGAGTACTAGAAAAATATACAGATGAATAGTTTTATAATACAGAAATAGGAAAGGCCTTTTTAAACATGACATCAAAATGTGAAACTCCAGGACTGAGACATTCGGCTGACAACATTTTTAAAATCTCAAATACACGAAAGGCAAAAACAAATCAAAAATAAAAACAAAGAACACACAAATCTAGATACTTTGGTCAAAAGATAAAATAAGAAACTAAGTAGGATATTCATACAAGAGACATATGAAAGGTTGCTATCCTTATGCGAAAATGTCTTAAAAGTGAGTAAGCAAATTAATACTCCACCTCAAAATGGACAAAGCAAATTAATGAACTGCCCACGAGAATAGAATAGTAATAAACATGAAAAGATACTCAACTATACTAACAATGGAAAAATACAACTTTAGAAAACCTAGCTCTTATTTTTTACCTGTCAGGTTGGTAAAAATGCCCAAGACTGACAGTAGCTGTTGTTATGGGCCTAGCTTGTGATGTAGCCGCTTTGGCAACAATGTCAGCATGTAAAATGGCACACACTGTGATACAGCAATCCTTCTCTAAGAATTTACTCAAAGTAGATTATTGTGAAAGTGGAAAAATGGATATACATAGCATGTTTATAATCATTGGGGGCAGGGAGTGGGGAGTAAATATCCTAAAGGTCCACAAATAGATGAGGTCAAGTAAACAAGTTTTTATTAATATTTACTGATATGAGAATATCATATCAGTGAATAAAACAGGTAAATGACCTGTTTTACCTGTGAATAAAACAGGTAAATGACCATGCAAAGTATGATACCATTTCTGCGTGTGCACGTCTGTTGCTGGATGTCCTTATACATGTCTAGAAGGATGTTTGTTAAAATAGTTATGGTTGCCCCTGACTATCCAAATTTAAAAAAAATTTTGCTTTTCTTATACTGTTTGAATTTCATATAATGAGCATGAATTATTTTTCCAAAGAACACAGTGGAGCTGCTTTTTAATCTCATGCTGGAGTGTAAAGTAATACACTGCATGGATTTCTACTTTCCTTCTGTCATCTTCTCTCTCCTCCTTTAGTGACATTTGTGTCACACGTGTGCTTGCTGTGATTAGAGAGGTCCCTTCCTCCTCTCTGGTTCCTGTTCATTCCTGAGGGCCACTTCGTCCTTGCCTTTAGTTCCTAAGACACACCTGTATCCTTATTATAAATCTCTTGTTTTTACTTAAGCTAGCTCAAGTGAGCTTGTTACTTGTGACCAAAGGCACACCATGTAATACGGTGTTGCTTTTTATTTCCCACCTTCTCAATCATCCCATTCCATCTGAAAACACAACAGTAAATCTTGTAATCACATGAATGAAGATTTATCGTATACAATGTCATGTATTATTTATGACCTACAGCTGAAGGAACTGAAGCAAGCAGCTCAAAACTAGTATAACGAAGGCAAAAATAGGACTTCAAGAGACAGGGGGGTTTGTTCCTGACTTATATGAGAACTGATGAAAAGACTATTTGAATAAGAATAAAAACAAAGGGGACATATTTGTCCAGATGGGCCACTTCTATGGTAAAAATAGTCTCCATTATCATGTTTTAACCACTCTGCAGATTTATTTTTATTGGGTTATATTTATATATGAAGAGCTTTTTTTTTTCTACTTAGACTTGAAAATATAGAAATGTATTCCCATAATGGGCCCATTATGTTCAATTTATCTCCAGCAAACAAATTTACTTTTCTCCTTGCCCTATTTTTAAAGGTTCAGAAGTTCCATATAATACACGAATCCTCATAATACCATAATTACAAACCTGGCTAAAAAGCCACAAATATACAAATCCCTTTTAGAGGTGTGTTGGATGTCAAATACAAATCTAATTAATCTCCCTTCATCTCCTGAAGGCTCCTTCTCCCCCCCAAAACTTTCCCTAGAAGGTAGAAAGAGGACAAGAACGACTATCCAGTTTTTTTTGTTTTTTGTTTTTAATTTATTTATTTTATTTATGGCTGTGTTGGGTCTTCGCTTCTGTGCGAGGGCCCTCTCCAGTCGCGGCAAGCGGGGGCCACTCCTCATCGCGGTGCGCGGGCCTCTCACCATCGCGGCCCCTCCCGTTGCTGAGCACAGGCTCCAGACGCGCAGGCTCAGCAATTGTGGCTCACGGGCCCAGCTGCTCCGCGGCATGTGGGACCCTCCCAGGGTCCCACAGGGCTCGAACCCGCGTGCCCTGCATTGGCAGGCAGACTCTAAACCACTGCGCCACCAGGGAAGCCCCCACTATCCAGTTTTAAAGATGGGCAATCTAAGACTTAACTAAGTATCTGTGCCTCCAGGGCATAACTCAAACCCACAGGCCACCCAGTGCCAGCTGCTGGCCTCTGTTCTGAGCCCTCCTCAGGGCAGGGGCACCTTTCTAAATAGATAGAAAGGGGAGCCAGGTAAATCCACATTTGAGGCTGAGATGCATTAGGATTTATGACACCGAACACTGCATTTAAGGGAAGCAACAGCACAGCGGTTTAAAGTAAAGTGATTGATCCTGGTTCTGTCATTTATTAGTTGTTTGGCCTCAGTGTGCCTCAGTTTCTTCCTCTGTAATAATGCCCAGAAAAAGGGCCGTTGTGAGGATTAAAGGTGGTGACACATCTAAAGCAATGAGTAATGCTCAAGAGTCAAACATGGTCTTGCTTGAGCTCCAGCTCAGCAGAAGCTGTGATGCTAACTGCCCACAGGTAGAAACTCATAGTTGCCTGATCAGGGAGCAAGGTCCCTAGAGAACCCTGGAACAGAATATGTCTCTATGTAGGACACTTACCTATTCAAAATGCTTATTTTGAATAAGACATGAATAAGACCCTTCCAATTAAACAGAAACTTATGTTAAAGATACCAGGAGCCTGTTATTTCAAGGAACGTTGCCTTCAAGCAGCCTTCTCTGGATCCTATGATAAATCACTTGGCAGCTCCCACGTTCTACCTCTTCTGGAGTATTTTGAGAGGCATATGTAGATGTGACCAAAAAGCAGCAAAAGCTGCTGGCTCAAATGCTTGCCACCAGTAGCAGGACTTAACTGTTTCTGCATCCTGGACCACTTCCTACTTCCTTGAGGAAGCTTACACACACCTCTCCAAGTCCCAGGTCACTCGTCACCAGAGCAGAGATAGTAATACTTAGATATTTCAGATGGAGAAATGAAATTAAAATGGATGGGTGAAGTTCCTAACACAGTGCCTGGAGCCCAGTTAAGTGTCCAGTAAATGGTACATCTGTAATTGATTATCATCTGAACAGCATTAAAGAAGCAAAACACATTAAGTAATCTGAGAGAGACTCTACACGGCAATTTTTCACCATGAGAGTTTTATGGACTCTTTGTTTTCCACATCTCCCTTGACGAAATCCCCACAGGAAGGCGGGGCCACGTTGGAGGGGATGTGAGGAGGCAAGGGGGTCTCAAGCCATGCAGGGCCTGCACAATGCATATGGCTGAAATCGCACTATGTGGTCAGACCCCAAGCAGCCAAGAACACATCTGTCCTAAGATTTCATTAAAAGATGGATAACAGTGTAACATGACACTCAAACTTTGTCCGGTACCATCTATATGAGCATAAACATCAGAAGATGGGCCTGTATGGGCAACCATCCCAAGTGCTTGAATAAGGTAAGACCAAGCAAAGCAGCAGGAAATCCACTAGATTCTAGCCAAACATGAGTAGAATATACTACTCTTAGCTTGAAGTTATCACTAACATTTGACACATTTATTACTAATTGTTCAAAAACAAAATCCAAGAAGAAAGAAACCAAGTAATTTTTCAGTAGCCATAAAATAGAGACAGGAAGAGCCAAAGAGAGAAAAGAGGACGAATTGTGAAAACAAAATTCTTCCAACTTCCTCCAACTTCTACCACTTGGCAAGGATTATTCTTTTCTTCTCTGAAACCCCGAGAACATTTTCACTGAAAGCACAGCTCAATGATTAGAGTCCAGCTCTACTGTGTCAGAAGGTATCTGCCTCCAGGGGGAAATGTCCAATTCTCTTTTCATGGCTTCCCCCGGCTGACTTTCCGCTAGAGGCTGGGTCCTGGGGTCAAAGGAAACTCAATAAAGCTAAGCTCCAAGCACCAATGCCCAAGGCCTTCAGAGATGAGGAATGATACATGGCCTTGTCCTCTGCAGGCAGAAAGGCTCCAGAAATCCCTCTGTATGCCTCTAAAAGCAGCATTCCAGCAAACTAGAAACTAAGAGGTGTTACATGCAAAAAAAAAAAAAAAAAATTCTTAATATAAATGTGTGAAATGCTGGTTTAGACCAAATTAAGGAGTTCTGCTAAGGCAGAACAATTTGGACACTTTAATGTGCTAATGTGGATTATAAATAAGTGGCCCCAACCTAATTTGTACACAGATCTCTTTACCTTTGTGGTCTACGTCTTGGTACAAGTGCCCAGGCAACAGTTTGGAAAATAATGTTAAAATTAGTTCTTTTTATGCAAATGACTACTGAAGGCTCACTCTGCCCCACCACACTCAGCAATGACATGACCAGGCACCACTCCCCTAAAGATGAGTTCACAGTGCAAACGATATTAATGCAAAGTAGTGTGAAACTCGTGTTTACTAGGAGGGCTAGGGAAGTGCTCTAATTACACTGCTTTACCTCCTTCAGTCTTTAGATGCTTTTCACAACTGCACAACCTGAGAGATGCCCTGAATTCCCTGTGGTTCTACAATTCACTGTTCCCCTTCTCTCACTTATAGGTATGTGTCTTTATGTAAAAGTATCAATAAAACTAAACTAGTAACGCGAGTAGCTAGAATGTAAGCTTCGCAAGAACAGGGACTCTCCTTGGTCCATAGCTATTGCCCTTGAACAGTGCAGGTACAAGGATGTCCCACAAACATTTGACTATCTGAATAAAGTAATGAATAAATAAG
The DNA here is from genome assembly GCF_965194825.1 of Balaenoptera physalus. NCBI lineage: Eukaryota > Metazoa > Chordata > Mammalia > Artiodactyla > Balaenopteridae > Balaenoptera > Balaenoptera physalus. The sequence goes on along the minus strand of NC_138883.1, from coordinate 107,536,603 downwards.
CTTACATAAGTGTATCATTAACTCATTTTACAAACTGGCCAAAAGACACACTCTACAGCTTTATGCTAAACTGACTTTGAAATGCTCACTCTCAAACAATTTCCTATTTCTTTTTTCTCAAAAAAAGTGTGTTTTGCCCATTTTATTCCCACGATTATCTCCCATCCTTTGCACCCCCCTCCACACACCCCCCCAAAAAGGAATATGTTTCCTTTGACTTTTGGGTTAGAAGGAACTTCAATATTATGAACTTAATGTTTAAAATAACCCTGAGATGTTGCAACATCTTCAAATGAACACATAAAAATTTAAATGTTTTCGCTAAACCCAATCCACTATGACAAAATAAGACAAGGCATTTAAAAAAAACTTTAACAACTGTGTGTTTTTTTTTTTTTTTTTAAGGGGACGAAGAGGAAAGAGCAGGAAAGGAGTGTTTCAGTTCCTCCTTGGTCATTCACAAAATTATTGGTAAATTGACTAGACCCTTCCCACCCCCATTCCTCCTACAAAGCTGTTAATGCCAAGGTGCTCCTATCTGGTAATTCCCAACTTTCAGCTGGACTACAGTCCCATCTCTTGCAGCAGCCCTGCTCAGGGCCACCTGTGGGCCAGCCCTCCTCCACCCCAGAATAAACCATCCAGGACAGTCATTTGAGTCTGTCCTCAGCTCCCCAACTGGGGCCCACTTCCTCACCCCCCGCCTCACCTGTCCTGGGAATCAGTGCCCCAGCACCACCGAGCCCACGCTCCTCCTGGAACCCTGCACCCTCTGCACTGTTTCCCCTGCAGTGGTCTTTGACCTCCTGTTTTCCACGCTTACAATGGCCTCCCCACACCCCTAATTCACCTGGCGTCCCATCAAGTTCTACCTACTCCGGGGAGGCTTCATGGACCACATCTTTATTTCACCTTAATATGGTAAATGTAAAAACAATCTATTTAAGTGTCTGTAGTCCACACTAGACTGTGAGCTCCCAGAGGGCAGGAGCTATGGCTCCCCCCAGAGGTCTCGCCTCAGATCAGAGCTCAGTTCGTAATACCCATTACATGCTCAGTAGGTATCTGAAGAATTAATGAACATATGTTGTATGATTGATTAATAACTTTGAGACACGAGGGATGAGAGCAGGGGACTTTAAGAGGCTGGGGTACAACAGCAGGGTCAGGATGGAGTCAGGGGTATGTGTGTGTATGTGTGTACATGCACACCCGCACTGAAGAGAAGGGGCTGCCTCATTCCATAAGCCTCCTTCCTGGTTCTTCAAGGTCAAGGTTCCAGTTAAACCCCACCGCCACCCCCCACCCCCGCCCCTGCCCCTGCTTTCCTCTTTTAGTCCCAGGGATTGGCCGATGACTCACTCTCCTGCCACAAACATAGTGTCTTTGAGTCAGTGTCTCTCCTGTTTGGCTTGGTGTCCATGAAGGAACTACACCATTTCATAATTATGCCTTTTTTCCCATCCCGAAGCAAACAAAGGCTTTGAGGTTTAACGATTAGAGAACGGTATAAGAAGATGCCCCCTCCTATAAGCTATTCCCCATCCTAACCCCTAAAGACCATCTCTTATGCTCACTCCAGCTTGGACCCTGGGAGAGCACAGAGTCACACAGGCACCAACACTGCAACCTGATGCACATGGAGAGGCAAGTGTTATTCATCAACCAGCAGAGCATTTCTTTTAGCAAGATGAGGTGAGAGGCTGCAGCAAAGAGAGCAAAAAGATTCACCCATACAGCGGAATATTGTTCAGCACTAAAAAGAAATGAGCTCTCAAGCCATGAAAAGACATCAAGGAACATTCAATGCGTATTATGAGTGAAAAGTCAATCTGAAAAGGCTACGTCCTGCATGATTCCAACCAAATGACATTCTAGAAAAGGCAAAACTACGGAGACAATAAAAAGATCAGTGGTGGCTAGGGGTTGGGAGGAGAGAGGGATGAATAGGTGGAGCACAGAGGAGTTTTAGGGCAGTGGAACTATTCTGTGTTATACTCAACGGTGGACACATGTCATTATACATTTGTCAAAGCTGATAGAACATACAACACCAAGAGTGAACCCTAATGCAAAGTATGAACCTTGGGTGATTATGATGTGTCAACGTAGGTTCATCAATTGTAACAAATGTACCCTCTGGTGAGGGGTGTTGATAATGGGGGAGGCTGTGTATGTGTGTGGACAGTGGGTATGTGGGAACTGCTTACTGTCTGCCCGACTTTGCTGTGAACCTAAAAGTACTCTAAAAATATAAAGTCTATGAAAGTAAAAATAAAATGAGCAAGAAAAAAAGGGTGAGGTATGGTACCACAAATTCCCCCCAGGCACTGAAGCCAGGGACACTCCTATGGCACAGCCTGGGGAGAGGTTTAGAGTGAGACAAGGTGAGCTTGACCCATAGAAGCAGTGATGGAGGATCTGGGCTCCACTGGCCAGCTGGACATCACCTGCACATAGCAGAGGCTGCTACGTGAACCAGGGCTGTCCTACACAGTGCTCCAACCTGCTAGAAGTGACCCTGAGAAAGCGCCCTCTCCCACTCTTATTCTCACTGCCACCACAACCTTCAATTTGAGGGCTACTCTTCCAACACTAGCTCCTCAAGAACTTCTTCTGTACTGAAATGATTCAACTGAAGAACACAAAGAGAGAATACTACTTCTTCAAGTAAGTAAACCATCTCATTTCCAGTGCCAATGAAAAACCCATCCACTACCATGGAATATCCCAGGGCTGCCGCCAGGAGAAGGGATAGCCTTCCTATATAGGAGACATGTTAAACTCCTATGAACTCCCATAACGGCTCATTTCTCCAGCCCTCAAAGCCTGGTTGCCCAGGTGTGCTGAGCCAACATATGACACCATGAAAGTGACAGGAAGAATAAAGGTGCAAAGTGGAATTTCATGAGCTTGTGGGCAACTTAGAATAGGTATTACAGACAATAAGATGGGGCCCTTCGGGAGGATGGTTGGCTAATCAAGAACAAGTTAGCTACTCAGGTATACACAATGTGGAAATCAGGGATACACTGTTTTATAAATAAGAACTTGTCATCCCTTGGCTCTGATTAGTAGCTACTGTAATCCCTCAAAATTCATCTTTCCAAAGTAATATTTCATATTACTCATATCTCTTACTATGTGAGATCTGGTCTTCACGAATGGCCACCTGATACATTTTTCCAAAAGGCTAAATCCGTCCAATCTTTGCTCCACTGGCCAAAGATTCTCCTTTACGTATTCGTTTTGGTACATTTCATTAAAACCAAATACCCTACAACAAACAGTTCTTTTGTCACTGAAATTTCTTCCTCCTCGCAGAACATTTTGAAAATTAATCCTCCTGAGCCATATGTGTCCTCCTTTCTGTCCCTGATCTGTCATTCCAAGTTCCCCCTTTCCCAAGCAGCCTTCCTTCCCATGTGGTTTCCCCTACTCTTGCTGCCCTCTCAGTTTTCATGGGTCTTGGAAGATTTCTCTGCATAATTTGGCAATTCATTATATTGTATTCCTTCTAATTCTGGTTCCACAAGTTTCTACAACTCCAATAGGTAAGATACCCTCAAGTGGCCAGCATGGAGACTGGTGCCGAGTCGCCCAAGGCCAATGGCATCCTGGTTCCCTTTCACTCATGCCAAGTGCGTATGGGCAGTGTGGGTCCTCCAAGCCTCACCTGACTCCTCTGTGAAAGGCAGAAGGGAAACCTCCTTCACAAGCCAACCTAAGGACCACATAAGCATAAGGCCTGGGGTAAAACACGCCCGCAGCCAACACTGACTTTCTTCTCCTCCGCGTGTGTGATCTCTGGGCTCTGGAACTAGAATAAAATCTCTCTAAGGGCAAGATCAGGACTTGAACCTTTCCTGTATTTCTTCAAGGCATTTTCACACAAGGGAATGTCCAGTAGATGGTTTTCAAGTGATGTTTTCGAGTTAATGGCCATTATTTTTGGATAACAGAATTTCAGAGTTTTCTTTACAACCTCATACACCATCTAAAAACCTAAAGCTTTCTATTAAAAATTTCAAATAGCTAATAAAGAGAATAATGAACCCCTAAAGTACTCACCACTCAGCTCCAACAATTATCAATTCATAGTCACTCTCATTTCATCCAAACCCCCTCTTACTTCCTTGTGCAAATCTCCCTCACTGGAGATTATTTTGAAGCAATACCAGCTATCATCCCATTTCAATATAAGTATTTTATAAAACTAGAATTTTTAAATAAGAATGCTTAATAAAGCTGTTTTCACTTAGAAAAAATAAAAAGTCTAGGCTTATCCAATAACATTACGGCCATCTCGTTCTCTCTGTCCCCACTGCACAGAGTAAGATATAGATGACCCGAGACAGACTCAGCAGGCCTGAGTTATGACTCTTGGCAGCACAGGAGCTGTCTGGGTGACTGTGGGCGGGACAGCCCCAGGGCCCCTCCCACTAGACCTCTGCTCCCAAGGAGGAAATCAGAACGTGAGGGATCTGATGCTCACAGCTCACTTGCTTGGGCACAGCTAGGACTTTCTCCTTCCCTTCTCCGTTTTTCTGTTATCCCCAGCACCAGCCTCACTTCCAGGAGTAACCTAGCCTCTACCTGCCCTTTGCCAAAAACAGAATTAGTAAGTATACAGTATTCAGATAGCAAAGTCTTCTCCAGGAACAAGAGAAAAGATTTAAAAAAAAAAAAAAATCACTCCATTATCTGTTTTTAATTCAATCTCTCAAATAAAAAACAAAAAATATAAAGCAGTATCCTGCTTGACTTCTATCCTGGTCTCTGCCCTTATGGAACAAGTAAAAGCAATTCTCATGCTCCCTCCCTGCCCTTGGGTGAGATTAACCAGCCTGTCTACAGAAATGACCTGCTAAAAACCTCTGATGCGGGTAGCCAGAGGCCTTGGAGAAGGGATGACTCCCCAGAGGGTCCACTGCTGTCCCCTCTAAGGTAACTGTGAAATCACTTGAAATTCTTTTGGACCAAATCGTAATTGAAATATAAAACTACTCACATAATCGTGCAAATTATCTACCACACTGTGGACTTTGTTTCTCTCTACCTATCATAGCTACTAGCCATTTGTGACCAGTGAGCACTTGATATGTGGCTAATCCAAACCGAGACCTGCAATGAGTATAAAGTCCACCAATTCTGAAGGCAAAAAGAATATAAAATACCCCATTAACAAACTCTATATTATATTTTGAAATGTTAACATTTCGTATGTACTGGGTTCAATAAAACGTTAAAATTAATTTCACCTTTTTTAATGTCGCTACTGGAGAATTTAAAATTATGTGTCTCACATTATATTTCTAGTTGCAGTGCTTCTCTAGATTCTAATTCCTTTTCACAACAGCGTAAATAGGTTTCATGTCAACCTACCATAACTGGTGTTATTTGAATACAACCCTAAAGCTAAAATTAATTCACTTGGACTTCTCTTTTGAATTATTTTGTGTATTTCCCCTAATAGTTCCTGCCAATTCCCATTAAGATTTAAATATTTAATTTAAGTGTTCCAGTAAGACAATCACAGCTACCTTGAGCATAGAATATCACGTAATCACCAGACAGACCCCATCAGACTGACAGTCAAAACATTTTAATGCTGTGCTATTTAAAAAGCAATTCCCAATCCCTATTTTTTATCTCGCAATCAGAATATAACATTTCTTCTGGCTGTTATGACCTTGGGTATTAGAATTTCACTCTATGCAGCTGAGAAAATATTCAAACCCATATTTCTACTATAAGACAAAGGAGGGCTGGGCATTCTCCATAAAGGAGAAGGAGGAAAGCCACTTATCTGCCTTCTATTGGTTTCCAATGGATGAAATGATGAACATCTGATTAAACTGGGGGTTGAACACTGATTTTTTTTTTTTTTAAGGAAAGTCAAACAAACATTCCACCTGACCTCTGAATGTCAGTAGACTTTAAAGTTCTTCCCAGCTGTGTTTCTTTGTGATCAGCAGAGATCAGAATAAGTTGGAGTGATTTGGTTAAAAATAATAATAATAAAAATAAAAGTGACTCCATGGGAATTGATGAATTAAGTACAACCTCCATTGTCTAGCCCAGTGCTATCCACAGGGTGGTCTGCCCACAACTAGTTTGTGACTGGTCTGCAATAACACAAGTATAGAAATTGAGAGTAAACATTTGGAAATTTTTATAGCAATCTGACAAAGTATTTATGTTGCTTGAATGTAATAAAAATAAAAGCGCTTGTAGTTTATATGTCTTTGTCAAATATTTCATCTTTTTTGTATTTTTTTTTTTTTTGATAAACAAAAGTAGGTCAGCCCAAAACAAATTGTAAATTAAATTACTAATGGTTACTTTCAGAAACAATACCCTAAACCAACTCACCGGAATCCTCCATTTCCTGGTCATCTCATTCTACATCTGTAGGAGGTGGGAGGCAGAAGGTAATAAAGGGGAAAGGGAGCTGAAACCACATTCTTAGGGAGGAAAAACCACCACTTAGGAGAGGGTGAGTAAAGCACAACTATGTCCATGACATAGCTAGGATTAGGGTCTATAACACTATAATATTTTTACCACTGCAATTACAAAGCCGCATTTCTTCAATTATAAAATACCATGGATTATAAATCACATTGTGATATAATATGCAAGTGATGGGTCCTGATTGAATATTAAATTATAAACAAACTAAAGTTCACATGTGGAATGATTACACCTCAACTAAACAAAAATGTCAAGTGTTCATTAAAGACACGCAGAATCAAGTAATGGTGTTTTTTAAAAGCCTTCTAGGTTGAAGTTAAAAGCTAAAGATTTCTAGGTGAGTAAAAAGCCCATTAGTAACCACCAACCATGTACAAAGTGTTCTGAGGGACAGAAAAATGAAGAAGCAGCCCCTGAAGAATTCACAATCGAGATGGCAAGACAGATGGTACACAAAATATCAAGGGGCAGAGAGTTAAGCAGCTTAAGCACCAAATGACTCGCACTGGCAGTCACTTCAATCACAGTCACTCTCAAAACTCCTTCCTTAGGTCCCGTACCAGCCCACAGAGAGGCTCTCAAGAAGGCTGTATCCTTCTCGGTGACCGTGACCCAAGGTCAAGGGCTGAGCAGGGAGCCAGGCATCCGCGCTCCTGCCCCACAGCCAGCACTCACCAGCTGTTTGTGTGCCTGGGCAGCTAAGCATCCGTGTCCCCCTGTGTAAAACGGGTTAATAACACATATCCCTCAGGGTTACAGGGATGGTGGGTTTTGATGCTAAAATCTTTGGGGATTTGGGCAAGTTGTAGACTGAAGAAAAGAAGCCACAGCCCGGAGGGGAAGGGGGACTCCCAGAGAAAGGAGACCTTGGAGAGATGGAGAGAGGGAGCTTCTTCCGCCCCAGAGTTCTTCCCTCACACTGGACACTGGCAGGGAGAGAGGAAGGAAGTGGGGCAGGCGGTACTTTCAGGACCTCTGCTTTCCATGGGGGGTGGGAGGGGCGTTCCCTATGAAAAGTGGGTGCCAAGGAGGAGGCGGGGTAAGGGGACTCAAGCGAGCTGAGAAGTCTGCGTGCTTCCTGGACAACCTGAGTGTGTGTGTGGAGCAGGGGCCCCTAAAAGGACGCCTTGTGGGGAGATGCCGTGGCTCCCAGTGTGTGCGGTCACCAGCCTCTAGCAGTGTCCCCAGGGGAAGCCACACAGCCTTCAACCTCCAAGGCTCAGGAAGCTCCAGTCCCCAGTCAAGGAGGAAGTGCAAGCGGGGGAGCCTAACAGGGTGGGAGGAAAGGAGGAGTGTTGATAGGGAGGTTTCGGAGGTTTCGGGGAGGTCAGAGAGCAGAGAGTGGGGTGCCGTCAGGACACACGGGAGGGGCGCTACTTCTGGGAAAACCGACACCTGCCTCAGGGTGTGGTTACGGAAACTGGAGGAAGGGCCACTGGGAGCTGGCAGCAGGGAGTCAGACCCCTCCTCCAGACCCTGGGAGTGTCCCGCCAGGGCAGCAGTGACTAAGGAAAGGCAGGGGCCATGAAGGAGCCTGGAATCAAAGTGTTGGGAAGCAGCATTCCGAGCTCAGTTTCGTCGCTCATAGAACGCTCGGTCACTAGGTACTCGGTTTTCATGGACTTCCAGACCTCTGGCTGCTACCACACATGCTGGCGCAGAAAAGTCGGGCAGAGAGTAGGTTTAAAAAGCCTCATTTAAGGGTGGGGCAGGGGAGGGGAGGGGAGGGGAGGCTGACAGCAGCCCACCTAAGCGCAGACGTGTGCAGAGGAGCTGCCGGGCAATTCAAGATACCTGTCAGCTGAGTATCCCTTGAGAAAATGACTGTGCACCACGTCAAGCCAGAGAACCTGAACGGAAGAACTCACAGAATTTGAAGACAAGCAGGTACCTATTAAGTTCCTTCCAGGTCAGGCACCAGGCATAGCACCTCCACATACCAACACACCAGACACAAAGAGAATGAAAGACGGTTTCCAGTACCTGTTCTGCCGTTGAAAATCGTGATTAGATGAAGAGAAGCATAGAGAAGTCTAAAAGAGACCTAAGAGACGTTATCAACCAAATGCAACAAGATATTTAGTATGAAGGCGCTTTTAGGTTTAATACGGGTTCATTTATTTTTAGAGATGATAATTATGTTTCGGGGGAAAAAAAAGCCCCAATCTTTTAGAGTTACATACTGAAATATATACAGATGAAATGCACTGCTGAGGATTTATTTCAAACTAATCACGTGAGAAGGAGGGGTTCTTGATGAAACAAAATGGGTTGTACATTAATAATCACTGAAGCTGGGTGATGGGTACACAGGAGCCCCTACTGATCATTCTCCTTCTGCAGATGTTTCCAATTTCCAATTAAACACCAAAAACAAATAAATGAGAGGCAATACGTGAAGGTACAGTACATTGTTTGGAACCTAGTTGTGTCAGTTTGATGACAGTACTGCAACACACTTGAAACTCTGAAAGTGTGTTTAAATGACGAAAATGCCTAAGGCTTTAAAGGTAGATCAACAGTTCCGTAGGGGTGGAGTCTTTTTTTCTTTAAGTTTTCTAAGGAAGCACGACTAGCACATACATGCAGTCACGCTTGAGAAGATCCAGGAACGACATCTGCCCAAACAGTGTGTCACCTTGACATCCAAGTTTGGCACCTTCCCCTCCAATGACATGAAGTAAGTTTGACTGATCCCCAGGTGTGATGGCCAACAGACTCCTGTCATGCTTTACTGCCCAGGTGAGGAATCAAGCAACGGAAAGGTGCCGAGTGTAGGCATCCTCGATGTGACTGGCATCCCCATCTTAAAGCCACCAGAGGAATGACAATAAGCCAGGCAATAAGCCTGCTCTAAAGGTTAACAGCTGATAACATTGATTTGATAATCACCTACTGCCCTCACGTCTATGAGACCCACATCATGACCATATTCAGCACAGCTGGGTTGAAGTAAGTGTAGGGACTTCCCTGGTGGCGCAGTGGTTAAGAATCTGCCTGCCAATGCAGGCGATATGAGTTCGAGCCCTGGTCCGGGAAGATCCCACGTGCAGTAGAGCAACTAAGCCCATGCACCACAACTACTGAACCTGTGCTCTAGAGCCTGCAAGCCACAACTACTGAGCCCGCAGGCCACAACTACTGAAGCCCGTGCGCCTAGAGCCCGTGCGCCTAGAGCCCATGCTCCACAACAAGAGAAGCCACTGCAATGAGAAGCCCCTGCACCGCAACAAAGAGTAGCCCCCCGCTTGCCGCAACTAGAGTAAGCCCACGCACAGTAACGAAGACCCAGTGCAGCCAAAAATAAATAAATAAAATAAATAAATTTAGAAAGAAGAAATAAGCGTTACGGTTGAGAGATCAAACCACCACCCCTCCCTACCCTACACACACACACACACACACACCCTTACTTTTCCATCACCAAACTCAGGACACCTTATGTGCTACCACTTTGCAAAGGACTGGCTTAAGCCAGTGGTGATTTTTGCCCCCCAGGGTACATTCGGCATTGTTTGGAGACACTTTTAGTTGCCACAACTAATTAGGGAGGGGCGCTACCAGCATCTGATGGGTAGAGGCCAAGGACACTGCTCAACATGCTCCCATGTATAGGACCGCCCCACACAACAAAGAATTATCTGGTCTAAATGTCAATGGGCTCAAGTTGAGAAGACCAGGCTTAAACAAGTAAAATTAAGGGCGAAAGGAAGATTCAGACTTGTTCAGAGAGGGAGGGAGTGAGGAAGGGAGAATCATATTATCTTTTACAAGTCCTGCATTTATATATTTCTACCAATATTCTTTAACCAGATGCAGTATTTGATGCCATGCTCTCTGGTGTAGCTCTTTTTTTGTTCACTAACACAAGAGGGGCCAGACACTTGAGAGACTACAACTGCCAAGACGAATATTTGCTTTTTTCCAACGGCCATGTTTACCCAAGATTATTCTGCCCTTGGTGAACTGGAAATTAACTGGCTGTTGACACACTTGGAATAGAGCCAAGGAATAGTCTGGCATCCTTTCCCATGGTGGCGAAGAGGGAACGTGGTTCAAGAAGTCCAATCCGCAAAACTTTTGGATGGAAAAGTTTGGATGCAAAGACCAACTTTTGGATGGAATCCCTTTGCAACCACTTTGAAAACAAGTTCCTATCAACAGGGCAATAAGATTTTCAACAGCACAGGAGAGCTTTGAGAAGAGGAAGAAGAAGGGCAGGGGCATAAGGAAAGCTACACAGTAAGGGAAGGAAGAGGGAGAACAAGTATCACCAAATAATTTAACAGCACTTTGACCCAAAGAAGGCAGAAAGGAGAACAAACTCACACCTAATTACTGCTCCGTCAACTGTAGTTTTACAGCGGGGAAAGACTATCTTTAGCTTGACTGTTAACTCTGAAATATAACCCACCATTGACCTCCATGGTGACCAATCATAGATTCTCTTCTTGTTTGATTTCTACTATTTACGTTCACATAGGTGGCCTGTTTATATAACAGATACTTTTGGTAACTGAAATTCAGCTACATCTGATCTGCACAATCACACAATTTCTCTCACGGGCCACAGAGCTGCTTTTTTTCACAGCCATTCACTCCACTTTATCATAAAAATTCAACTGCGGCTACAATTACTACCAAGTTCCCCTGCTTACATGAGAAGCCAAGAGATTTTGGACTAAAGACTGTACCAACACCACATGTGAACTCCAACTGCTATCCATTCAAGAAAGTCTGGGAGTCAAGGTGTGCCTGAGATGGCGATCCCGACGTCCTGGCAATCCTGAGCACCGATGCTTGGACTAATGCAGCCTCTGATGGGAACTTTCTCAATCTCCCAGTGTCTCCTAGAAAGGTGCTGAGGCGCTAGACCCAGAAGGCCAGACCAGACATGCCCTGCCCCAAGTGTCCATGCTTTGGGGTATGGAGGGCAAGGTCAGAGCAGATGCTTCAGTCCTCCCATGAGAACTCACAGCCAACCTCTGGCCTAAAGGGGTTGAATAGTGGCCCCCCAAAATCTATGTCCACAACTTAGTCATGGGAACTTGTATATATGGCCTGATTTGGAAAAAGTCTGCAGATTTACATCTGGATATTGAGGATACTGAGTTGAGATCATCCTGGATTACATGGGTAGGCCCTAAATCCAATGAGAGGTGTCCTTATAAGAGCGAGAGGAGAAGCCACAGAAGACAGGGGTACGTGTGAAGTGCTGTAGCCACAAGGCAAGGCAGTCCTGGAGCCACCAGGAGTGAGAAGAGGTCAGGGATGATTCTCCCCTGGAGCCTTCGGAGGGAGCACGGCTCTGCCGACACCCCAGTTTTGACTTCAGACCTCCGGAACTGTTAAAGAATAAATTTCTGATGTAGTGAATGAAAGGTAGCAAAATATGCCACTTCGGGATAATGATTATTTTGAGCTGTAGGCAAGGGAGAAACAGCAAATGCAAGCAGAGGCTTTCTCTGAACTCCCCTTATCTGCCTCAAGATAAACCTCGAAAAGCAATTCGATTGTATAAATCCCTCCCCTGGAGTTTCATCAACCAGGGAAGACCGACTCACCTCGGGAGAGGAGACTGGAAGTCGACAGCACACCCAGACAAATTTTGTTATCATTCCTCCCATCTATTCTTCAAAGAGTCCATTCATCTTCCCTAAAAATCCCTTATTCTCTCCAAAGAGGCCTACATCTCCCTCCCTTTTCCCTACTGAGGTGGTATTTAAGCCTGAATTCTATCTCTACTTCTTAGAGTTACTCATTGTTACCCCATGTACATCTCCCATTATACATGAGGTGATACATGTCAATAAACTTCTCTTTTTCTCTTGTCAATCTTTTATTACAGGAGACCTCAGCTAAGAACTCAGAAAGGTAGAGAAAAAACTATTTTCCCTCCCCTACATAAGCCACCCAACTTGTGGTAATTGGTTAAGACGGCCCTGGGAAGCTACTCCATGGTCCAACACTGGGCCTGACGAGCCTCAACATCTCAGCATGGCTGGGTCAGGGTACACCTGGGCATCCCCCCGACGCTTCTGCCTGCAGCCCCTAAAGAGCTCAGGAAGGTGGGGCTGAGGATATCTTTTTGGCCCTGAAAGCCCAGGCCAAAGATGTTTTCCAAAGCATGAGCTCTGGGAATGGTCAGAAAAGTGATTCCACCTGTCACGGGCAGAGCACCACCCCAAGCCACAACCCTACCCGGAGGGTCTGGGAGAAAAAACTCCAACGCCTTGAGGGCCCTCGGATAAAGGGCTGTCACCATCAACCACCTCTGCTGACACTTCCTGAGGACTTCCCACTGGCCACACCACTGTGTAACTTTCAACAACGTTAAGAGGTAACTACTTATTCTGGGTTTTGATTTCATCATTTTCTGCCTTTTCTTTAAATTGATACCTCTTACATATATAGGCCTGAAAAATATCGTTTAGTGCTGCATGTAAAAAGATACTGGCCCTGTTCCTGAGGAAAGTGAAGCAGAGGGAGCTTGAGCAGTTTGCCCCCAGGTTGCTGGGCGAGTTGGTGCAGGAGCCGGAACCGTGACTTGGAGCAGACTCCAGAGCCTGTGTCTTCAGCCCCGGGTCACACTCTGCTCTGTCTCACTCGAGCCCAGGAGGCTTGTTAACACCCCCAGCCCCGCTGCAGTGCTCTGTGCCAGGCGCCCCTGCCTAAGCCCCACTGCGGCATGGGCCCCCATCCCTGGCCCAAGCCTCAGCCACTGCCCAGGCGCCCCTTTCCCTTGACCCCACTACCTAATGGGGTTCAACAATAATTAGGTACATAAAAATGCTCACGCCCAGTATCAGGGGCTCAAGCCCTCCATCCAAACAGGAACAGTGACATCTAAGTGAACGGTTACATCGTAAGAACCATAGGGGACCAGAGAAGAGGGAGTTCCTGAGGTCCTAAACCACACGTGTCATCTTCATCTACAAACAGGCATTGGCTCTTGCTAAAGTTAATGACCCCCATAAAGGCACGCACCTCACACTCAAGCAAGGTCCTGTCACTCTGTCAGCAGTGCCACCGCCCCTAGGGGAGGCCACATCGGCTAACTGCTCGGATTCCAACCCCCTTCTGCTCAAATTCACCCTCCACCAAGGTTCCAGGCATCTCTGGGACACATAAAGGTGTACAACCTTTTCAGTCAGCGCTTTCTTTTAGCCAAGTACTCTGACAATGCATTTCAGATGCCTTTGAAATGCCCAGCCCCTTGAACCAGTAATCACAATGATGGCGATCTATCATCACAGAATAATCTTACATGCAGAAATGCTTTGATATATTAGGACTCTAAACCTTCATTCTTCATGCTAATAAGAACTTGGAAACAACCTGAAGATCCAAAAGAAGGGGCTAAGTTGACAGGGTTTCATTCTCTTGACTAGATATATAGCTGAAAAAGTGCTGCTTATGACATTGAGAAAATGCTTACTCTGTAAAAAGTAGAAAAACCAGAATAAATTGTACTTACAGCACGATCACAACCAACCCACTCCATGGAGGAAAAATCTGATAGGAAGTTAGTCAAAATACAAATTTTTCCTGAGTGGTGGGGCTATGGGTGTTTCTCTTTTACTTTTTAATTTTGCTACACATTTTCTATAATGACTAGGTATTACAATTAAGAGCAGAAGAAAAATGAACTTCCTATTTAAGGAAAAAGATGAAGGTTCCCATGGCTCCCCCCTGCTTGCCGGAGTTGTTCAGAAGGACACAGAGAACCCTTCACAAGTGAGTGCTACTTCCCTCCTCAGCTTCCATGGCTCCTTCCCCCCAACCCCGTGCACCCTACTTTCTAGGCACATCTAATTTCTTCATATTCCCAGCATTGGCCTTCCACCCTCCCCCTCAGTGCTCAGACATGCACTGGTGTGTGCATCCCTTCTTCTCTCTCCCACTGGGATGCAGGTTCCAGAAAGGCATGGGTTATTATCTTGGAGTCACTCCTGTAACCCCAGAGCCTAGTGAAGTCTCTGGTACATCCTAAGTCAATAGACGTTTGCCAAGGGAATGAGTCAGAAGCATTGAAGACTTGCTCAAACGCAGCTTCGTCCCTAACGTTTTCCCCGGACACCAGCCTCTCTTGGCCCCCTACACCCTATCAGGAGTTACCTGTTCACACCTGGTTTCACAGAACACCACACATACCTGGTCTAACAGGACATTTGCCATGCTGTATTTTAGTTATTTCTTTCCCACATTAGCAACAGCCAATCAGATAAACCATGCACACATAAGCCTGAGAGTTTACCTGTATCATCTCCCTTTCCCTCACAGCAACACTAGAGGTAGTTATTATCGTCATCACGGATGAAGGAACTGAGGCTTGAACATGTTAAGTGACACACTCACTCCCACAGCTAGGAAACATCAGGGCTTGTCTGACTCCAGAGCCCAGGCCTTGACAATGCTACCCCAGGGCCAGTTTCATTGTCTGTCCTGTACAGTGGACTGGAAACTTCTTGTGGGCAGGAAGTACATTTTGCCACTTGTTGAAAGCTGGCCAACATTGCTGCAGACAGCAGACGTTCCAATATTTGATTTGAACCACAAGAGGATGGCCTTACCCTGAACTATACCAACTCATCATGTGAGATGACCCCAGACCTACACAGGTGGAAGTTTAAAGGGTCTGCCTAGCAAAGCAAGGGTAATCAAAACAGGGTTCAGGTCCATTCAGATTAATACAGAGCTATGTAAGGAATTTCAGGGTGCAACTGTTGCCAGAGAGTACCCCCCTCCAGCAATCCAGAAGCACTTAATTCAGAAGTGGCATGTTAATTGTTGCTCTTAAATCCCCATGAGCATAGATCCTCTAAAACCCTCTACCGGGCAATAATGTCTTAAATTTGGGGCACAGATCATATTTCAAAAAGTTCTTTCAGGTACATCATCTGTCAGCCTAGTGCAATTTATTGTGGAGATACTTTAATGCTTTCAAATTTTCCTTATAATTCGAAGTTAGGTGACTTCCCGCTATTCCAAACTAATGAAATTTTTTACTGTACTGAAAGAATATTGTGAACATTTCTCAAAATATTTATGAACTTTACTCACCGCTGGCACGTCAAGAGGAAGTTTGTGCCCTGAGTGTTAGCTGGGACATCACTCAGCATGCACACCTGCAGTGTTTTAACACTTATTAGCAGCTTGTCTGGGGTTGCTGCTGGTGAAGCTTTAGCAAGCAAACACGCACAAATTAGCAGGTCCAACATGGAGCTCTGCTCCGTGGGGCACAGGTGACAAGTGGATATTTTTAAACGTTTCTGAAAACATATATGTCAATGGGGAAAATGCAGCATCTTACATAGCATGAGAAAATTAACATGCTCAGGAAAAACGACACCAAAGTGTGACATCTATAAGGTATATAATCCAGGAGGGGGCTAACCTAGGCAAAACCTGAAGTGGTCACAGAACTCTCTCATCCAGGTCTGAAATCTTCGTAGATTAAAAGGCGGGGGTGGGGTGGGGGTGGTTGCCACCATCATGGGAAAAGGCCAATCAGATCATCTTTACTTTTACCTGTGAGACCAGCCTCTGCACCCCAAGATAAAGCCAGAAAGCTGGGCTACCCGATTCCTACCAGAATGTGACTTCCATCAAGTCTACAGGAGTCTGACATATGGGGAAAAGTCCACCAGACAAGCCTCTGACAAGCCTCTGAAGGCCCAGGTCTCGGTCACCACTGTGCGTCACACAAGTCGTGTGGCTACGGTTCTGAGCCCCTCAGTCTCCCTTCCTCACCTGTGGAATAGGACACGACCTGTTTACAGCCCTGACCTCTGACAGTATTAGGACATGTGCAATCATTTTAAAAGCTAAAACACCACCACGGAGGATATGCAGGCTGTTATTTTTTTTAAAAAATTAAATGCCCCCTATGAACTAATTTATTGGCTCAAAGAGTAGGAACTGTACGCATGGCACTGGGCTAGGGGTTAGGAACACAGGAGGGAGGTAAAGCCAGGGCTCTGCCGCAGAATCGTCCTCCCAATCCGGGGGAGGAGAGACCCACAAATGACTACGATATAATGGGATGCGCACTGTGGTGGGTGGGGTCATCCAAAGTCATCCTGGGGAATCCTGGTGCGGGGACGTGAAGGAACCGCAGAAAGGGACGTCCCACGGGAGCCGGGGGTTGGGTGGGGGAGCTGACTCTGGCAAACGACAGGGAGCACAGCTCGCACTGGAGAGGGGCCACAGCAACTGGGCATCACGTACAGGAAGCGGCAGGAAGGCTGGGGCATTTTAGAAGAACAGGAACGTTTCAGGAAGGCTAGCTGAGGCGGGGGCAGAGGGAGGAGCAGTCAGAGAGCTGGGTACCACCACCTGCGTGACTGCATCTCACCCTCACCATTCGGCTGTTACCTTCACAAAGCGCAAGTTAAACGTGAGGACCACAACCCAGACAACCAGGACTCAGGCCACCGTCTCAGGGACCCCTCGGTTGTCGCATAATTACTGCACTACCAGCACGTGGAAGTTACACAAGAGCTAAGGCAGCGAGACACGTGGTGGGTAAAAACAAACCAAAATGGTTTCAAGAAAAACATTTTTTTAAGATCAGAAGTCGTCGAGGCTATCAGAGACATATTTATGTAATATGGGGCTTAAGTTGGCTCTAGAGAAAAATATAATTAGAACATATCATTCGTTGAAAAGGCGGGGTTGGGGGGGTGGTGGTCAGGACAGGAGAGAGGGAGCCTTCTCAAGGAAGAGGATGTTTAAATCTGCAGGTTGACAAGAAAAGAGAAGGAGAGGAAAGGGGGAAGGGGTGGGTGGGAAACTGCAAGCGGCAGAGTTCCTGAGAGGAACCTGGCCCATCAGGAAACCCTCAAGTAGCTCAGAAAGGCCAAGCCAGGGGGTCGGGAATATTCTGGAAAAGGAGTGGTGAAGGCTGAGAACAGCAACAAACCACCGGGTGAAAGCGCAGAGAATGACGCCCTTTTGCAAGAAAAGAGACTTTTTATCTAAACATTTTCCTCTACCCCATACAAAGTGTTTGGCTCATTGGTGCTTGGAAATGTAGGCAATTGTTCCTGGAATGTCAGAACCCTGCATGCACTTTCTGTTGAACAATGCAGGAGAAGGGTGGAGCATTCAGCCACAGGACTCCCTAGAGGACTGTGACATAAGGTAAACTCACCTGTAAAATGGTCCCCTGGCGGAGACCCTAAGGAAGGCCTCGGAATTATTCCACACAAGGCTCTGGCTCCTCTGGTGAAAGCATTAACTGTTAAGGAGAGGGCTTGAGGAAATGCAGACACACCCGTTGAGGAGGGGCCCCAGTGGGGAGTGTCACATTCCTTTGAAAACAGGGCCCCTGCTCTAATTTGTGTAATCAGACCAGAGACTGGACGGCGGAACTCTGCTTCCCATTTACTACAATATCACGCTCCAGCCCAGGAAACCCCACCAGGGCTTTTGTTTGGAATTCCTTTTCCTTGATTAGGTGTAAGCCCTATTATTCCCTCCACTCCAAAATACCACATGGGTCTGATGAAGCCGCAATGCACAGCACAGTCAGACACCAACTTCTATGAATCAGGCAAGCTCACTCTTTTCTTCTCTGTCGTTTTAGAATGATGATTTCTTTTTCATTCCCTACTCGGTAGAGGAAGGGCGGGCGGGGGGGGGGTGTGGAGCAGGGACATTCTGCACAGCTGGAAAGTCAAATCGTTTGCACTCTCTGCCATGTGAGCCCAGGGGAACACTCCCGGGCTGCACACACAGCCTCTCGCTGCCCAGCCAGCTCTGCAGGCTCAGCTAGTGAGAGGGGATGAAAGGGGCCGCAAAGCCCTATCTGTGCACAGCATCTTTGCCAAGGCTGCTCTCGGTGGAGCTGTCCCTCACTCTGCCTCCTGGAAGGACTGGCAGGGCTGCACTGCGATGCTATCTGGCTGCCTTCGTTATGTAATTCAGCTGGGATCCAACCCCAAAGGAGGGCTGAGGAGCAGGGGGGGTGGGTCATGGGCCAGTTGGAAGACAGATTCCAGCATGATCGGCATTTCTTACAAGGAAAGACAGAGGTTAGAGGTGAATTTCACTTCAAAGCAGCAAATATGGGAATTGGCAAAAAAGAATAAATCATTTCATTATTTAGTAAATACTTGAGCAATGTAAGAGACACATTCTGTGGTCCCTACAGCCTCAAGGACCGTGGGGCCTGCCTCACCTCCTCCCTTTCCCCTCCACCAAAGCCCTCTGGGCAGGGGTGGAGCTCTGAACCTAAGGCAGTTAATCCATTGTCAGGCCAGAGACCTAATATTTAGGTGACCTGGCTCCAACAAGCCAATTTTGGCCAAGATTGTCCCCAGTCACTGAGCCTTTCTGTTTGATGAAACACTGGCAGGGAGCTTGGAAAGTTAGGAAGTCAGAAAGGCCGGGGCTGGACCTTGCAAGTTCAAGTGCATAACAAGAGGATCAAGGACACCCCAAGATAGGATCAGAGATGCGGGAGCCCAGAAGAGCACCTTGAGTGTCTCAGTCCAATTCCCCTGAGCCCCATGGGTGCTGTACCTCCCATCCTCTGTTATCAAAGACGACACACAGAAACCTTCCCTGTTTACCAAACCGACGTGAATAGGTGTCTACCACAACCAAAGACCCCTGCCTGAAATAATCACCCAATGTGTGCCCAGTGCTATCTCAGAGCTGGTGTGGCAGACAAAACCTCTCACTGGATAACTGCAGAATGTGGCAGCACGGCTGCAAGAAAGTGCTAGCGAGAGAATACACGCAGTCTGGCTCAAGAATGGAGAGCACAGCTCACTTTGGGCCAGATTAACCAGACGGTGCTCCTTAGGAGAGAAGGGACTCCAATTTGCCCAGGAAGAGCAGGAAGGGTGTAGCTGAACATTGAGGAGAAAGTTGATAATCTCTCTGTGAAACAAGACTTCATTCTAATTCCTCTGGGCTGCAGCCACATCCGCTGGCCTCATTTACTTAGACTGTAGCCCACGCAGAACTGGGAGAGGTTCTGCTGGCCAGCTGTCCTGCCTCGATTTTTGGTGATCCTAGTAAAATACAGCAATCCCCGGGGTAGGCTACTTAGCACTCTCTTATTAACAACTGGCCTGCATGCTGAAAAGCAAGAGGCATGTCAGGCTGCTGGGGGAATACTGCCTCTGAACTCCTCCCAGCCTGCTTTCTTGTTCACATCATGAGCAGAAGGGCAAGGGGACGTTCATTCACAGCAGTCCAAGTGGAATCAGGAACTACATCCTGGACTTGTGAGAGGTGTTCAGTGATGAGGGTGGGAGTGGAGACAGAAAACAAATAAAGACAACACAAGCAGGTCGGTCAGTAAGAAGCTTATCATTTATCAGGAAATATGACATGTACACAATTGACCCAATCACACGCATGCACACACTAACTGCTGTAAGGTGTACATAAAATGGATGAGGAAATCATTTCTAAATCCTGTATTTGAGGAAACTTGCATTGAGAAATGCAGTTGAGTGGGAATATAAAATGCCCGTAGTTATGTAGGCAATATCGGCATTACTGTACAAACATGATTTAAATTAGTAAAATGAATGACAATGATGGTTTTCAAGGTTTTTTGTTTTTGTTTTTAAGCAGCCAAGTGTTGCTTTTTTTTTTTTTTTTAATGTAACTTTACTCAGAAGCCAATAAGCAATGCAGATTCATAAAGGCAGAGCTGCTCTGGTTGAAATGGGGGCACAAGACCTGGAGCCCCCAGTTCTGCAGGCCGCTCAAAGGCCTCCACAGAGTACACAGGGCTCCAGGAAGGAATCACAGCTGGAAAACCCTTCCTGTAAATGTATTAGGGCTGGTGTCCTTCAGGCACACGTGGTCATTTTGAATTTACCTAGGAGAAGGGTTCCCAGGTAGTGCAATGTACTTGCAGAAAAGGATGATTGTTTACAAGGTAAGGACTGAGGTTACATTCTGAGCCTGTGGTTTTAATTTTAACTCTGCCAGCCTACCTCTAGCAACCCAGAAACCGATCTCTCAACCACATGGAAGTGCCAGAGTCCTGGGCTATCGCATCGCACACCTGTGTGTGTCATTCTCTTCCCCTGATACATCTGGTTCTTGACATGTCTAAATTCACTGCTCCCGTGCAGTCCCCCAAAGTGCCTCTGAATCTGACCATTAGTAAGGATTTTCTGAATTTCAACCCTACCAATTTATTCTCAGGGCACATTTACAACATGGCTCCACCTATTGAAAGAGAACATGACTTTTATACCCCAAGACTCCACCCCAACCTGCGTCTGTGCCACTGGCTAGACCCCCCTCTACTGAATCCACACCCTCCAGAAAAATCAGATCACCAGGTTCATGAAAGTTAGCCTGGCCCAAAGTGTTGCCTAGGGCTGCTGCAGAGGCCCTGTGGTCCAGGAAGTCCTCAGATGCTTCAGCAGGCTCCTATACGGTGCGAATTTCTTAGAGGAGAACCAAGAAGGAGCACCTCAATGCATTAGGAATGTTTTGTGTGCGTGGCATGTCCTACATCCCTGCCACGTCCTTTGGGAAAAAAATCAGTGACTTAAACATTTCCCCCGATTATAATCAGTTTGACATTTTCTTATGAATACTGTCCAGTAAAGACAACTAAATCGTGAAAGTGTGGAAATGAGCCAACAAATGGTGAATTACAAGTAATGTCCCATTAAAATGAGGAAGACGACAAGGACGCGTGCTATTTCTACTCAACATTTTACTTCACGCTCTAACTAATGCAGAGAAATGAAGTAAGGTAAAAATACTAGAAAGGAGGCAGGCCTTCTTCATTTTTTTGCTAATGAAATGCCTGTCTGCCTAGAATCTTGTCAATTATAGATGGTCAGATACAGTAACCATTTAGAAAATGTCATTTTTAAAAATTCCACTCGTGGGTTTCCCTGGTGGCGCAGTGGTTGAGTCTGCCTGCCGATGCAGGGGACACGGGTTCGAGCCCTGGTCTGGGAGGATCCCACATGCCGCGGAGCAGCTGGGCCCGTGAGCCGCAATTACTGAGCCTGCGCGTCTGGAGCCTGTGCTCCGCAACAAGAAAGGCCGCGATAGTGAGAGGCCCGCGCACCGCGATGAAGAGTGGCCCCCACTTGCCACAACTAGAGAAAGCTCTCGCACAGAAATGAAGACCTAACACAGCCATAAATAAATAAATTAAAAAAAAAAAAATTCCACTCGTTATCAAGAAGGGATGGAAGGGAGGGAGGGAAAGGGAAAAAAATACCTAGAAAATAAACCTACTTATAAATACACCAAATCAATCTTATCTTAAATTTTACTGAAGGACAGTAAAAGAAGATACAAATAATGGAGAGAACTACCATTTCCCAGATGGGAAGACTCAATATTATTAGACAGCAATTATCCCTCTACCAGTTTAAAAAATCAATATGATCCAACCAACATCGCAACAGGATATTCTGCAGAACTTATAAAGCCGATTCTAAAGTTTAACTGGAAGAGAAAAAGCTTCAGATAACTAAAATATGTTTTTGAAAAATAATGAAGAGAAACCTAGCCTGACAAAACTAAACACACTGTAAAGCTATAGTAACTAAAACGGTGTGATATCATCACACAAATAAATAACTAAACAGGAAAGAGAATATGAAAAACAAATACATAGATATCAAGGAGACAATAAACCTATCATTTAAAGTAAGTAAAAAGAGCAAACTATTTGACACATTATATTGGGAAAGTAAACACATAAACAAAAACTAAGTTACAAGTCTACCACTAACAGACACAAAAACAAATTCCAAGTAGGTAAGAAGTATAAATGTAAAAAACTATAAAGCCAGAAAAAAAAAAAAATGAAGACTCTCATGTACAAAGAAGACTCTTCTTTTTCTGTAAGATAAAGAAAAGCTCACGGATGTGGCAACACTATGGTTAAACCTTCTATATTTTATAAACAAAGCTAAAGACATTCAGTAAAGAGACATTATTTTAAATGACTTCTGGGGGGGGAAACACAACTTGATCTATTACTTTTTATTCTCAAACTTCCTATAATGTGTATGTATTTCATAACAAGTGAGAATTCAAATATTGTTAATAATATATATTTGTATATATTATTAAACTTTTTTCAACAAAAAAGTTAATATAAAGGAACACTTCAAGTAAGTCCTTTCATAAATATTCACAAATTAAAAATTAGTAGAGTAGAAAAAAATTTGCTTGCTATTTGTCAGGAATAAAAATAAGAGGACCGTGGACAATTACCTGAAATATTTTCCTTTAAACATTTTCCTTAGAGCCTCTCCCATAGATGTTCTGGAAGAGAAACTATGCACTTGATGATTATCTGAATACATGAGTAAACAAACAATCATCCCATAAGTAAACTAAGAATCTCATAGGGAAGAGACCTCATAATTCCTAACCTATGGGTAGGGTGTTCTTTTTCCCTTTTAAATGGGATAGATTTTACAAAACTCGAAAACTCTGTGATTTTTTTCCCTAACAAATGCATTGTAAAAGTGTTTTTAAAAATCCAGGTCTCTGCCAAAACCTTAAGTTTTCTTCACATCTACCAGAAGGCCTACTGGAGTCTTGCTGGAGTGCTGAATTTGGGATCAAGGTGCAAAGTTACCATGTTAAGTGACACTCTCTTATTGCAAAATAGAATCTTATGCCTTGCAAAATAGAATCTTTTAGGTCTGTCTCACTGTGAGGTGAAGAAATTCACACTCAGCCAGTAGCATGATCCCATCTTTTCCATTCTTTCCAGAAAACAGTCCTTCTTGGTAAAGTCATGCTTTTTATTTTACCTTTTTCTAAGTAGTCAACAGGTAACCCTAAATCGGTATGATTTCCCTGTCCCACCATCCCAGAAATAGCATATGTCATTTGTTTCAAAGGTCTGCAGTTCTGGGTTTTTCCATCAAACAATGCTACTAATGTTTTAGTCTTTCTTTCCCAGGAGCATTTTTATGGTATCTCTTTAAGTCACCCTATGTGAAAACTATAGCTTTCTGATGAAAGTAAGGCTTAAAACTCAATCAAAATATCCTGTCTATTTAGTATTAACAGCTGGTACAAAGAGGTCTCACTTCCTCACCCTAGATCAGGGAGATCTCATCTATAGGATTCCCAGTCACTCCAAGTAGTCCCTACAGGTGTGAAACTCACAAGTGAGCATCAGCCATCCCTCAAATGTCCTCTTTCAGGATCACTTTGACGCAACAGTGTTCCTCACATCGTAATCATTCCACAAATATCTGTGTACTAATTTATATTACGCATCTTGCCTGATCCTGGACAATGTTTACCCATTGGCATCCACTGATTGATTAAGTACTATTCTATCAGGAAATTCAGTTCTTTGAAATCCTCCATCAAGCCTAGTGAGAAAAAAATCATAAAATTCCAAGACTGAAACTGTTGTGTTCTGTAGCTTAGGCTACCAGAAAAAAAATAACTACAAATTAAAAGACATTTATCACAAGCTAATCTCTTAGCCAAAAATTAAACAACAACTATTAAACAGAACCATTATTTATGTAATTTTTCCTGACAACTTAAGTATTTTATAAATAACAAGGAAGCATTTTTTTCCACCTAAGTTATATGAAGTAACAAAGCATAACACAAAGTAGGCAAATATTCAGTCCCTTCTGTATTAAATTATGGTTATAAAATGCATTTATTTTTATGTGCATTTATTAAAAGCCTTGAAATGACACACACCAAATTCTTAACACTCTTTAGGAAGAGGTGAGAAAAAGTGAGAAGGAGAGAGAATTTTACAGTTGATTTTCTAAATATCTGTATTACTTGAATTCTCTAACATGTATCAATTTTGTCATTTTAAAAATATGAAACATGCAAAATAATGCTGGCACAGATGCACTGAAAATGGCACTGTAGTAAATTGCTGGGGCACTGTAAATAGGTACAATCTTTTCGCCAGGTATGTAATGGCTTTAAACATATCTATATCCATTGACTCTGCAATTATATGCTTTACCAGTTTTCTATAACGTGGCTATCTTAATTTTTATAAAGAAAAGCAATGTAGCTTAATACATACATCACCTTAGATCTTTAAAATCTAGGCTTTTGAAACATAAGGTAGAAAAATAATAGTAGAGTTGATTCTTGCTATTTGCAGTAGTTATGTTCTGCAAAGTCACCACAGACACTGAACTAGTCAATACTTGACTATTGCTCCAAGGGGAAATCCAGGGTTAGGTTCTTATGAGCCTCCAGTCACAGCAGTTTCATCAACTCATCAATATATAACCCTGTGATATGTGTGTTTCTGTTTAAAGACAGACAGATAGATGGACAGATATGACTGACATTGAACTCATGGCCAACAGCACCATCACTCATGCCTCAATGAAGCTTATCTAAAATATCCCCACTTTCTCCATAAGGCACATTACAGCCTTCTTGTACCTAAACATTACGCAGCACTTCAGCACTACACTTAGGCGCCATTTTAAAGAGCAAAATCACCCAGAAGCACAAAAATCTGGAAAACGTGGCACTAAATAGACTGTGAAAAGGATACTTGTTTACAGACTGAGAGCTGAAACAGGAAGGCACAGCATCACCTTGTTTGACCTCAGCTGGGAACAGATGCATCAGGTGACTCAGATTTTTTTTGCCTCTCTGCACGTGTGTGTGTCCAAGACTGACTGCAAAGGGGCCAGGAGTATTGAATTTAGGGTTACAAATGAATTTTAGCCAGTCAACAAATTTGCAAATATGGGATCTTAAATAACGATAATCAACTGTACACCTTTTCCTTTATTAGACAGAGCAATATTCTCAAAAGATGGATTAACAGCAGAGTCAAGAGAGATCCATAAAAAGCTTTTTTGTCTCTGCTAACTCAGTGGTTCTCAACCAGGTGTGATTTTGCTCCCAGGGGACATTTGGCAATGTTTGGAGACAACTGGTGATTATCATGATTGGGTCTAGTGGGTAGGGGCCAGAGATGCTGCAAAACATCTAAGAATGCACAAGACAGACTCCAACAACAGGATTATCTGGCCCAAATTGTCGATAATGCCAAGACTGAGAAATCCTGTGCTAAGTGACCTGAATCTTTACACCTTCTATCAATGTACACTTTAATGACTAAAACAATAAATAATTAAATGTCAAGGACGAAGCAGCTCTCCTACTTTATTTCTTGGTGCCCCTTTATTTTCAAACTTAATAAATTTTTATTGAACGCAAATGAAAACACAAAGCAGTTATAAGCTATACTGAGAAGTGCTACTTTTCCCATCATTTCCACTTGTAATGGTGAATGGGGTAACTCCAACAATAATGTAAAACATGGCACCAGCCTGAAATCTAGTTTCTGTTTTTAACACTAGGAAAGTAAAAATCATCACTGCATAGGAAATTTAAAAAGTATAATGTGTAGTATACTGCTCATGAGATACAGAACCCAACACACTCCTAGCAACTTTCAGATTAAGTCACGAACCTTTGAGACGGTTCTTACAGTTACCCTGTCTGAGGAAGGAAATTTAAAAGTCTTTCTAGGTCTTAATGATTCTATGAAAAAAGGCCCAGCTAAGTGCCCCCCCACACACACACAAGTATCCTTACTGCACAGTGCCCCCCATGTGGATTTAATACTATACATTTATTCAGTCTTGAATCAATCCTATTTTTAAATAGTGAATCAAGCAATTTGTAGAGTGGCCTCCAAGGGTCACTCAAGAGCATCTCAAAATCACTGTACTAACCTAACAAGGATAAATAATTCTCAACTGGGAGGCAGACTAGGAGACTAAGAACTGCACTTGGAGTTTGGAACCTGAATTCTTGGCTGCATGAGTTTAGAGCCAAGTGATTAATTCAAGAATCTTTTATTCTGGAAAGATGTTTTAGCTCAACTGTGAAAAAATAAGGCTAAGACACTGTTTCCTGTTCTAAGTATGCTCTGCTGGAGATTACAGGTCCTGCTGTCAAATGCCTTCAACTTCCTACAGGGTCCTGCTGACCACTCAACCCTAGAAACGACAGTCTTCCATCCTTCTGCAGCCTCTCTTGCCACTCTCTCAGGCTCCTATTCTTCCTCTACTCCAGCCTACATTTGCTGCTCCACACCCACACTCTGCACTCCAGGCCAGGACGCTTCAGACCACCAGGATCAGGACCACCCAAGAAGTCAGAGATTAAAATGTGATTCCCAGATCACATCCCTGGCCTACTGACTGGAATCTTGGATGGAAGTGTTGGGAATCTGTAGGGTCCATTCCACCTCCCACTTCTTTAACAACGATAGCCCAGCCACAGAACAACACCTGTGGATTACTGAAAATGCCATCATTATATCTTTGATTTATTTATCACATTTCCCATTGCCTGACTCTATCCCCTAAGCCCATTTTCAGCATCCCAGCGGAGCTAGGAAATGTCGTCTGTTGTTAACACATTCATTTGAGACAAACGCCTCTTTTCTAAACTTCAATATGCTACATATGATATCCACCACATAAAATCAGAATTGTGCTTCTGCAACGAGACTGAGAGCTCAAGGGTAGGGACTATGCGCCATACCTGGGCTCATCCTCAGTGGCAAGCACAGTCCCTGGCACATAGTAGGTACTCATTTGTTGAATAAATGGATGCACGGATGGATGGATGGATGGCCTCTCAATGCCACTATTGAACTTCATCAATTCTACCTAATTTGTGACTAACGTTAATGTGAAAAAACAGAAGACTCAATTGAGTAACCTCCCACAGAGGAATTTTGAGTGAGTGGGGCATGACTCTCAGAGAGCCCCACAGGAGAAAGGAGAGGCAGTTCTCCAGAGCCATTCAAATTTGGCACTCTGTAGGGTTTTCAACATAAGTCAGCTAGTTGACTGAGCATGTGCAGTCCTAGTAAGGAGCAAAAGTAGCCAGTGAAGACGAGAAGGAAAACTGGTCACCAAAGAACTTTTCTGGGCAGGAGAAGATGATAGTTAAGGCCAAGTTTAAACATTCTGATTATCAAAGATGAAGACAAATCTGTAATTAGCCCAAGTGGGTCAGCCCACAGGATAAAGTCTAGACTCACTCAAGATCATTTACCCTAGGATTCAAAGCTGCCCATAATTTACAGCTGGTCCAGTCAGAACAAAGCTCAGGTTTTTTATTTGATGGTTATAGATGTGAACAAAGAAGGATGTAGCCTTGCTGCTGGCAGCCATCTTGGGAACATGAGGAAATCTAAGAAAATCTCAAGAACCATGTCTGCAACTTGACAGGTGATTGAATCAATGAGTTATCTTCATTGTTTAAGCTAATTCAGGTTTTCTATTATCCAAAGCATCATGATGCATGCCCACTCCTACCTTTCAAGCTGATCTTTCCCTTTTCTCTTAGCACATACATAGATTTACTATTCCAAGAGTCTGTATACTGTCCACCAACACACCTCATCCATTCCCACCTCCCACCTGTGTGTGTCATTTATGCCTAAAATGTTCTTCCCTTGTTCTCTTTTATTCAAATCCTGTCTGGTCTTCTAGACTCAGGCCGGAGTCCTTATCCCTGTGAGGGCAGATAACCAGAACCATAGTTTTCTTGTCTCCTCTAAGCTCCCACCTTGAGAACACCATCGATATTAGTTGTCATCCATATCCTAACCTTACACTTCTAATGATCCTTTTGCAAGCAGAACCTCAAACTGGATTTCAAGTTCTCTGTATTTTTCAACTCCTTCTAAACAGTCCCTTGCACAATGTCTTGTGATTCGCAGAAAACCAATAAATCTCTTTAGGCAAATTCAAAATGTGATTTAAACCTCCTGGTGACTGCCAGTCATACCCTCTTATTTCACATAGCAATGTAGAAGATAGAAAGGAATTTCAGATGCAACACATTTCAACATTACACAGTTGGCTACAGTCCTGTCACATTTCACAACCAGACTGGCAGTAACAGCTGGATGAAGATCAGAAATTCATCAGGCTGCCTTCCCATCTGCAGATCACTGAAGCCCTTCCAGTGAAGATGTCGACTATCTCTGCAAGTTCTAAAAAGTCAAGTCCCAGACCTTTCCAACACCTGCATAAAATCATCCTAGGGGCAGTACCAGAATAGAAAACAGAAAAGCACAGTCCAAGGCATTCACAGGACAACAGGCTCCGATCACCTCCAAGCCTTTTATATCCCCTTTCCTGCTTGCAGTCCTAGGTCCCTTTAGGGCACCCAGTGGGTACATCTGTAAGGTTTAAATGAGGGACACGAAATAAACAGAGACTGAGATTTATCCCCCTTCACAGTGATGGGTAGGAGACAATGAGTAAGTTGAAGAATGATATCAGGACCCAGTATTATTTCCACTGAAGATGACAACAAGAAAATGAGAAAGGGGAAAGTAAGTGTGTGTGCACTGCATGTTCACACACAAGTAGCAAAGATGCTGATACAGCCAAAGGATCGATATAGTCCTGGCCACTCAAAGTCAACCCGTTTGTGTGCGGCATGACAGGTCTCCTGCACAAGGATTTTGATGCCCCAGTTAAGGTCTATATCAATAGCACCTGACCATGTTTTTCAACAGGTTATAGAAATGGAAGGGCTGCCTGACAAAATTTACACCACCACTATAAGTGATCTATAGAGTAAAGCAATACCTTTCTAATATGTATATACCTATAATGATTGAGAGCTTAGTAACCATTAATCCTCCCCTCCTAGAGACCAGTAGTTTCTTTGGTTTCTTTGCTCAATAGCCAGAATCATCCATTCAATACTGCTTCTTCATCCTCTTCCCTGATTAACACTGCCTTCTCTTCCTGGGTTCTAAATGGGTTCTGAAGAGGTTCACAGATTGCATTTCATTTACCAGCCCCTGCAAACAATGTTACAGATCAAAGGCTTGTCAACTGAAACGTTCCATGTCTTCTCACAGTCTCTGCATATCACAAGAATTACCATGAGGAATTTAGTTCTACCAGTTGCTCAAGTCTGTAGACGCTCTCAAAATTGCCCTTTACGTTAGCCACGTGGCTACTAGAGATGGTTCTCAAAGCACTTCCTGTTCTAAAGGGCTCTGCCTTCGCTCTGTGGCCAGTGACCAACCTAGTTTTGCTTTTCTATCCACATTGTCCATGGTGCCAAAATGCCTTCACAAGCTATCACTGGCCCAGACTCTCCCTGGATCTGTATGCTACGAGCGAGGGACCCTCTCTCCTGTTCCTGGGACTGGACAGAAAGAACAAATCTTAGGACAAAGTGAGGTTAGAAAACCTATCTCCTGAAAAGCCAGTCTGGAACATCACCTTTTCTGCTTCTCCTTTCAAAAACATCTCACCAGCTCACAACTATGGGCCAAGAAATGAAAGCACCAGAATTAACACGGCAAAAGTAGAGGGGTGAATCCAAATAGCTGATGTTCCACCAAA
The DNA here is from genome assembly GCF_965194825.1 of Balaenoptera physalus. Taxonomy (NCBI): domain Eukaryota; kingdom Metazoa; phylum Chordata; class Mammalia; order Artiodactyla; family Balaenopteridae; genus Balaenoptera; species Balaenoptera physalus. Next base: position 107,506,751 of record NC_138883.1, on the reverse strand, counting down.
GGAAGAAACCAGCCAACCACCACCACAAAAATCTCTGTCCACGCTTTTACATCCATTCCCTGAATCCGACAGGGCAGATCAGCCATGTCCCAACTCAACTGTCCAGCTCTGTGTTAAAGGGGAAGTCCCTATCAAGGATCTATTTCAATAAAGCCATGTGGTTTGCAGCAACTGCTTTTCTTTGTCACCAACAGGTCAGGAAAGTGCCCCCTTCAGAGACGCGGGAGACTAAAGTTGCTGCCTATTTCCCTCCCTATGCTGTCTGCCAGGCAGACCAGCCACACCTCCTATCAAAGGACCTGCTCTTGCCATAAGAAGCAGAAACGGCTGTTCCCCTCTCATCATCATCAAGTTTCCAGTCTTTCAGAATGTTCCAGCCCCACCTAATGTCCTGCATGGCTGGCTCTACTGCTTCACAGAACCAGCAGAATATGGAAAGGAAACAACATCCCTTAGACTGGGGATGCACAAAGATAGCCACGTCCTCCCCTGGTGCTTGTTCCAAGAAATGACAGGATCAGTCTGGGACACAAACATTCTCAGCTTCGAGCTGCTATTCTGGGTATCCATTCATTATTTATTGAGTGCCCAGCTGGAACAAGGTACTGTCAATACACCCCAGGCAGGCTAAGCTTGCACAAGGGCTCACCAGCACACCCGAAGCGGTATGAATTTCAGACCACCGTCCAGGAACAGGGAACAATTGTTCCTTATTGATTTAGTTGACCATAAAAGGATATGTAAATTTGCAGAAGATCTGCAGCCTCTGCTATGCCTGGAACGCTTCGAGAAAACTCGGAAAACAACACATCTATACACATACACACACACACACACACACATACACACACAGTAGGATAAGACATACCATGCAGATGCAAGGTTAAAAAGGTTTCCTCACTAGAAATGTTTCCTACCCTATTAACCTACCTTTTCCCCACCATTCCTTTCCTCTTCTACAGAAGAATGTGGACTTTTCCCCCCAATACCTTAATCATTACTGCAACCAGCAATTTATGAAGGGAAGAGCAAAGAAATGTACTGCTTTTTATCCCCCATTTTCCTATATACATCAGTCAACAAAAGAAAAACCGTAATACACCTAGTGAACTGTTCCCTGAGGTCACCCCCAAATCTTCACTGACTTAAGCTATTAATGCAATGACTATGTTGCCCCAACCAATAAGGAACAAGGAAAACCAGAATAGATCTAACTTATCGTGATAAGGTTTCTTTGCTTCCATTACAACTTAGTGTGGAATTATCACACTGTCACTTTTTTTGGTAACTCTACTCAAACTTGCTTTTAAAAGGTTTTTCTCCCCAGAAGAGTAGATGATCAGTGGGTGGAAGGAGAGAAGACAAAGTGTAGGATGGCTCGGTGGCAGGTAAGTTAGGAATGGGTGCTCAAGGAAACAAAAAGCATTCCAAAGCAGATCAGAGCCTAGAATCTTTGCAAGGCTACGGAATTCATGCCTGTCCTTTTCAGGAAGATATGACCCTTCCTGGCCATACTGCGCAGGTTTTTTTCCCAGGTGTCTGGTGACAAGCTGTTCTAGGAATACATGATAAACCTCACACCTTCCTTTCCGGTTATCATTATGTATCGTCTTGTGGAACGACACATGAAAAGATGGCTAAGGATACAAATGCCCCACAGGAAGCATACACTACAAGTCCTGAGAGTCTAGAGGAAGGGGCGCCCTGAGCTCCAGTAGGTTGAAGGGACTACGGAAGAGATACAGAGCTAGGCTTGGACCACCAAGTGCACACCTGTTACAGGCAAGAAACTTCCACAATATTTTTGAAGATCTGGAGAAACAAGGAACATTATTTTTTCACCTTCCAGGTAGGTAATACAGTATTGACTATAATCACCATTATTGTACATTAGACTCCCCTCAAACTTACTTACCTTGTAACTGGAATTGTGTACCCTTTGACCAACATCTTCCCATTTCTCCCACTTGCCAGCCCCTGGCAACCACCATTCTGTTGTTTCTGTGAGTTCTGTTTCTTTAGATCAACGCAAGTGATATCATACAGTATTTGTCTTTCTCTGACATATGTCACTTAGCATATTACCCTCAAGGTCCACCCATCCATGTTGTCGCAAATGGCAGGATTTCCCTCCTTCTCATGGGTGAATAATATTCTATTGTATATATGTACACCACACCTTCTTTATCCATTAATTAAGGAACGTTTTTAAGGAATCTGAAATCTGGATTATTTAACATATAGAACAGGTTCATGGAGAGATTAACTCTAAGGACACACATAATTACTATAGGTAACTTCTCTTACGGAGCTTGGAGAGAGAAGGAACGTAAAGAAACTTGAGGTGACCCTTCATTAACTCTTAGATTGTTGGAACTCGAAGGCCATCAGAGTCCCTGAGGGGTAGACAGATCTCAAAGTTCGTACTGCCCTTCACAGCAGCCCTAGGCTCTAAATGGAAACACTATCCCAAGGCCCCATCCTGGGTTCTTATTCACTATAGTCCTCCCACAACTGCCTTTATGGCTCCCTGGAGTAGCACTGAACACAGCTTAAAAGTCTGTATTTGTGTTATTATTTCATTCCTTCATTAACTATTTGCTAAGGGCCAGGCATGTGTCAGAGCTCCATCGTACACCTGTCTTACCATTTAGTTCATGCTTATCTTTTCCACCAAGTCCATAAGGGCAGAGGCCATGTGTACATTGCCTATTGTTTTATCTCTAGCCGCTGACATAGAACCTGGCATCATAGGCCCTCAATAAATAGAGGATGAATTAATCTAGTCCAACCCCCCATATTTAAGAGTTGAGCATACTGAGTTTCTGAACAATTAGATGATGTGGGACAAGTCACACTCCTAGACAGTGATATGCAAAGGACTAAGGCCCAAGGCTTTCTGAGAAACAACACTGACAGTGAGGGTTATTAGCCATCAGTTAATAACTGTCTTTGGGGGAAGCAACTCTAAAGGAGGTATCATTTGGATGACAAGGTTCTGGGATTGGACCAAATACTGCATCCAAACCCCAGCCCCGTCCCTGTAGTAGACATCTGTGAATGGCCTCCCCAGCACTCACTTCCTTCTAACAGCCTCTGCTTGCATTTGTGCTTCTCAAGAAGCTGACTTCACTCCTCAGCTTCAGGACACATGTCCTAGAGTCAACCCAAGCAGTGGAATCCCTTTCTTTGGCCACAGTGATCGGTTTAGGGCAAGCACATGACCTCAACCAGTCCAATCCTCATGAATCTCAAGACTTGTGCTTGCAGTGCTGGTTCAAAGTTGCTGGCTCTTCCATGGTTGATGGAGTGCTCATTTGTAACACCTAGAACGTCTGAGGCTATCGCTGCTTCCATGAGTTGAAGACAGTTTGAGGGTAAGGCCCCCATATAGAGAAGGGAAGAGCCAAGAGAGTCCTATAGATGTGGAACTAGATCCCTAATAGCAACATGAATCTCTAGCATATCCCATCGCTTTATTTCTCAGTCACAAAAACCACTGAGTTCCCTTCACCATTTCAATCGATCTGCAGTAGATTTTCTTTTGCTTACAACCAAAAGAATCCGAGTATGTACTAGGTGTGTGACACTGGAAAAGCAAAAATGGAGGTAATGATTACTTCAAAAAGGGTATCTTACAAATCAATGAGGGGCAAGAAAGGACTTAGTGCCGGGACAATATCTGGCACTTAACAAGGCCTAAATATTCTTTGCTTCTTATGAAAGGATTCACCAGAGTTCCTCTAAATAGTCTTTTCACCCAATATATTAAACAGATTGTTTACAAGTAATCTGCAACTTAGCAAAGTATCTGGAGTGGCCAGAAGACACAAAAAGGTCGAAAGTCACTAACAATTGAGGCTCAATACAAAATGGAAACAAATATCCTTGAAGTTATGATAAACATCTATACAATAATGTCTACAGGGACTTCCCTGGTGGCGCAGTGGTTAAGAATCTGCCTGCCAATGCAGGGGACACAGGTTCGAGCCCTGGTCTGGGAAGATCCCACATGCCGCGGAGAAACTAAGCCCGTGCACCACAACTACTGAAGCCCCCATGCCTAGAGCCCATGAGCCACAACTAATGAGCCCGAGCGCCTACAGCCCATGTTCCACAACAAGAGAAGCCACCGCAATGAGAAGCATGCACACCGCAACGAAGAGTAGCCCCCGCTCGCCACAACTAGAGAAAGCCTGCACGCAGCAACGCAGACCCAATGTAGCCAAAAATGAAAAGAAAAAAAAAGATAATATTGGATTTGATAGCATTTTAAAAATAAATAAATAAATAAATAATGTCTACAGGCACACCAAGTGATAGACTTCACACCGACTTCACTATTGTACATGTGTGAACAAATATGATTTAAGGAAGATTAATTTTTACAAAGCATTTCAAGAAGTTATCCACTGTATAAAGGGGGATATTATCAATTGTGCTGTCTTCGGCACATTCTCTTCCCATTTCAACCCCCCCCACCCCAGAACCTCCTCACCCTCCCTACCCCCAAACACACACACAATACACAAGGGGTACCTGGGCCAATACCGTTCCAATCAAGCAGGCTGATCCCAGGGTAGCCCTAGGACTGGGGTGGTCAGCACAGGTGGTTCCCTGGGTGAGAGGAGGTCAAGAAAAGAAGCCATACAGGCTTGTCCTTCCAAGTACCGTCCAGGGTCAAAACCCGAAAAGCTGGACTGTCCAAAATACACAGGGCAAATTCCAGGCCAGAAACAGAAGACAGGGCCAAGAAAGAGCAAAAACTAACAGACTGCAGAAGGAAAGGTGAAATTCGGCCAAGACAGTGGTCAATAATAGCAGAAGTCAATTGTCACCAAGCACAGCACTGGGTGAGATCTTCACTAGTGTTAGATCTCATTTCATTATCATGAAAACCCGTGAAGCTATTATTTTCCCCATCTTTAACGTTATTATAAAAAATTTTAAACATACACAAAACTAGACCAATTCAATGAACCTCATTACTGTATCACAGCTACAAAAATCTACTCAGGGAGACCCACTGCTCACCACTGGCCTCACCAGGAGGGCCAGGAAAGTACCAGCAAGTCATGTCGGCAAGCCCAGGTGAAAACTTGAGTCAACCTCTTAACTTTGACTTCACAAACTATGGCCTGGTTCCTCAAGCATGTGAATCTCCCTTCACCTGGACAGGTACAGAGTCCATCTCTGTTCTGTAGCGAACTATGACCACAGCAAACATCGACAGCACAGCAGAGTGGAGTTGCCACACGTCAAAGATTAGGGAGAGATCTCCAAATCCCTACCTTCCCCCCAAAATTCCATTAGAGACATGGGCACTGTTACTGCCTCAACTCCTGGGTGATTTTTCCCCACAAGTACATTAATTTTGTCTTTCCAACTAGATCATGCACCGTGACCTGTGAATCTACTGCTGAACCCCCTTTAGGATCAAATCCAAACTGATAAAAAAAATCCAAACTGATGCCCCCAGGTGGAAAGGCCCACCATCACTGGCACTTTCTCATCTCTCACATCTGTCACCACTCCGAATAACCCAGAAAGACTGAACATCTTGGAGTTCCAAAGTACAGCCCCCAGCCTTCTGCAAGGATTTTCTCACCTTTTGGCTGAAAATTCTTCCCTCCTCAACACCACCAGCTATGGCTAACATTCCTTTCCTCACCTCCAGAAAGCCTTCTGGGATAAGCAATCCCACCTCAAAACCATGTTGGGTACCACACCTCTGTATTCCCATAATGCCTCGCCCATCTCTCTCTCTGCACACCAACCCACACCATTTGATAATGATTGGTTCCTAGGTCTTCCACTCCCAATTTTATCAAGTGCTCTTTGAGGGCTGGGACACTCGCTCATTTTTTGGTTTTGGTGGTTTTTATATTTTATGTTTAATGGAAATCCAGGACATAATGATGAATTCCTTTGAACTGAGTTGGAGGTCTAGGAGTTATGTCAAAACATACTTCTGTTCCTTTTTGTAGTTTCCAGTGCCTAACAGAGGCACATAGTAGGTCTTCAAATAGTGTTTATTGAATAAGACAAGCCAAGGAAAAGATAAGATGATGGCCAGATGGATAGCAGGGAGCACACTTTAAACTTTTAAAAATCTCTCCACAGCACTTCATGGCCAGTAGATGCTTAGATGTCTAACCAGTGCACAGAGGTAATGAGCCTTTTGGATAATGCCCGCCAGACACTGTACCTCCCTCCCTCCAGCTCCACAGATGCCCACTAATCCTAGTGCCCAGTTATTTGACAGACAAGCTTGTGCTCACCCTGCTCACGGCTTTCACTGTGATGCTGACTTTCATCACAAGTCCATCAGGCCCTTGTCTAAAACTGACTGCAGACCCCTCATCTCTCGAGTATCCCCCTCCCACTGAAGGTGCTCTATCACCTGGATCACCTGAGCTGCCCTTTTCTGGACCTGGGCCCACTTAACAATGGATTTGTTAGGAATGCCACCATTACCGCCACCAAAACTACTCAAAGCACAGTGGGTTGTATTACCCACCAATCCCACCCACCGCCCAAGCTTGGCATGTGTATCATAACAGGACAACCCTCTCCACGCCCAACATCCTACACAGATAAAAACAAAAATGCTGGAATCTAAAATGACACAAATGAACATATCTATGAAACAGAAACAGACTCAGATATGGAGAACAGACTTGTGGTTGCCAAGGGGGAGGGGGTAAGGGAGGGATGGAGTGGGAGTTTGGGACTAACAGATGCAAACTATTATATATAGGATGGATAAACAATAAGGTCCTACTGTATAGCACAGGGAACTATATTCAATATCCTGTAATTAAACCATAATGGAAAAGAATATATGTGTATAACAATCACTTTGCTGTACAGCAGAAATTAACACAACATTGTAAATCAACTATACTTCAATTAATTTTTTTTTTTAATGCTCCTGAGATGGGCAGATTAAGCAGGCAAATTCCAAGGCAGTTCTGATAGGAGATGCACTAAGGTGGGGGCAGGGGTACCACCAGGGAGAGAAAATCATTCAAAACTTTCCATGCAGGTGAGCTATGGTTTCTGCTTCAACGTTAGCCTTAAACTTCAGATTTCACTGGCAGTGTCTCTTTGCAAATCATAACTGAATCACCCTAAATCAGCCCCCACCAGAAGTAAGGTACTGGATACAGTACTTTAAGGTCTACTGTCATTTTATGTTCCTCTGAAGATGCTTTATTATGATAATCAGCAGGTTGTAAAGCACTCACCTTCTCTCCAGAGTAAATCCAGTCAGATATATCTTTTCCCCAGATTTTTTTTTTAAGCATTCCATTTGTATAGAACTTGTAACAATTTTTCAGAGTGGCAGTCCCAGGCTTATTGATTCACAAATGGCCTAAGAGTGTCAAGTAGGTATATTGCTCTTCACGAATAAAGGGGTTAGAGGAGAGGATTTAACCTTCTGATTTACAGGTAGAACTCACCACTTTTGGCCTCTTAGAAAGTGCACATTGAACCCTGTGGAGGTAGAAATCTAAGACCCCCAAGTCTAAAACCAAGGAGGCAGGCTTCCCTGGTGGTGCAGTGGTTGGGAATCCGCCTGCCAATGCAGGGGACACGGGTTTGATCCCGGCCCGGGAAGATCCCACATTGCCACAGAGCAACTAAGCCCATGCGCCACAACTACTTAGCCTGCACTGTAGAGCCCGTGAGCCACAACTACTGAGCCTGCGTGCCACAACTGCTGAAGCCCGTGTGCCTGGAGCCCATGCTCCAACAAGAGAAGCCATGACAATGAGAAGCCCGCGCACTGCAGCGAGGAGTAGCCCCCGCTCGCCGCAACTCAAGAAAGCCCGCACACAGCAACAAAGATGCAACACGGCCAAAAATAAAAAAAAAATAAAATAAAACAAAACCAAGGAGGCAGGACATCCTAAAGAGCCCTCCACACGCTGGGCACAGAATTTGCTTCCATAAGTACATGTCCCTGAAATGACCTTTCCATTCCACAATTTGGAAATAATTTGTTCATCTGACACAGCTGAGTTGCAAACACTTTGAGGTCTGAGGCCTTGGACAAGTTACATTACCTCTAATGCAGAGTATCGCAGAGTAATGATGATGATAATACTTTGCAGGGATCCTGTAAGAATTAGGGCTACTGGGGCAGAAATGCTCATATAGCAATGGCCATGATAATGTGATCCTTAAACTCCTGATAAAATAACAGAGGTGATATTAGAACAGTAAAAACAAAGAAAGGCTGGAGTTCAAGGTCTTGGAGGACAATTGTTGGGACAAGAGGTAGCAGTTACAACATTTAGGATCCTCCTGAATTCCATAAAAAGGAAAATGTGTCCCGATTAAATGTACAAACTGGGCTCTCAAGACCAAAAAAATCCCTGCAGTAGAAGAGCTGGGCAATCAATCAGGCTTGAATTTGATAGAACTATCCCTTTAAATCCTCTCATCCATCATCTAGCTTCCTGGATAAACCTAACCAATGGGTAAACCATCCAGGGCTGTGGTCTAAGAGTAAGAACCAGCTGAGAGACTGAGCAAGTAAATCCCTTCTTCCCTTGAGATTCAGTTTCCTTATCTGTAAAATGAGTTCGTTCTAAGCATCCCATGAGATCATCTTCTTTAAAGAATTTTAGAAACGTCATGTAAAATGTGGCATTACTCCACCCTTCAGGAGCTAGCACCTCTGGGTGAGCTTGTTCAGCTTCTGGACTAAAGAAGCACTGCTGGAAGATTAGCCCCTAACCCCTGAATACCAAGGAGCTGTTAGTCCCGGAGAAGAAAGTGTCCCCTGAATACTACTTATTTAGAAAACGCCTTTTAAGAACTGCAATTACAGCATCTATTCTTGGAAACAGGTAAGTCGGGAAAGCATTCCACTGACTTTACAGAGCCCTAGCCATCCATCACTTCCCTCACTCCCACAATGAAAGCACATGTGAGCCTGGGACATCACTGAGACAGCCTCACCGGCACTGCTGCACAGGCTGCATGATTACGATCTGCACAATTACAATGCTGCTCACAGGCCCCACAGAGGGAAGACAAAACCAATGTGTTGTACCAGTCGACGGTATTTCACCACAAGTAAGTGAAAATATCAAGTTGATGAACAATCAGTAAGCTCTAAGAAGTCATTTTCCTTGAATTCTTTTCAAAACTGCACCCAAATTGGTGCCACAGAAGGAAAAATGAAATGTCAGAAGCATCTATGTCTTTGATAAGAACCATGACCTTTCACCCAGAGGTACTTTACGAGAGAATCAGAGGAGTGGTCCTCCGGCCTGACTGCCCATTAGTAACACCTGGGCAGCTTTACAAAGGCCAATGCCTGGGCCTCCCCTAGAGATTCTGTCTAGCTGGTCTGGGGTGTGACCTGGGGTGCAGCTCTCCAACACTGCAAACCACTGATTAAGAAGGTCTCCAAATTGCACAGCAATTGAGTTAGGAAACAGTTTTGAAATTTACACTTATTTAAAGATGTGGGATTTCAGACAGTAACAGCAAGAACAGCAAGGGTAATAATACACATCAAGAGAATGCCATGTGTTTCCGGTTTGTCATGTTAAAGAGGAAAACTCCAGAAGTGCGTTTATGAAAACCAAATGCTAGGAATCTTGAGTGCAGTGGTGATTTCGTGACTCTACATTTGTCAAAACTCATACATATACACAAAGAGTTACTGTATGGAAATTAAAAATAAATTTAAAACACACAGAGGAAAAAAAAAAATCAAATGATGTATCTATTTAACCTAGTAATTCTTAATCTTAGCATATTAAAAACCAGCCAAAGAGCTGTTAAAAATCCTGCTGCCCAGGCTACGCCCCAGATCAATCACATCAGTCTCCAAGTATCAGTAGTTTTAACAACCCCATGGGCATTGATTCCAATGGGCAGCCATGTCTCCTAATTCCCCAGAGGAAGGACACGGGCAAAAGTGATCTTATTAACACGTATCCATAGAAATGTGGCTCTGAACCAGTGAATCACATCTGCACCTACCTTCCACTCACCCAGGGAAGTCCACTATCATCTACCCAAGTTTCCAAATGTTTTTTTCTATCAACTTTCATTAGGTTTCAAGACACTGGCATGACCCATAAGCCAAATAAAAGAGGGGCTGGATATCCACTAGTAGCGTACTAAATTGCCTCAAAACCTGCTGACAAGTTTTAAAGCAGTGCAGTTGTGTTCAAACATCAGAATCCCCCGGATGGCTGATTCTAATAGACTGCTGATTCTACCCTGGAGCGTCTGATTCAGGAGGTCTGGGGTGGGGCCCCAGGATCTGCATTTGGAACCAACTTTCAGGGGACGCTGCTGCTACTGCTTGGAGGACCAATGTTCTAAAGAAACGTCAACTTAATAAATGGTCAGAGACACGAAAACCACGATCCAGACAGTCCTTAGGTCAAGGCAGGTAGGGCCCGAGACTGCTGGTCAAAGAACCAGCTGATGTTTAGAAACTGACCTTGAGAAATAAATTACAAGGATTTCTACAGATCACAGAACAGATTTCTAGAAACTTGCTGTTCAAAGTGATGCGCCAACCACCATAGGCATCACCTAGAACTGGCTAGAAATGCAGAATCTCAGGCCCCACCCCAAACCTGCTGGGTCAGAAAGTGTCTTAACAGGAACCTGGGTGATTCAAATGCACATTAAAGTTTAAGAAGGATGGGTGCTGACCAAGTCCCACGTTCATTCAACAGAGAGTTACTGAGAACCTAGCCTGTGCACTATACCTAGCAGTGAGTAGGGCAGACAAGCCTCTGTCCTCTAGGGGCTTATATGGAGCGAAGGATGGAACTAAGGCCCAGGGCTGTGGGCCGCAGAGCCTAAGTTAGCGGCAGAGACAGGTTTAGAACTTGTGCCTCCTAAGAATACAGGCAAATGTCCCTACAAAAATCACAAATATAATTCCCAAAAAAGAGGTTGCCAAACAAGAAACTAGAAGTCAGTTTCTACATATCAAGTTAGGAAACCTAGGCATCAGAGATTTAATTCTCATAAGCCTCTACTCCCTGACCAAACCAGCACTGCCAGACATATATTGGCCAACACACCATGTTTACATAGGCAAGTTCTTCTCAGAGGTCTCAGAACAGGATGAACCGTAGACTCGTGTTAAAAAGAAAAACATCTTGATCACAGCATTACCTAATACTCAAAATCTTTCTTTTGATACTGTTAAAAATCTGTTCAACTGGGAAGCCTCCCAATTTGTCCAAAATGTATTGTTCTGATACATTTAGGAGAAAATCCAATTACTGGTGTTCTTTACTTCTTCCCTGTCTCATAAACCACTGTCTACTTGGAAGACTGCTAACATTTTTCCAGCTAGGTGCTTACAGATTATCCCACTCAATCACACTGTCTCTATCATACAAAGAAGGAAACCAAGGCTGGGCAAGGTAACTCGAGTAAACAAAGGCACACAGGTAGCATAGCTGAAATGGCAGAGCCAGGCTTTAAATCTAGGTCTAACTCCTAATCCCTTCCATGCAAAGTGAGGTCCCTGGACCTCCCACCCGGGAGCTTATTGGAAATGTAGACCCTCAGGGTCCCAGCCTGGACCTGCTAAATCAGAATCTGTGTTTTAATCCCTGGTGATTCATATCCACACTGACATCTGGGAAGCACTGTACACACTATTACAAAGGCAAGTGACCCAGCACCTGCTGATCAAGACAACCAGCAAACACCTTTGGTTCACTCCATAAGCAGAGGGCAGCCACTTACCTGAGCCTTGAAGCCACCAGAATGGGGTACCTGTCTCATCACAAACTCAGAGTAATTCACAGGGCTTTCTCAACAGCTGCCCACAGGTTGCTGGACAGAAAGACCAACTTTTCTCTATGGGCAGAATGCCAGAGATGTCTATAGGCCTGGTGCTAACATCTGCAAACACCCATGAAGACATAACTATTGCCCTAATTCAAGCCCTTCTGGCATTAACCTCAGCAGTAAAGTTCCTCGTTAAATAACCGATGATGGGTGAAAGAAAAGTACTATTATTCTCAGAATAAAAGTCAGCTAGTCATCTTAGTGTGTATCTGTCTCTAAATATATATGTATACATATACATATATACACACACACACACACACACACACATATATATATATATATATATATATATATATATATATATATATATATATATATAAAATGATCCTTAGAGTCTAAAGACTTGAATAAGAGCTCCTGCAACTAAATGTAGGCTTGATCCAAATGGATCACTGTTGGGTGAAGGGTAGGGATGGAGGCTGAAGCCAGAGGAAGCATCCCTACCAACTTTCCCTGACTCTCCCAACTCTAAGCTTTAGTTAGTTTTGAGTTTCTCAAAGTGTAAATCATGGGTCATCTGCTTCAGAATCACTTAAGTAGTAAAAATGCACACTCCTGGGCTCAAGAATCCACGTTTAACAACCCCTTCCCCACAGATTTCTGCACACATAAAAATTTGAGGTCAATTGCCCACCCAACCTAAGTACAGTTAAATGAGAATTATCAGACTCATTAACCTTAGCTTCACAAGTCTGAGGCACTGAAACTACCAATTTTTGGAGGAAGAACCGATCGAGGCTGTTGAGTGTTTTGCCCAAGGTCATAATAGAGCAGGTGAGCAACCATGGCTAAAATACCACATGTGGGGCCCTTTCAACTCCATCAAGCCATCAAATTCACAAAAACCAAAGAACAGGGAAGCATGGTCCTGTTGCCAGTCATCAGTATTTACCATATGAGGCAAGAGCAATGCTTTTGCAAACAAGGGAAAGATTTGGTCTCTTTTGCAGGAGTATTTCAGGGGCTGTTCTGGGCCCACATCCCAGGACAGGACCATGACTGCCAACAGGGACAATCACGCAGCATGTTGCAAGGGGCTGTGCTGAGCATCTGGCTAGCGGCTGGGTATGGGTACCAAATATAATTCCAATGGCCTGACAGAGTTCACTTAGCTCCACATTCAAGTTATTCCCAGTGAATACTATTCAGAGTAGCTTAGTCTTCATTATGTAAACATGGGTCACTCATTACCTGGGTCACACACTTACTCTAAGGCAATGATTCCCAAATGGACTGCCTTCAGGAGTTGCAAAGACTTCATCTAAAATACTTAACATCCTGAACCTCTTCACACTTGTAGATAATGATTCAGGGATGAAAGGCAAATCCATAATAGTACTGAGGGAAAATACACTGTATTTCTTAAGTCCAAAAAACACAAAAATACACTATAAGTCCAATGACAAATGATAAACTAGGAAAAATCGTTTGCAATTCAAACAAAGGACTCAGAGAACCAACAAATGGATAAGAAGTAGACCAACAACCTAACAGAAAAAAGGCACAAAAGTATGAACAACTGTCGAAAGGAATTAAGACAGTTCTTCAACAAACATGTAAAAGATACTCAACCCCACTTATAAGAGAAATGCAAATTAAAACTACAGTAAGTCCCTTTTTCATCTTTCAGAAAGACAAAGATCCAAAAGCCTAACAGTGTGGATCCAGGAGTGGAGAAATGGGACCCTTGTACATCTTTCCTCCAAAGAAAGAAATGTGGCGATAGCTATCAATTTTTTAAATTGATATTCATTTGACCCAACAATTCTACTTTCAGAGATGTCTTAGCATTTCACATATATGTGAATTTATATTTGTTCATGGATATTCATTAAGAATAACAAAATATGAGAAACCCAAAAAAAAGTCAATTGACAGCTGAATAGGCAAACAGATTATGGAATATGAGAGACAGTTCCTTCTGGGCAAGGAAACTGGTGTCCAAGAGACAGAAGTAGGAAGGATAATTACTTTCCCCACATATCTGCCTTCCATGCATGTACTGGCTAAGTCAAAAAATTTTTAAGTAAAATAAGAAAATAACCGAAAGAGGTAGGGGAGGCCGGGACTGGGGATGGAATGAGGGAGAAGAGACCAACTGAGTATGAAGTTGTAGTCAGAGCTCTCCCCACATCTCTCTTCAGTAGTAATGGACAGTGTATGTTAAAAGCTCTAAAAAACATTCCTTCAACCCATGTAATTCCACTACTGATAATCCATCCTGAAACACTGAAAAAGCTTTCTGTACAAAGATGTACAGGAACTGATTAGGTCAATTTTGATCTATCCATGTAAATTACGTATCAATTTAAACTACATTTACACAGTTCAAGATAGCATTATAACCTAAGCATTGTCAATATTAATTGAAAAATGAAAATATAAAATTGAACACGATATAAAGTATTTAAAATCTATCCTAATTTTATTGCAGGAAAACTATATATACATATCCATCTATAAAAAAAAGGAAAACATTAAAGAAATGTACTAAAATGTTAACAGCAGGTATCTCCAGGGTAAATAATATATGCACGTGATTTAATTTTATATTTTCCACATGTGTTATTTTCATAATCTGGCAAAATTAAAAACTTAAAGATGCACAGAGAAAAAGACTAAGAGGAACACTATCAAAATACTAAGAGTTGCTGTGGGTTTTAGATATTAGTTTACTCTTCTGTTTTTACAATACTTTCAGTAATGATCATTTTGTACTTTTATCATCAAAAACACATTTTTCCCTTTGAGAAAAAGAGGCTGACCAGAACCGCCAGACAAAAGCCAGCCCAGGAATTGCGAGTTAAAGCCTTACTACAGTAAAATAGATAGCTAGTGGGAAGCAGCCACGTAGCACCGGGAGATCAGCTCAGTGCTTTGTGACCGACCACCTAGAGGGGTGGGATAGGGAGGGTGGCAGGGAGACGCAAGAGGGAGGAGATATGGGGACATATGTATATGTATAGCTGATTCACTGTTATAAAGCAGAAACTAACACACCATTGTAAAGCAATTATACTCCAATAAAGATGTTTTAAAAAAAGAAAAAAAAAAAGCCTTACTACATTCAGGAAGATGTCTCCATGTGCTCCAGGTCAAAATACCATCTGTAGAGAGAATCTTCCTGCCCCATTGTGGGAGTAACATGGAAGGAATTTCCTGCCAAGTTCCCAAGGCACGCGTTCATCTTTGGGATTGACTTACCATTATTTCCCCAAGGGAGTGAGACCATCTTTGCCCATGACAGACGTTGCTGTTACTAATCTGAGAGTCCAGTGACCCTCCTGCCCTGCTCAAACACCTCCACCCCAGAACAGGTAACAAGCCAGGTGGGCTTTTCTTTAACACCCACAATATAGGTCAATGGTTTCCTGAGGGAGAAGCCCTGGGATCTGTATCCCCAGACCAGCAGTACAAGGACAAGGTCCCAGCTCACCCAGGCAGGACTCTACGAGGGAAGTCACACTAACACCAGTGGACATCCCACAAAAGGCCAAGCCTTGCTCAAATCATCATCACTTCAAATGGTCTGTGGGGAATCCAGAGAAAACTCCAGATTCTAGCAACGAATGCCTGACATCTTTCCCAATTCCAGTAGCTACCATATGTATTCTCACCTACAATCCAAAATCCAGCCCACCCTCCAGGGCCCACGCTCCCAAAATTTCCCTTGGAGGCTTTCCCAAGCATCAAAGGGAAACTCATGGCTCAGAGTGTCTTTGGTACCACGCATGTGTGTGTATGTACCTGTACACATATGCAAGTGTGTATTTTGTAGATACACATATAGACTCTAACAGACTCCACAGATAGATTGTATACAGATGCACACATACCTCAATGCCCACACATACACTTAAGTCTTGCTACACTCTATAGCCTAACTTTTTAATGATTCACCACTTATCTGTACACACACAGGCTTGTTTGTAAGGAGCTCACTGAGAACAGGACCCAGTTTCTGTAACCCCTCCATTACCTCTCACACAAAGAGACTATTTCCAAACTCACCAACAGAACTAGAGATCACTTGGGACAGGGTCTGGGAGACATCCATTTGGGCCAGTGTCCTAAGCTGACAGAGGCTACATGAGATTTTACAAGTTTTGCTTCTATTTGGAGGCAGACACTTTTAAGATCTCCAGGGGATTCTGCCCAGCAGAGGAAAATGCCTCTTAACCCACTGAGGGAAGGGCCCCTGGGACCTGTGACCAGCCAACCACCCCAGAGCCGAGGTCTGAACTGGGGCCTGGAGTCGCCTTCACTGGGTCTCAGAGGGGACTCGGAAGAGCTGCAAAAGCAAAGTCCCAGGGATGCATGTGTGCAAACCAAGGGTCAAAGTGCGCGAGAATGACGGCCATACATGTGCCTGTGTGCACGGCTAAGGGAGAGGCACCCATGTTTCCATAGCCATCAGAAGATAGTTTTCCTTAACTGTTTTGCCTATTAGGTTTGTTATTTGAGTGCATCACTTGTAGAAGAAAAAATAATAAACGTGCAAACAGTCTACATGACCAACCATACCACTGCTGACTCCCAGTCATCCCTTCATGCCCCACGACCACCACTAACGCAAGACTAAAGCCTCCAGTTGTGGATCCAACACCACACTGCAAAGAGTTCTGACCAACAGACGATCAGAATTCCTCAGCAGGCTGGCATGGAGGGGGTGGGGGGAGCTGGCTGAAGGGCTGAACTAGAGGCAGGAGTGTGTGAGGACCTGGGTGATAAGGAACACAGCATCACTGGCCTCAGTGCCACTGATGACCAGCAGTGTCTGTGGGGACATCCCCTCTCTGGGACTTGGTCTCCTCATCCCTTCACCTACCCTAAGGGTCCTTCCAGACAAAAGAGCCCCAAGTCTAAGCAAGTGTCTCATTTTCTGCGAGGATAATGGCAATCTATTCCTGAAGATGTAATATAAGGCAACAAAGTAGAAGCAGTCAAAATAGGCAAGAAATGGGTGATGGCAGTAAGTTTTCACCCATTTCTGGTACCTGAGGAAAAGATCAAATAATTCTAACATTAATCACAGAAGAGAAATTGGACTAACCTCAAGTACAATCCTGCCAATGACCTGAGAAGATGTGACTGGGGGAGAGCGGGTGGGAGGTGCCCAGGGACCTAGTGAATGACCCCATTTCAGAAGCGAACATGGGGATGTATTCAATAAATTCTAGTAGAACCAAGTCACATAAATCTGTATGTACAAGTTAATCCCAGGCTGGTTTTAAATCATCTCTAAGAGACTGGTATACATTTCAGGGAGATCTGAGAACATTTTGCACATGACCCTCACTTTGTGCAAGAAGATCCCTCGCCGAAGGACACATGGCTGGCTTTAGCAACTTAATTAAGTAGATTAAACACACCAAAGAAGCAGTGCAGGGCTCTGGATAGGAGGGCGAGGTCTGCAGCCAGACAGAACAGGGCAGGAGTTGCGTGACCTTAACCAAGTGATGTACGTTCCCTAAGCCTCAGATTCCTTACTTGTAAGATTGGAACAGCAGCTGCATCCTCATAAAGATGTTACGACATGAATTAACACACACAGGTACTATGCTGGTAACCATGGCAATGACTACAACATTATTCTTGTCCTATCTAGCTAACTTCATGACTT
Organism: Balaenoptera physalus; assembly: GCF_965194825.1. NCBI lineage: Eukaryota > Metazoa > Chordata > Mammalia > Artiodactyla > Balaenopteridae > Balaenoptera > Balaenoptera physalus. The sequence goes on along the minus strand of NC_138883.1, from coordinate 107,489,272 downwards.
GAGGTCAATCATTTGAACACTGTGGTCATTTTTTCCACCCTCTCAAGTAAAGAAATGAAGGGAGGAAGATTCTTTGCAACTTAAAATCCTTTGATTCTAAGCTCCTCTCCATTCATCTGCTTAGGAGACTCGTCATAGATAGCAGAAACCAACTTGAACTTCTAGATCCTACCACAGTTTCTCAAATACCTGTAGGAATGAGTGAAGAAGAGCCAACATGTAATGCATATATGAACACAACCCAAGTGACTGCAAATTCTAAAGCTATGAGTCTGAATCAATGAAGTTGTAGGTGACAATAATCCCAACAAGAATCATTTACTGCCACTTACTATATGCTAGGCACACAGCTGTCTAAAATACATGATTTCATCTATCCTTTGTGAGTCTAATTCCAGGTAGGTTTCTGAAGCCCTGTTTGAGGCTCAGAGAGGAGAAGCAATAGGCTTTTTTCTTTTAATTGAAGTATAGTTGATTTACAATGTCATGTTAGTTTCAGGTGTACAGCACAGTGATTCAGTTTTGTGTGTGTATATATACACATACATATATATATATTATATTCTTTTTCAGATTTTTTTCCCTCAATTGGCCATTATCCCCAGTGACACCACTCTCCCTGGCTCTCAAGCTCAAGACCTTCTCTCTATGCCACACTGCTACAAGCACCACTCACTCCAACAGGAACCAAGACAGCTTCCTACAAACACACACACACACACACACACGTCCCTCTGAGAATGAGAATTACTACATTAACAGAAAAATTTGCAGTATAAAATCCTCCATTTACAAAGCTCTGATTCACAGCTTTTTGAAAGGCAGTGATTTTAATGTATGTAGCAACAAGATGCTTTAATTTCCCAGCATTGAAAAGGCTATGTTATCAGGGCACAGGAATGCTGGAAGAGCCTGGAATTCCCATAAACAAGGAATCCCACGTGGTTTTAAGGGCTCTCCCTCCTAAGACAGTGGAAGGGTAGGAATTTATGTTCACAAAATGCCTAATTGGGAAGCAGAGAGCAGGTCCCATGTCAAACAACTCTCCATCCTGGGCCCCTCAAAAGGAAAGAGGACCAGCATCTAATGCCCAGTAACCCTGGGCTGGTCCACAACAGGCTCGCTTTTCTACTGCCCTGCTGCCAGGTTAGCCCCCCAAGGCTGAGCTCTTCCTAGCTGGGTCTGGATGCTCAACACGGGAAAGGGATTGAAGAGCATCTCACAATCACAGAGCACTATACCATTAACCTGCCTTTTTATCTTTACTTTCTCACTTAAGTGATTTTGATGTTAAGTAGCCTGAATGATACTGACTCTAAAATTTATTGAAGAGTACACCTTGTCACTTTTCATAAATGTTCCATATGTGCTTGAAAACAAGTATGCTCCAGGTATGGGAGCTCTGTTTTATACATGTCCACTACCTTAAGCTTCTATATTCTTCACTGCTTTTATTGTCCACCCGTTTGATACATGAATTACTGGGAAATCGGTGTTAAATTCTCCCACTATGCCAATGGACTTGTCAACTTTTCCCTTTGAGATTTGGCCAATTATTACTCTCTCTACAAATGTACACGCATATATGAAAAGCTATATATTAAGGGCAAACAAGTTTAGAATTATTATATATTCCAGATTTACACTGTTGCAGATTTATAGCTTACAGGCAGCTTCAGAGTCTGTACAGACTTGGGTCTCCTAACTCCGTAACCTGCTCAAAGCCCCAGTTTTCTCATCCATAAAAAGAAAACATACTTCAAACCTCATGAAGTTCTTTAGAGGATTAAGTAAGAAAGAGCATATAATACACTTAGCATGGTGCCCGCTCTGAAATGCTAGCTACTAATAAAACAGTCTATGACCTGCCTAAGATCATGCAGCTAGGAAGTAGTAAGGAAATAGAATGCTCTGACCTGTTATCCATCAGGTTGCAGGATGGGGTTCGGGAGGAGGCAGATGTATCAAGTGTTTATTCCAGGGCTTTCACGGTTGGGGAAGTATAGGAGAAAACCACCCGGTCCATACCTCACTGAGAATGTCAAGTCACACGGCAGCTGGGCATGCCACCGGCCCCAACCTAACTGCAATTGCCCGGTTTAGCTTGTTCTCTCTGGGGTTTATTTCCCCTTGCCGCTGGCTTGAGGGCTCTGTTGAAACAGCTGCACAATTATGTACTTCATAGACTTCTAGTTCTAAGAAACACTTGGTAAATTCAAAGCAGGCAAGAATTAGTATCTGAACTGCCGATTGCGGGTGAGGGTTTATTCCAGCCCCGGGATCCACAGAATTGCATGTATGTGTATCCTTTGGGTGGAGGTGGAGAGTAGGGGAGTACGTGTGAAAACAATTTCAGGGCAGACCATTCATTCGATTAGCAGCTTCCAAACCCTCTACAACATTCTACCACCCCAGCGGGGTGAGCAAACCTCTGCCAGAGTCAAAGTTAACTGCGCATCAGGGGGAGAAGTTCTCTTCTCTGGCTTTTGAACTCTGAAATTGACACTTGGGACTCATTCTGTCCTGAAAATGTCAGCTGCAGGAAAATACCAAAAAAAGGCAGAACAAACCAGCAAGCAAAGCGGCCAAACAGAAGAACATTCTTAGAAAACCTCAGTCAGGGGTTAGCAAGGCAGAGATTTGCTTTAAAATAAAAAAAAATAATTAAAACATAACAAAATAACCCCTGCCGCTGGAAAACAACTCCTGAGGAAAGGTTTTTACCTCCAGGTTCATTAGCAACAGGTAACTGCAGAAAGCCCATGGGGTGTGCAGGAGGGCGTTCAGTCCCGCTGCTGGGGGAGCCAGCACAGAGCTGCCCACATGCTAGCTGGGCAGCACCTTGACAACCTCACTGAGTCACACTCACAAGAACTTGATAAGCAGACCAGCTCAGCCTAAAAGAAGCTTATTAAGAAACCAATCCCTCGAAACGTAGAAACCAACCGACTGCACAGTGTGTCAAACCCAGGAACAGAAAAAATTTAACAGGATTTACTAACAGATTCTCTTCTTTCTTGATATGTTTCCTCTAAAACAGAGGGAGATAATGTCAGCCACTTACACGTCCTGCTTTCTTTTCTCCTTGAGAGTCGTACCACCATTTGTCAAACCAGTGTCACCAGTGTCAACCACTCAATTCACACGTCCACAAGTGTGGCCCTGCTAATCCGACTCCAGGGTCCCCCACATTCCACATCAGCCATCCTTTGCTTTCCTCAAAACCACTGCAGAGACATGATAAACTCAGCGAGACGGAAGAGAGACGAGTGGGATGTGATCTTCCGTGCAACCAAAAACTACATATGATCACCTCTCCCTTCAAGCTTTGGGCGTGCTAATTTAGCATCTCTGGCCTAGAATTCAAAGGACCAGACACACTTCACTATCAATCTACATGAGGAACGATAGTTTAAGGAAAAAGATGGAGGTAAGGGCTTTAAGTGGGATTTCTCTCCCTCTTTCCATGCAAGTCACAGGGAAAGAGCCTCTAATTTAACCCTTCAGTCTGGCAAGGACTAAGTATGGAAGGAATTAAACATACACACTCTTCTCAAAAACCAGACAACTACATACAAAATTAAAAGTTCTCTAGCAAAACAACCTAGGGCAAGTGAAAAGACAGCCATCACAGAGATGACTTTATAAATCACTCTCCCTCAGATTTTTTTTTTAAACTTTCTGCTTTTATTTTCCAGCTAACAAAGGCGTAACATGCTGGTAAAACAAATTCAAACTTCATTCCATCCCCGTTCCCCACCCTCCAACAAAATAACCCCAGGGTACAGTTTGACAAACATTACTCCAAGCATTTTCCATGCCAATGAAAACTACCGTTAACTGAACACTTGCTGTATTCCAGGTACAATTCTAACTCTCCACCTTGTACCATTTGGCTTTTACCTTTGTAATTTCCCTATGAGGTGAGTATTTCTAACCCACTTTATGGACAAGGAGACAGGCTCAGAATGGCAGGTTATTTGCCCAGACCACATCCCCCAATCCTGCTAATAAGCACAACTTCTAAAATTGCTAGATCCATATAATCTTACTATTAACTGCATACTGAACCTCTTAAATCTGCAATTTGTTGCTCCTCTTCCCACTTAACAACATATACGGTCATCTTTCCATCCACCTCCTCGGTCCCTGCACTGTGGCTACAATTTCTGTTTTAAAGAAAGAAGACTTTGATTTATTGTTCCACTGCCATCAGGGCTGGGCAGAGGGTGGTGGTAAGAAATAAAAGCTACTCACAATTCTGTATTTCCTGTGCATTCAAGATGGAAACTATGAGGGTTATCTGTTCAGCCACTTCAGGAAGCTTGTGTGCCTGTGTATGCACATACACTTCTGCACATGTAAACATTACTTGGTTCTTGTATCTTCCACATCAGGGTCAACTTTCAGGTTCTTCCAAACAGCAGGTAGATAGGTATGTATCATTTCTCCTCAGAAGGAACAATTAATAAACACAAATTTGGGAGCATACAACTCTACAGTGATAAAGATTTCAGAGAAATCTTTAGAAAGAAAGATGGCATTATATTCCTCAGTTCCTGACTCATTTTCCTTTTTATAGACACTAATGACTTAAAAACAAAAACAAACAAACAAAAAAACTTCAGGAATATTTTCTTAGAAATACAATTGCAATTTCACATGCATCTAACACACTCCCTTTCCAGAGACTATGCTTTGTTGAGAATTGTGCAGCCAATTTTATAGTCTTCTTCCAAACAGAAATTAGGTGCCACAAATTATACTCCTTCTATACCACTGATAAGACACACTTCCCTTTTTTTCCATCCCTTTTGCCTCCTGGCCTGATTCTAGCAGCTGGCACACCCTGCATCAGCTTCCGGAGGTAGGAGAATACTGGAGTCATCAATTCCTAATTCTCCATTTTGCAAAGAGGCAGAACTTCCAAGGTTAAGTATATTTAATATGCTATCATCATCTCCTGCTAATGATTCATATTGAAAATGCACAGGAAGCAAAGTCCCTCAGTGTCTCATTTATGAGCCACTAGGGATGCAGCTTTAAGTAAGGGTGTAAGCAGTAATAGGGGGGGGGAAAAAATCAACCTGGCCCAGACCAAGATTTTATTGACTTGATCCCTATGAATATTTAGGAGATATTTACCAACTAAGTGAGAAATACTTTATCCTCACTCAAGGATGCTGGGCCAGCATCCCCGACAGTTTAGGTAATGTCTACCTTTTATATAAAAAGTACAGTCAGCTACAAACAATAAATGCTGGAGAGGGTGTGGAGAAAAGGGAACTCTCATACACTGTTGGCGGGAATGTAAACTGATACAGCCACTATGGAAAACAGTATGGAGGTTTCTTAAAAAACTAAAAATAGAACTACCATACGACCCAGCAATCCTACTACTGGGCATATACCCTGAGAAAACCATAATTCAAAGAAACACATGCACCCCAATGTTCACTGCAGCACTATTTACAATAGCCATGACATGGAAGCAACCTAAATGTCCATCAACAGAGGAATGGTTAAAGGTGGTACATATATATACACACTGCAATATTACTCAGCCATAAAAAGGAATGAAACTGGGTCATTTGTAGAGACGTGGATGGACCTAGAGACTGTCATACAGAGTGAAGTAAGTCAGAAAGAGAAAAGCAAATATCGTATAATAATGCATATACGTGGAATCTAGAAAAATGGTACAGATGATCTTATATGCGAAGCAGAAATAGAGACACAGACGTAGAGAACAAATGTATGGATACCAAGGGGGAGAGGGGTGGGGTGGGAGGAACTGGGAGACTGGGGTTGACACATATACCTTATTGATACTATGTGTAAAATAGACAACTGATGGGAACATACTGTATGGCACAGGGAACTCTACCTAATGCACTGTGGTGACCTAAATGGGAGGGAAGCCCAAAAGGGAGGGGATATGTGTATGGCTGGTTCATTTTGTTGTGCAGTGGAGGCTAACACAACATTGTAAAGCAACCATACTCCAATAAAACTTAATTTAAAAAAAATACAGTCAGGGAAGGGTTCACCTGGCTTAAAAGCCCCAGCTCTGTGGTCCATACTGTGGGCTCTGGAGCCTGCAGACCAGGTTCACCCAGCTCTGCCACTTATAGCTCTGTGACCTTGGCCAAGATGCTTAACCATTTACTGTAATGTGGAAACAGTAGTAACTACCTCAGAATTGTTAGGAAGCTTACGAAATAAGTTAATACTTCTAACCACACTTCGAACTCTGTGCGGGACATGTAAGTGCTCAATAAATCTTTAATATTATTATCTATTCTTCCAGCATTATGCTTCCATCCTACGCTCAAAAGGCCACACTAACAGTAGCTCTCTACTGTGTACCATACTTTTCCATGCATTATCCCACTCCAAGGTTAAGCTTATTTAATAAGCCATCATCATCAATTTACATCGTCCTCAAAACACTGATGAGGCAGATAGGAATTTAATTTTCAGTTGAAGTACCTGAGGTTCAGACATGTTTAAAATCTTACCTAACATCATACACCAGTGACCTAAACTCTGAACTTGAGTTTGTCTTCAGACGCTACACTCTCCCTACCTCCCCAAGCCCTGGTGCTTGAGGCAGGAAGGAGCCAAGTAACCACAAAGGAGTGCTGCGAGCCAACATCTATTGAGTTCTCACCATGTGCTGGGCCCAAAGTAAGTGCTTTATATACACTCTCACTCTACATAGCAACCTTATGGATGGGAAAAACCATCACTCCCATTTTTCAGATGAGAAAACTGAGGTGTAAGTAGTTGAAGTAACATGTGCAGGGATATGAAATAAGTAAGTAGGAAAGCTAGGACAGGGCTATAGAGTCTCTCATAACTGTTTCATTAACAAAAAGAAAGAGAGGGAGGAAATGTTTCCTCAACAAGTCCAGTAAACCACTGTACATCAAATCAGTATGTTTCATATAAGAGTTAACATGTTTGTTTTCAGGCCGGGTAATGCGGTAAGACACAAAGCTCCTAATTCTCTTATAACAATATTAACAGTATATGTGACTATTTTTTTAAAAAATTAGAATGTAAGTAGAGTCCTCAAACAACCTCTATGACAAAGCTACTTTTGCTTAAAAAAACAAAACAAAAAACAAACAAACAAGCAAAAAACAGGCACACAATTAAAATGCTGGAGCAAGGAATAACTATTCAGATTCATTACAAAACAGCAATTATCACCTCCTTTTTCTCCAGGGCCCTTAGGAGAGACTGGGGTAAATAACCGCAACCCCTAACAAATTGAAAAAGACAACCAGGCACAATTTTGCTTGGGGTATCTTTGTTTCTGTAACAATTTAACTCAGCCATTTCCCAAACAAAAACATGAAACCTCACATTTTAGTCCAAGTAGAACAAATACTTCAAACTTTACTGTGATTTTCCGTTCACAGCAACTTGGGGTGTGAAGAAAAAGGACAGGACAAACGGAGAGGAGTGGGCCTATGGAGCAGTAAAGAGGGACAGACAGACAAGAGGAAAGGCACAGGCACAGAAAGGAGGGATGTTGGAGGTACGGAACAGGAGGAGGGGGAGGGTTAAGAATACTCCAAGCTGGGAACATAACCTCTCACCGTCCTTGGCTGCAGAGACAGCCTCCTCACCGTCCTTGGCTGCAGAGACGGCCTCCTCCACTGAAATCTCATCAGCTCAATTCACCCTTATTCACTGATCTTCCATGAAACAGGGCCAGTGAGGAGCTTCCCAAGTGGGGAAAGGGAGGGAGTGGCTCCCCACTGTCTTCCCATCTCCAGCATCACAGAGCAATACCATCACTTGATGGTCCAAACGAAACTCTCTATTCAATCTATGCGACTGCAAGAAGACTCAGACCCAAGTTTATCAAAATAGTATCCTGCCTCTTTATCATACAATTGCTCACTTTACTTCCTACCTGAAATCTCCCACAAAGAGCTCAAAAATACCTTTCCACCAACCTAATGATGCGAGGCACAGCTACTAAGAATGACTGCATAGCATAAGGCAAATAAGTAATGATAAGATTGATCACCTGCCTACCAGAGCTTCCGACGAATTAAGCCAGGCAGGCAGAGGTTGGGTGATGGTACCAAAGGCAGACGGACATTGGGCCTTCAGCCATGGAATGAAATGAAACAAGGGGGGGAGAGGGGGAAATCTCCAGGCTGAAGCAGCTGTCTAAAAGCAAGCATGCATCCAAGGTTGAAATCAAAGGACTTGAGATAATTATAGGTCACTGACAACTCTATACAGTGAGAGTGTTCCCTCACCTGACAGATACATTTTGTCTTATTTGTAGTCAAAACAAATCTCGAGTGAAATTTAGAATTCTTCAGGTGGAAGAGCACAACTAACTAGATGTCAGTGTAATGTGATTAGGACCAAAATAAACCTATGACCCACATAAAAACACTAAGCATATAAACCAAGGAGGGCAGGATGCTGTGTGTCACTTGCCAAGAGGAGAGAACAGAAAATCACATATTATTCTGGACCTCATTTTTTAAAAAGCTTTCATTGGCCAAAACCAATAATAAATTGTGAGCACATCAAGCCCTCTTTCAATACTGCCTTACCTTCAGCCAATAAACAGCAATAGTTGAAGACAAGCTGCAACATGAGCAGCAGAAAAAGACATGGGTTCTGGGCTTCCCTGGTGGCACAGTGGTTGAGAATCTGCCTGCCAATGCAGGGGGCGCGGGTTCGAGCTCTGGTCTGGGAGGATCCCACATGCCGCGGAGAGACTAGGCCAGTGCGCCACAATTGCTGAGCCTGCGCGTCTGGAGCCCGTGCTCCGCAACAAGAGAGGCCACGATAGTGAGAGGCCCGCGCACCGCGATGAAGAGTGGCCCCCACTTGCCACAACTGGAGAAAGCCCTCGCACAGAAACGAAGACCCAACACAGCCATAAATAAATAAATAAAAATTAAAAAAAAAAAAAAAAGACACGGGTTCTATATGGACACATCTCTTTCTCTCTCTCTAAACCCACATCTCCATCTATAGAAGGAGCTGGTTGGATTGGATCATCCTTAAGGTGGAGGCGCGTCCTCCAATGTCTTCGGTTTGGGGATTTGTTGTGAGTTCAGTTTTGTCGCAGCCATGTCATATTGGAGCTGCCATCTCCACTTAGGAGCTTGTTGAATGAGGACTTTACCAGCACGGGATTCAGTAAGGCACTGTAGGAAAGCGACATGTCACAAGCCTGGCTGGTATGGGCAAGACCAACGAACACAAAGGATAGGCAAAGAGTGCCTACAAGAGGAACACCAAGTATGTTTGCTGGATTTATTTACACTTTAGGATCTCACCACTGCCAAAAGAATTCATGGGGGTCTGATATGAAAACACAAACAAAATGTATACAGGGCAGTTAAAGTGAAGATAATATAAACCAGAAACCACGTAGAGTTGTCTCTATAACACCAATCACTTAGTCGCTGGTAGCAGGTCTACACAGATAAAGTTAAGGATCACTTCTATGTAACAATCCTGCAAAGCTTCTAAGCATCCCTTCCTCAAGTGAGAATACTCATCAGAAAGTTTACTAAATTCGACAAATAGTAGGACCCTGCAATAGTTATATCTCAAAGAAAAGGGGAAAGAGAAAGCTTAAATTCTTGTGTGCAGGCGCACCAGAAAACAAGACTACAGTCGCTGGCTCTTGCACAGGCAAAGTCTGGAAACCATTCCACTGACAGTAAAATGGATACATTATAGTATATATACACACAACAGGTTACTACATGGCAATAAAAATGAACAAACTTGCCATACAAACAATGACACGGATCAATCTCCCACACAATGCTGTGCTAAAAGTAGCATTAGCTAACTGACACAATATATTTCCTTTTTTCAGGGGTCAGAATTTTATTGGGAGAGGGTCACTGTGGCCAGCCACCTACCGCATAGAATTAAATAGGAGATCACAAAAATCAGAGAAGTAAACACAGCATTCAAATGGGCCTGAGGTCTTCGCTAACCCAGCATCGTCATTTGAGAAAACAGATGTGGAGAGTTCAAAGGCACACATGCTCTTACGTTCCAGGTCTATACCTTTGCGCCAGACCTGCTCCATCCCCTAAAATGTTTCCAACTTACATTTCTGCTCTCCTCAATGTAAATGAGGTACATAACAAAATGCATCTTGCTTATTCACTCCCTTCAGTGAAAGATTCCGCTTCCCCAGTTTGTTAACCCCGCATGCCAACGGGATAAAGACAGAAACTGATTTAACCCTTCGCATGAGCCATGCCCATTATTTAGTGACAATACCTGTTGAATACTCACTTACGGGCAGCTGAGAGATTAAAGGCAGCTTACAACTCTCCAAGTCTGTAACTCTTCAATTATCATCACAGCCTGCCACAAAAGTAATTCCCGTGTTTTGAACCAAACTGACATACAATTTCTGTCTTCTTCCCTCTGTCAAATGTCTGTGCCCAGAACTGTGAACATTACTTCCACATACTTGAAGGTCAGATTATGTTTATATGCTAATGACTACTCTGAATTAATTACCACTCTTCATTAAAACAACCTCATCTGCCTAATACAAGCTATGAAAGACCTTTGAGAGAAAAAAGCTGCATTAAAACTTTGTTCCAAACATATCATACCTACTTTTAAAGGGAGACCACTGGGGAGTTCTCTCAAAGCCATCACATTTGACCTTTTTAACAGAATTATATTTCACTGACATGTTGGAGGAAGTTTTATGGTTATTTTTTTCAACATACTACTGACATAATGAAAGCAAGCAAAACCTCACTCATCGTCTATTTAAAAGTTTTGCTCTCAAGGAAGAAACAGAGCACCTCTGGGAAATTAATTACTGAAGAGAACTGAGAAAGAATTGGAGATGTGTGCATATTAGGCTAGTAGCCTTCAAGAGATTTGTGACAGGAGGGAAAGGGGTAAGTCACGGTATGTGCTGTGCACATAGTTTACGCAAGGAAGTGGAAAGATAGGTCCTCCAAATTATAGCAAAGATAACACTGGGGTTTCTGCCCGCTCCCTAACAAGGAACTATCTTTCTCTTTTGCTTCAATAAGGGGGGCTGGAGGGAGAAAAGGTTAACAAGAGATCTGGAACATTCTCTGTCTCTAGTAAAGACAGAAATCGGTGAAATAGAGCCTGGGGTCACAGCTCCCACACACTGGGCTACAGGCTTTTATGCCAATTTGCTCTGCAGCTGCAAAATACCCTACAGGCTCTGGGAGGGCCTGCAATTCGGTCAATATTTACTGAGCACCAATTTCACGCACAGCCGCTTCTAGACCTTGTTTGGACTGAGGACTGGGGAAGGAAATGCCATTGACCGCATGCTTCCCGTGTGCAGGACACTCTGCTAGGCCTCTTACCTGACTGTCCCATCTCAGCTTTCATTCTCACAATCCTCCTCCAGGGGAAGAATGATGGGCCATTTCATAGAGGGGTAGCTGGAGGTTAAATGACTTGCCCAAGGGCACACAGTTCAGGGGCAAAAGCAAGAAGTGAACCCAGGTCTACATGGCTATCAGATGCACTCCCTCAACTGCCCACACTGACCCCAGGGTACAGGACACCCCCTCTCCAAAGATGAAGGAAATCCAACATTTACAACAGAGCAGCAAAAGGACACAACAAAAGGACATGAGGAAGATACCGCCTCACAGGCAGGTAGTAAGTGGACCAGAGAAGGCTCTGAAAAGGAGGAATCACTGCAGCTGGGCTTTGGGGAACGAGGTGAACACCTATGCCTAGTGACAGGAGGACAAGCAGAGCAAGCAAAGGAAAAACATGGCGAAGGCACGCGGGCCTACAGAGCAGAAGAGAAGGGTACTTTGGCTGGAGGAGGTACTTTACAGAGGAGGTGGTATGGGGAGATGAGGCACAGATAGGAAGACATAGACCACCCTCGTGAGAAGGGCTCAGGTGGCCAACTGCCTTTACATGTCATCCATTCGGGAGTGAGGAGTCAGAGGGTATCTTAGTCTATTTAAGCTGGTATAACAAAAACGCTATAGACTGAGTTGCATAAATATTGGTTTTTCACAGTTCTGGAGACTGGAGGTTCAAGGCACCAGCAGATTCGGTCGTCTGGTAGGACTCCACATGCTGGTTCATAGAAGGCCACCTTCTTCCTTGTGTCCTCACATAGTGGGAGGAGCTAGGGAGCCCGGGAGGGGGGGGGTCTCTTTTATAAGGGCACCAATCCCATTCATGAGGGCTCCACCCTTACGATCTAATCACCTCCCTAAGGCCCACCTCCTAACACCATCACTATGGGGGGTTAGGATTCAACATATCAATTTTGGGAGAACACAAACATTCAGTCCATAACAGAGGGTCTTGAAATGAAGGTTGGAAGAGGATGATTTGAGAAAGATTGAGCATTCAGTTTTGTAGGCTAGGTGAATGGGAAATAGATATTGTTATGAATACAAACAGGAGAGAACAGCAATGATGTACGTCTGCAGATGTTCACAGAGTACCCTCCTGCAAACATGCTCACCCAAACCAGCAGTGCAGTATAGAAGATTTTTGTACAATGGTTTCTCCTTCCAAGAAACAAAGATACTGTAGATAAATCATACATAAACAAATATCCCCTAATATTTTTAGTCACCTTAATGTAAGAGGAATTATCAATAGCCAAGAATTATCAATAGTTGGTTCAATGTCTACCAAGCTAATACAATTACAGAATTTCAAAAGTCACCTATTAGAAGAAAGAAAATATAAAATCTGAGAGGGAAAATCATGTTTCTGAGCAATTACCATCTTATTTCTGAAGTATATCAATAAACATCTTGATAGGGAAGACAGAGTGGTTGGTTTAGTCATGAAAAGCCTATACAGCAAACTATGTTTCTGTGACACTTATGGGGTCTTTTTCAAAAGAGTTACCATGGTACTTAGGATCAGAATGTTATCAAGAATAAAGAAAAGCTTAGGTGTAGGAAACAAAAAAGGTTTTTTTGACCAGGAGACATTTCTGAACCAAGAGGCCCAGAAATGAGCCCCTCAAGGAGAAGAGACACAGCAAACTCAGCCAGAGGGCCCTAGAAATGATGTTCTTTCCATGAAATATAGGCATTTCACCATTAAAAGATGGAAATTTTCCATTGCTATGACAGACCCAAACCATGCAGAAACATCAAGAGGCTAGAAGAGTATGCAACATGGCAAACTGTGAAAAGTTCATCCAGACTGTATTAATCTCAGATTCACCAGCCTCTAGTTCTGACCCAGGACAAGAACCCGGTTGTCATCGAAGGGTATTCCTGTGTCCCCACCCTCTGGGTCACTATACCACAGGGCCAATGCTTCTGAACCCACTGCCCCGGGTCCTTGGGGAGACAGCGTGTTCTGGTGGATCCCCAGTGCTGACCGAGGGGCTGGCAGGACCTGCCATGAGCAGGGACACTGAAAGTGGGCCATTTGGGGCCCTGGAACCATATCTTACCAGCTCACTTTGGACAGTGCTTTAAAAAATGCAAGTGACAACACCAAAAAGAATAGGACAATACGGTCTATTGGTAGGATTCCAACCTTAAAACTTCTCCTATGTACGAAGAACATTCTGTTTCACATGGCTTACAAAACTAAGAGTTTTAAATACATAATAAATTTGAAACTGACATCCTTATCCAAACCCCAGCCTTAATGTTTCCTTTTCTTACTGGGAAACAAAACAGGTTGTGGACACTGAAGCAAAGCCACTGGATTTTCTCTCTCCCTCCCTCCCTCCCTCTCTCTCTCTCTCTCTTTCTCTTTCGAGGGAGCCCAAGTAGTAAGAGGCCGAGTGGAGGGAGGGAGCTCCAGGCAGGGAGGTGGGAGGTGGGCAGTGGTCAAGGCAAGCTGGTCGGTCAGTGGTCCTGCGGGGAAGGGAGGCATGTGAAAGGCCAAGAACTGACAAGCTCCCACAAACCCCTTTCTTCCCTGGCTCTGTGGGATCAGTGAGATGCTAGCAGGGTGGGGCTCAGAGGACCAAGTGGAGCCAGTCTTAGAACATGTGTGTTCCAGGCAAAACATGCCAAGGATCCAACCGGGGATGGACACTCCACACCCAATGGCGGAGTCAGAAGTGGAATCCCAATGCTGAATCATTCTTTGGAAACCAGATCCTATCAGAAGACCCCTCGGAATTTTGCTCACTCAGGTTTGAGATGTCCACTGGTATGTCTGTATTTTATTATGATTATTATAAGCTAGAAATTTATAAGATAACAGAAATAGAAGGTTACCAATGAAATAACATGTAACAAATGTTGTTATTCATGATTGGCTAAAACAAATAGGCTCTACTATTGAACTGAGATTTTAACATACACGAGTCATTTTTCCAAAAAAAGTAAATTCTTCCAGAAAAAAAAAAGCCTATTTATATAAAGCAGCTACTCCAAGATCCTGACCCACTCAAAGCCAAAGCCATCACTGTCAGCATGACCAGTATATGCAGCCAGGAAGCACAGGGTAATGGTTAAGATCAGAGGTGCTACAGACAGACCTCCTTGGTTCAAATCCTGGCTCCACCACTAAGTAGTTATGGGATCCTAAGCAAGTTACTTAACTGATCTATAGCTTAGTTTCTTTATCTATAAAATGAAGATTAGAACAGGATTTTCACCCTAGGGTTGTTAGAAAGGCTAAATAAAAGTATATAATAAAAGGCTGATATTAGAGCCTGGTTTATGGTAAATCCTTCCACAAAAGTGTTCACTCTTCATCATTAATTATTAGAGAAATGCAAATCAAAACTACAATGGGGGGCTTCCCTGGTGGTGCAGTGGTTAAGAATCCGCCTGCTAATGCAGCAGACAGGGGTTCAAGCCTTGGTCCGGGAAGATTCCACATGCCGCGGAGCAACTAAGCCCGTGCACCACAACTACTGAGCCTGCGCTCTAGAGCCCGTGAGCCACAACTACTGAAGCTTATGCACCTAGAGCCTGTGCTCTGCAAGAAAAGAAGCCACCGCAATGAGAAGCCCGCGCACCACAAGGAAGAGCAGCCCCCGGTCCCCGTAACTAGAGAAAGCCCGCGTGCAGCAACGAAGACCCAACACAGTCAAAAATAAAATTAAAAAAAAAAAAAACTACAATGAGGTATCATCTCACACTGCTCAATGCTGGCATTCGGGCATCATCAAAAAATTAACAAATGCTGGAGAGGGTGTGGAGAAAAAGGAACCCTTTTGCACTGTTGGTGGGAATGTAAATTGATACAGCCACTATGGAGAACAGTATGGAGGTTCCTTAAAAAACTAAAAATAGAACTACCATATGATTCAGCAATCCCACTCCTGGGCATGTATCCGGAAGACGAAAACTCTAATTCAAAAACATACATGCACCCCAATGTTCATAGCAACACTATTCACAATAGCTGAGACACTGAAGCAACCTAAGTGTCCATCGACAGATGAACGGATAAAGAAGATGTGGTACATATATACAATGGAATACTACTCAGGCATAAAAAACAATGAAATAATGCTATTTGCAGCAACATGGATGAACCTAGAGACTATCATACTAAGTGAGGTAAGTCAGACAGAGAAAGACAAATTCATATGGTATCACTTATATGTGGAATCCAAAAAAAATGATACAAATGAATTTACAAAACAAACAGACTCAGACATAGAAAACAAACTTATGGTTACCAAAGGGGAAAGGGGGTAAGGATAAATTAGGAGTTTGGGATTAACATGTACACACCACTATATATAAAACAGATAGACAACAAGGACCTACTGAATAGCACAGGGAACTATATTCGATATCCTGTAGTAACCCATAATGGAAAAGAACCTGAAAAATTATATGTGTGTGTGTGTATAATAACAACCACTTTGCTGTACACCTGAAATACAACAACACAACACTGTAAATCAACTATACTTCAAGAAAGAAAAAAGTGTTCACTCTTACCATCACATGTACGTTCAGGAGTACTAAAGTAGAGAATAGTGATTAGAAGTAATAGAATATTCTATTCACAGAAGGAAGGGGAAAACAATGGCTATATACAGACCTTCACTGGGCTAAAAGTATCACAGAAAATAATCTAAAAAGGAAAACATAAGCCTAAAATAATTTTGCACTAACTAAAAAATTCATGCTCAAAGCTTGGACCCACATTTTCAAGGGAAATTTAAGAAAGTAAACTAGGTTATAAAAATTTTACTTTTTATCATTTGTCCAAAGTTAAAATGTATTAGGGACTTCCCTGGTGTCCAGTGGTTAAGAATCCACCTTCCAATGCAGGGGACTCGGGTTCGATCCCTGGCCGGGGAACTAATATCCCACATGCCGCGGGGCAACTAAGCCCACGTGCCACAACTACTGAGCCCACGTGCCACAACTAGAAAGAAGCCCACGCACTGCAATGAAAGATCCCACATGCCACAATGAAGAGCTCGCATGCCACAACCAAGACCCAACGCAGCCAAAAAATAAAATAAATAAATATTAAAAAAAAAAAACGAAGTGAAAATGTATTAAAAATAACTTATTTCCTAAATTTCTTTTCAACTCAATACCAGTTTGGTTACTTTTACTTCAAATTGCCCACATCTTTTAAAAAAAAAAAAAATTTACTTCAATGACCACCTATAGGGCATAAATATTCATTCATCTAGAAGGAAATATTATATACTGTATTTAATGTTACCATCATGATTAAATAGTATATTTATTTATCTCGACCAAATATACTAATTAAGGCTTACACAGAGAGCCAGTATAAAGAATTTACATGGAATCTTACTGATTCCCTGATAAGAAGTGGAAAAAAAAAAGTCCAAAAATCTACAGCCAAAAAAAAAGAAAAAAGAAAACCTTGAAATTTCACTAAGGATAACAAGTACACATTCTGCATGTCAAAAACAAAGTACTATAAAGATTATTTCATATAAAATTATGAATCTGGTTTTCAGTTATGGATGATAGGGGATTGGGCTCTTTCTTTAGAGAAACACCTTATCTATCTTCCTTAGAAGATAAAGGGGCAAAACAGTGCAAAAAACAGCTTGTTAAAGACATCTGTGCTTCTCCTGCCTGGTGCTAGCTACATCCTTGGGAAGACAACTCAACTGCTTACTAAGCATGCCACATTTTATTATGCCTCAATTACACAGTTCCTCTGATCAACCATGTTAGCATTTAATTACCACGCAATTAACTCGTGGCACTAACTCAAGCTCATGGGCATTTCTGCTTTGCCACGGCAATCATCAAACCATCCACCCAAAGCCCACCCTGCGTTTCCCCACCCACCTGTGCTCTGTCTCCCAGGCATTTTCCTGGGTTATGATTACAAAAGGTCCACAGAACAACAATTCTTCTCCCACCCTAGCCACAGCTGCCGAAAGGAGGACCAGCCGTGGGGCTGGGGGCTCCCGGTGCAGACACCCCTACTGGATGGGGACTTGGCACTAGGAGGAGGACAACTCAAGCATCAAATAGGGTTTCAACTAGATGAGTGGTTACCAAACTTTGGTAGCTCACAGCAGAAAATCCCCACCCCTTCCCAAACTAGGCTGATTGATAGCTTTGTCTTCAAGGTCCTCCCTTGAGAAAACAACCTCAAACCATCATTTCATTAAAAACAGCCATTTTAAAACCTAAAAAGTAGGAAGGATATTCTTTCAATAAATGGTAGTTCGTTGAATAAACTTATCTTAATAGAAAGTATCTTTACTATTTTTTTCTCCTGTTGACTTTTAGAATGATTCATGGGTCAGTTCTTTAGGGCACACTAGATTAAATGGTTTTAAGGTCTCTGCTGACCCTTAAGTTACTTAAGCACAGCTCAGCAAGTGTTTTTAAGCTAAAGAGTAGTGAAGATGTTTGTCACCAATAAATACAAAAAAATAATCTGTGGTTCATTCATTTCACATATGCTACATGGACAAACAAATACACAAGCCAAAAACAAAACCAAACCAAACCAGGGGAAGGTGGAGGGGATGGTAGTGTGGGGTTCAAAGGAAGCATTCTGCTTTCCTGGTATAATTTCTAGGAACATTAATATCCTGTCTGAATGCTATTCTACTCACACATGATTTCAAAAAGATGTTTTTCTGGCTCTACAATACAAGTGGAATCAGCTGTTTTAACTTGGGGCCCTAGAGCATAACTCTCCAGTTGCATAGTTATTTATAACTACCGAGCAATGCCTGCTTCTGCCACATCAAAGTATGCAAGACCCCAGGGAAAGGTCACAACACAATGTCGCTTGTTTCAAACGCACTGCCAATTTGACTCCCCCAACCTTTGGGAGAGCTTTCCTATTAAGAAAGCTCCAGAAACAAACTAAAAGTTCTCCTGGCAGGAGGGCTCTCACCTAGATTCAGCAGAGTTCCTCAGAGTTCAAAAAGGTCATCTGAAGAGTTGGACTGCAATCACATTTCTGTAGTATGACCCGTGTGATTATCCCATGCAGATATGAACTTGCTCAGTAAATATTTGCTGAACATTCCCTACTTAGAAGGCACCCCTGGAGAGTCTCCTCATTCTTCTCCTCCCACCACACTCAAAAGAGGTATGACATGGTCCAGTTTTCCAGAGGGTAGCCTCAGCTCTTCCAGAAACTGCCACGACATGATGTGCTGTAACAAATGCCACACTCTTAGACCCGGCAACACACACAAATGATTTCAGAGGACAGAGAAGTCCCTTCCTCTTAGGGAGATCACGGTTGGCTGGATTCGAGCTGAGTGCTTCAAGAAATTGACAAGGGAGAATGCACCAGGAAACCTTTACCCCAGGAGCTAGAATGTCAGCTCCATTAGGGCCGGATCTTTATGGGTCTTGTTCAACACAGAGGTCCCCCCACCTAGAACAATGCCGAAAAGTAAAAGCTCTCTAAATATTTGTTCAATAAAAAGAAAAAAATAAAGGAAAGAATGGTCCTATATCTGTCACTGACTTAGCCATCATGTCATTAGCTTCAAAGCATTGAATGACCTTGGGTTAACCTAAGGATCAAGTTCAGGATGCCTAAGGGGGCAGATTTCTCCCCTCCACAGAGGCAGACAAGACACCACACTGTACATCACAGATTGGCAAGTGGGGTGCAGGGAGAACTTCTTTCACCCTTCCTCACATCAGTCATGAATTCCTTACTTTGCTTTCTTACCAATGTCACAAAGCAGTCCTTAACACAGCATGGGGAAGGGACAGAACTGAAGTTTCACCTAACACCTAACATTTGTGCCCACAAGAAGACAGAGCCGACACTGTGGTTGGGAGAAGTTCAGGAAGCGCTCCAGCCTGGGGCCACCAGAGAAATTAGAGAGCTGAGTGAGGACTCGCCCACCAGCTGTGCCCCCCACGCCCAGACCCCAATTAGAGGGCAGGTGGACTCCAGTGGGCGGAACCCCAGGACAGAACTGCCGGAAGAACACTGGCTAAACAGGAGGAGTCCTTGCTTACTAACATGACACCACAGGATTATTTAAATGTCAGGATTTCCTAGTACATTTTAAAATAGGTCTGTTTAAATGAACGTAAACCATATTTAAGACAACTTTTCCTGAGCACTGTGCATAAGCTAAAGTGAGATTCACTTGCAAAATAAGAGGAAGAGGAGGACAATAGGAGAACCAAAATCTACTCTCTGAAGGTACCACCAAGAAACATGGCTTTGGGGTTTTGCTTTTTGCTTATGTTACTACCCAACAAAAAGAGGGCAGTGTTAAGAACGGTCCAGAATCAAGAAAAAAACAACTTCTTCCTCTGTTACCTTCTCAGCATTTAGCACACTTCTCCTCCCTCATGATTACATGATTACAATAAAATGTAATCCTCTGATTACAAAAAAAAAAAATCAACTATTAGAGTCTATCTAAAAGAGCAATCAGAATTATCTAAGTCTATGATCTATCTTGAGTTTTTTTTTTTTTTAAACATGGTACAGGAGCTAATGAGAATACAATTCTCCTTTAGAACAACTACAATAGACATAATTGTTCAATTGATTTAAAGTTAGTAAATGTCTGTTATTTTCACGCACATTAAAAGTCATAAATACCTGAAAAAAAAAAAAAACAAAAACACAACATGGTAGAGCCTAAGAATCCAGGTTCCCTTTTTTCCATATGGATACCTAATTGTTCTAGCATCACTAGTTGTAAAGCCAATTCATTCTCCATTAAATTAGTTTGCCTCTCTGGTGAAAATCTGTTGACTTTTTTTTTTTTTAATTTTTATTTATTTACTTATTATTTTATTTTTGGCTATGTTGGGTCTTCGTTGCTGTGCACAGGCTTTTCTCTAGCTGCGGTGAGCGGGGGCTACTCTTCATTGCAGTACCCGGAGTTCTCATTGTGGCGGCTTCTCTTGTTGTGGAGCACAGGCGGCTTCAGTAGTTGTGGCTCATGAGCTCTAGAGCACAGGCTCAGTACTTGTGGTGCACGGGCTTAGTTGCTCTGCAGCATGTGGGATCTTCGCAGACCAGGGCTCCAATCCATGTCCCCTGCATTGGCAGGAGGATTCTTAACCACTGCGCCACCAGGGAAGTCCCTCGGTTGACCACTGATTTGTCGTCTGTTTCTAGACTCTCTAACCTGCTCCAGGGATCAAGTATGTCTGCCTTACAGGATGCCACACAGTCTTTTATTTATGCTATTTTATAGTAAACCTTTAAATTACATAGTATAAGCCCTCCAGCTATGTTCCCCCCACCCCAGTTACTTTGGCTACTCCGAGGCCTTTGTATTTCCATGTAAATTTTACAATCAGTTTGTTGATGTCTTAAGATTGTTTTAAAAAAAATAACCTTCTGGGATTTTGACTGAGATTGCATTGAACCTTTAGGTTAGTTTGGGGAGGGGATATCTTAAAGTTAAGTCTTCCAATCTCTAAACATGGTATCCATCTCCATTTACTTGAGGGTCCATCAGAGTTAAGCAAAAACATAAAACCTAGGGCTACTACCTTGTGTGCCAGCAAAGAAAGAACAGTTGGAAAACAGAAAACCTCTGCAAATTTACAACTCTACACAGTTTCTTCACGAGCTTTACACACAATGAGTTATATTGATGGATGAATAAAGGCTCAAAAATGCAATTATCAAAAAACAGGCAGATGTGAAACTGAAACCCAGGTACTCTTTTCCCCAGTTCAGATTCTAGAGTCTTGGATACTGTACAGCTTGCTGAAAACTAGGAATCAAAGGGAGGCTTGTCAAGGGAGAAGAACTGGGGAAGTGGTGTGAGCCCCGCTACAGGACGGCCACCTGCTCCTAGAAGCTAAGTGAGGCTTCCTTCCTCTTCCTTGTCCTCAGACAAGCTCACAGTAGAGAGGCGGAGAAGGAACCAATAAAAGGTGAAAAGAAATTCAGAGCAAGAAAAACCCTTCTAGAAAGGCCCCAGCTGGAAAATAGCCAGGAGAAGAAACAGGCAGAGCATACAATGGAAGCTCCAGAGAGCAGAGCCAAGGGCACACGCATGGCCACCAGGATGCCTGGGAATTTCCAAGAAGGGAAAAGCTAAGGAGGAAGGCGGGCACTCTGATTTCCTTTTGACTCCACAGAAAAAAAAAAAATCACTTGCCTAAGAAGCTTTAGAAGCTGGTGGCAGTGAGTAAATCCACTAATCACTTAAGAAGTCCCTCAATGTATAAAAGCACATTTGGGTTAAGTAGACAAGTCAGTGCTAAAAGTTGCAGTAAGTGGAGGATTCAAGCTCAGAGTGGGATAAATACAAACCACACCAAGATACTGGTTAAGTCCTTGTTGATCCCAGGTGCCTGGGGATCATTAGTTCAGATCTTAGCACCTCAGACACACAATTCAGGGTCAATTCTGAGGAGGGTCAGGCCATTTGTTTCACTCCAAGTGGGTGATTTTTATTCTCTGTATTTTTCCACATTTCACAGATTATCTACAGTAAACACATTACTTCTGAAATTTAAAAAATAAATAAATAAATGAGACATGTTAAATGGTTATCGAGGGAGTGTGTTTACTCTCTTGTAGCTCAAAAACTGGCCACTAAATCCAGGCAATATGGATAAGCGTGGCCAGGCCATGAGGTATATATAAAGCACTTGGCCTTGGAAGAGCGGGCATCTAATAGAGTAGTATTTGACAACACAGCACACAGAGCTGCAAAGTAAAAACCTTCCAGGCTTTACAAAATTGTTTTCCTCCAACCCATCTCTAGGCTTTACGATACCTAAAATGAAAGGATTAGCCTCAAAGTTGTTACCAGGAATCCAAGAATAAGGAAGGGAGACAGAGGTGACATGAAAGCAGAGTCCAAGACCATTTATCACCCAGCCTTTATATTTCACGCTGACTTGCAATTTTACAAGTGGCAGTTCTCACAGCCTGCCTATGTGTTCATGTTTCCAAATTCCATCCCCAAACCTGGATCCAGGGCCATTGATCACAGCCCTCTCTCTTGTCCTCCAGCTGAGCTGGAAGCCAAGCAACAGATGACACAACATGAGTCTTTATGAATCAACAGAGTTGTGATAACCAACTTTAGTGTCCGGAGTGCAGTGGATTCCTTTCTGAAATTCATCATTTCAGGAGAGCCCAGCCATCACAGGCCCGGTGTTCCTGGCAATGAACCTGATGCCCAGAGCCTGGAGTGACTCATCCAAGGTCAGGCACCAGTCGGTGACACAGGCTTGCCATCTTGGCTGACCCCCTACCCACTGCTTTTCCCATTATGTCCAAAAGACAACCTTCCTCAGAAACATCAAAGCCTAAAAACTCAATTTATGTCCCCTGAAGAGGAAGCCAGGAATCCTAGCATTTGTTTTTGGCAACTCCATGTTCTAAAAGCACTTAAGAAAAGCTGTCAATTTAGAAAATTCAAACTACAGTGTCTTCCAGGAAAAACAGGCCTTGTTTTTAAAAGAAAATAAGGAAGTAAACAGCCTTTCTGGGGGAGAAGACCCCTAATTCTGTGAAGCTTCATGCAGCTGGGGAAAGCTGTGATGATGCCTTCCAATCCATGCATTAGACCATCCCATTCTTTTTTTTTTTTTTTTTTTGGCTGTACTGCACGGTTTGTGGGATCTTAGTTCCCCAGCCAGGGATTGAACCCAGGCCCTCGGCAGTGAGAGTGTGCAGTCCTAACCACTGGACCACCAGGGAATTCCCTAGACTGTCCCATTCTTGAAGGCGGAGCCAACTGTCACCAGGCCACCCACTGGGCCCATGAGAGGCCTAGGATAAACAGAGCAAAACAGACCACAAAGCCTCACCGCATGCCATGCTCTCTGCATCCCACTGACCCTACTCTGTCCAAACTACGCTTCAGTGCTTTTCAGCTAGTGTCTTACTACTTGACCCTACACAGACATGATGCCCATTTATTAGTCATCGACCTTGGAAATCAACTTCTCCAAAATCAGTTGTAAGATTCACGAGATTCTTCAAAATAGACCTTTAAAAACTAACTGCAGAAAGATCAGTATGCCTTCATTAGGTACAGCATAAAATCATTTACCACTTTAAAATCCTGCTGGTATAGCTACATGCAATTAAAGAAAAGACAACTACTTCCGGAGGTCCACTCACGCCAGTGTGGATGGATCCCTCTCACTGTGTCTTTTCTTTCCCAAGGATAACTTGCAGTCAGTTCTGTCACTTAGATATCCTGCACTGCAGCAGGTGACCTTACAATTCAGAGGGTGACCAAATCATGAAAAGCTCTAACCAAGAATTAAGGTTTTCCCAGGGCAGTGCAAGTACAAGCTTCATTTTGGAAGGATCCAATCAAAAACTCAGGGTCGTATTCAAGCAACCTCATGGAAGGGTGGCCCCTTCAGTGCAAGCCTAGCAGGGACGGAACTGACAGAAGTTCTCAATGGCCAGTCATGGATGTCCACCCCGGCCTTCCCCGTGGCCTCCGCCAAAGGCTTGTTTGACAAACCCAGGCCAAGAGACACATGTGACTGGCTCAGGAGGAAGGGGAACAAAAGGGACTTTGTATAGCTCTGAGTATGCCAACAGATGGCCCAACCCACGTCCTTCGGCCAAATGGAAGCAAGGAGTAGAGACAAATCTTTTCTTAAACAATGCACGGAGGGAGGCTTACCTACCCCAGTCTCTCTCTGCCTTTTGAAAAAGGTCACAGTCTGCTCACTGGGATGATCTCTAACATGCCCATGGCACATTGTACCTTTAATTAAGCAGAATATATCTAAACTTCCAAACATATACAAAATGCCTTTTTCAGTGGCACTATCAGTGAGCAACAGAAGTGCTTTGCCAAGACTGCAAGCCGCCTCAGGTTCCCGAATTCTGATGATCAAAATCGTGTTGAAATACGGACCATGGTAGGGCCTGCAGGTTCAGAAAAGATGGCCAAGAATGGCCTGTGAGAACTGTCTTGAAACAATGCTATCTTTCTTCTGCATCTTTAACTGCTCAAGAAGACTATGCATGTTAAATAGCCGGGCAAAGTTACTCAACTGAGGCAAAAATTCCTTTCCCAACAGTACTCCCTCAAGAAGGAATGTTACATTGTGCCCAACTCCAAGTGAGAACTTTGGATAGCCACAGCAGAAATTCCAGGTCTTTCTAAACCATTTCTAAGCATGTTTTGTGTAACATAATCTTTCTCCCTTTGCCTCGTTTTAGGTTTGCCTGCTGTGAGCCTGGTTATGTTTCAGCACCACGAGTCCAAAGGCAAGTCAGACTGCCCTTGCCCAACTGGATCCCTGTTTAAATCCACAGCAAAGGTGTCCTCTTGTTTCATGGTATGGAGGCCAACCACGACACACCCCCCTGTTTTTTGAGCACATGAGAGACATTGAATATTTGGTTCCCCAGTGTGGTCTGTGGAGCCATTTTAGCCAGGAATGTCCTGCTGCACTCATTTTAGACATGAAAAAACCACCAATGGCTACCATCCATTTGGACACTCATTCCTCTTACTCTCACCTGAACTGCAATTTTGAAAGAATTTGAGGAAAGAATGTTAAAGGAATGGCAAATTTTAGCAAACTACACTTAATGACTTGCACTTTGGGATCACCTTTTTCTCAATTTCAAAATATGTTTGCTAAATGGAAGCCTGGCTTCAAGTCATATCCAGGCCATTTCTCTATTCAATTTTTTGTAATAAGTAAAAATAATGTCTCTGGGAGCAGAAAGATCAGACTGCAAATATAAACGTAGGCCCAGGAAAAAAAACTGTCATCAAGTTATTCCTAGACTCTTCCATAAAGTCGGCATGGCATGTCTGTAATTCTGTCTTAATAGGTACTAGCAGCAAAGATCCAATCTTCTCTGTCTTTCACTGGTCATTTAATCATCAATGACTTAAGAGTCCACTATATTCCATCAACAGATCTCTACTCTGTTTAACAGTAACCTTTACACAGCTCTTTCCAGAGTCTATTAATTCCTTGAATGGTTTTGCCAAATTTCTTTTAACAATTTTTCATGCCCTCCACATACTCCCCCTACTCTTCCTGAAATCTAATGGATCAGTAATGAATATTTATCCCTAAAAAAACCTCAACTTTAGGGGGAAAAAAAAATCCTCTTAGAAAGTAAGTTCTGCAGAAAACATCTCACCAGGTGTTGGGGATCATTTGACACCAGGACCTATCTTGGATCCCTGTGACATATATTCAGACACAGGTCAGAGGTGTGGCCATCCCAGCTCTCCAGTATAGAGCCAGCAACCCAGAAGCACATCTAAAAACATTTCTTCAGGCAGATGAAGACATTATCCAATAGCTCAACACACTTTCTAATGAAAGCAAGTCCCTCTTACCTGAACTCAAAAGTTTTGACCATTGCATATGCTTAATTCCAAAAAACTTGCCAAGTGGCCCTTCTGCCAGACGGTAAGTAGCCACTAAGAAGGCAAGAAAGGACAGGCACGGTGACAGTGAGAGAGGTGAGCGCTAACCACGAGGGAGCTTAAAAGACGCAAAGATTCAGCACTAAAACTGCACAAGAGGTTTGGGGACCTGCTTTGCAGGATTCAACAGTTCTACTCAAATCGCTTACTGGTGTACCACAGTAGTTATAAAATGACGATGATTCTGAATTATCAGGAAAAACGTTGTTCTAGCACACTCTTTGAAACAGATAAATACAAGAAATATTTAGAGAGATTTCCAGAGTGTTTTAAATGAATTAAGTTCAAGAGCTTTCAATTGTAAGAAACTGTTCTCTGAAATGTTCACACAATGTGAAATACCTCATTCCACAATGAAGCTGGATAAAAGGGGGATGCTTGTTTGAGACGGCTTGCTGGTTTCATGTTCAATAGTTAACCCTTCACAGTAGTTTTACCCGGTATTACCGCTTCTCATTATCCCAGCTCCTTGGAAAGCCAAAGACGCCTTTCATTCACCTCAACCACGCAGGGTTTGTGCACGAGCTTGTAAGAAATTTCAAATAGTTACTGAGGGTGTAAAAAATAAATAGCCTGTTTTAATGACCTCAAAGACACAGTCTTCTTAACATAAATCTCACAGGTCAGTGGGTGATGCTAGGGGCTGCTCCACTGTGCCGAAAAAATGCAAACAAAATCATAAATGTGCACAAGAGACATTAAGAAAAGCAAATTCAGGTTAGATAGAAGAACCAGACCATTTACTTTAAAAACAAAAATCTAATTCTTACTTACATTTACAACAGGTATAAAATTCTACACTTTTAATTTCTCAATTAAGACACAAAGCTTAGGACGTCCTTAGTTTCAAATAGCAAGTGAAAGGCCAACAGTTCTCGGGCATCAGCAGAGAGGGGCCAGGTGCTGTGGAATACAGAGAAGAACCCACAAGCCATCACCAAAAGAAGAACTTATACGGACACCAGGATACCGGGATGCATTCCTTTTCTTACAATTTTCAACAATAAATGTATCTTCTCAATTTAGTAGCTTAAGGTTATATTAAGCTGACTGTGGGGTCTCTTGGAATAAAACTATCCTCAGGAGAAAAAAAATCATACTGTAATGAGGCTCTTGCTATCCCTAAGTGACCCAAGGCTAGTTGAGTTCTAGGTGGCTGCAACTTAAGGACAGAACTCTGTGGAACCATTTACAAAGGTCATCAACCCAAAGATACAGCTGGACCTAGAAACAGATTTCTTCCCGTCTAAGGAAGCAGGAACCATCAATTCATAGCTGGGCACTTCCAGAAGGAGCTGAGAAAAACACCAATAGGCATACAAGTCGCCCGGAGATGTTCTAAACGGCCATCCTAACAACCTAATTAAAGATCCACCCATGGAGCCTAATTTTCACCTCCATAGGTTTAATCTTCTTGAATCAAGTACTACGATCTCCAATAGAAAACAAAGTAACCCTCACTGTCGATGCCCAGACATTTTGGGAAGGGAGCAAGAGAGGAAACACAAGGGCACTAATACCATCCACACTCACAAGTACACCAGAAGCCCTCCATCCTCGATGGCACTCATTCACTCACCCCCCACACCGCCAATGAACTTTTACTGAATCCCTAGTATGCATCAGGTATGCCCTAGACACAGGGGATGCAGCCATGAATAAAAGTAGGGTCTCATTTTTGTAAACAAAAATTCCAGCACACTGAGGCAAGTGCAATAATAGTCAGACACTAGGGGAAAATCATAGCCCAAAGGAGGAGCAAATCACCTCCATGTGAACAGCCAGAGGCTGCTTCACAGCACAGGGAAGAGAGGCAGGAGTAATGAAAGTAGAGCACAAAGAATCTTTCTTCTTTGGCTACAGAACATAGTTCATTTTACAGGTTAAGTATACTTAAATGAAACATTAGTGTGTGTGTGTACTCGACAATAAAAGGCAAAACAACTAAAACTTAGTTATAATGCATAGAGGTGATTCACATAATTTTTAAAAATTAGATTATGCAAATCATAGCCCAGTCCTCAAGAGGGAAGGCATTGGTAAACTAAAGACATAAATGTATAGAATCAATATTCCATCGCCAGGAACAATCAAGCTGTGATCATATCACATGACCATATGGGAGCGGAGCTTCTCAAACCTTAATATGCACAAGCATCTCCTGGGGACCCTGTTAAACAGTAGGTTCCGATGCTGGAAGGTGGGGTGGAGGCTGAGAGTAGCATTTCTAATAAGCTCCCAGGTGATGCAGATGCGGCTGGACCCATGGCCCACTCCGAGCAGTGAGGGTGAGGAGGGTCAGAGATGCTTAGTCCTGATTGAGCATCCTAGACACACAGGGGACTCTTGAACAAGACAAATTCCAATCCTCATCTGAAACCTAGTGAGCCAGAATCTTAGGAGATGGGGTTCCCTGTTATTTCTCTCTAAGCTGTACATGTGGTTCTCAGGTACCACCAGACTTGTGAACCACAGTCATGTAGACCTTCTGAGAAGTAAGCCTCCCATATACCTCACCCCAGGAAATGGGGCAGTTCTCTCTGTACACAGATAACACCAGCAGCTGTGGAAGACATCCATAGGGATAGTCAGTCAGGAAGAGGAGGCCCAGCTAAGCTGGCCAGGCTGGTCAACTTGACCATGGTGATGCCTGGAATCACAGCCTCCACGGGCTGACATCTTTGATAGGATCTATCTTGACCCTTTTCATCCACTGTAATTGTTTTCCAAAGCTAGTGCTTAGATCATTATCAAACAGCTTCATAAAACACACAAAAGAGGAAAAGGACTTTTTTTTTAACCTAAAAATTATAGATAAGGGGGTCATCCCTGATGAAAGACTGGAAAGAAGCCAAAAGACAAACATGCAATTAACCAGCCCGATGCCTCCAGGCTCCAATCTTGAAAGGGCTCCCCAGCCACACACCCCCTCACTGCAAAGTACAATTTTGGTAATAAAAGGGATTAAGTGGAATGTGGTCCTTCAGGGCTTTCACACACAAAATGGCTTCTGGAAAAAGGAAAAGTAATAATAGTTTACCCTCTCCAGTGGAATAGGTGATAGAGCTGTGTCCATCTGAAACCTCAGCATTTCATATTTCTCTACGTCCACTTTCTATTTAAGGAGGCACTTCAAATTCTGCTCCATGCATTCAGCCTCTTGCTCCCGATTTGTATGCATCTCATTAAAAGTTGTAAGCCCTGATCCCCTTCTCACCCTTACTTACCCTGGCAGAGGGCAGGAAAATTTTCAACTGGGAAGTCTCACTTTACCACTAAATGTAGGAAAGCCTCCTATGGGAATGGCATTCCAAGACTGCTTCCATACCTTGATAATTGTAAATTGAAAACAACCTAAATGTCCATCAACAGATGAGTGAATAAAGAAGATGTGGTATATACCTCACACCAGTCAGAATGGCCATCATTAAGTCTACAAATAACAAATGCTAGAGAGCATGTGGAGAAAAGGGAACCGTCCTACACTGCTGCTGAGAATGTAAACTGGTGCAGCCACTATGGAAAACAGTACGGAGGTTCCTCAAAAAACTAAAAATAGACTTGCCCTATGATCCAGCAATCCCACTCCTGGGCATATATCCAGACAAAACGATAATCCAAAAAGATGCATGCACCCCTATATTCATAGCTGCACTATTCACAATAGCCAAGACATGCAAGCAACCTAAATGTCCATCGATATATGAATGGATAAAGAAGATGTGGTACATATATACAATGGAATACTACTCAGCCGTAAAAGAGAATGAAATAATGCCATTTGCAGCAACATGGATGGACCTAGAGATTATCACACCAAGTGAAGTAAGTCAGAAAGAGAAAGACAAATATTATATGATATCACTTATATGTGGAATCTAAAATATGACACAAACGAACTTATCTACAAAACAGAAACAGACTCACAGACACAGAGAACAGACTTCTGGTTGCCGGGGTCGTGGGGAGAAGTGGATTAGGAGTTTGGGGTTAGCAGATGCAAACTATTACATACAAAATGGATAAACAACAGGTCGTACTGTATAGCACAGGGAACTATATTCAATATCCCGTGATAAACCATAATGGAAAAGAACATGGAAAGTAATGTGTGTATATATATATTTTTAAGACATGGTATATATATATACAATGGAATACTACTCAGCCATAAAAAGGAAAGAAATTTTGCCATTTGCGGCAACATAGATAGACTTGGAGGGCATTATGCTAATGAAATAAGTTAGACAGAAAAAGACAAATACTGTATGATATCACTTATATGTGGAATCTAAAAAATATAACAAACTAGTGAATAAAACAAAAAAGTAGACCCAACAGATACAGAGAACAAACTAGTGGTTACCAGTGGTGGTGGAGGCAAGGTGCACTGCAGAGATTGGGGGAAGGGTTATTACGCAATTATATGAAATCATGTGCGTGAAACTTCGGAAAACTGTAAAGCACTACAGAATTTAAAGAATCTCTCATGCAATTAAAAAAAAAAAAAGGGAAGTGGTGTTGTCAGGGTCAACAAGCAGACCATGTTCTGCTCCCCTCTACTTAATGCTCTGGGAAGAAATATCCAAAGCTCCCTCAACTATACGTGGATCACGTCACTCAAGGAAAAAGAAGGGGCGGGGGAAGGAGCAGCTTGTAATTCCTACCATGTGCCACATGCACTATGTTCATCTCTCTATTCTTGGGTCCTAAGAGGGTAATTGTATAAAGAAATGAATGACTAAATAAATGTCTGGAAATAACAGGATGAACAACATCCTGTCCTCCAGGACTTCCGTTTTCTAGCTGGGAGACGAGCCGGCACAGTATAATTCAAGTGCAGTGAAGGAAGTTCAGGCTCAGAAACTCAGAGTCGCAGTTAGGAGGTGGTGAAGCCCACATCTGGACTCAGGTCTTCCAATTCCATGTTGCTGCGCTCTCCTTTACCCCATATTGCCTTCTTGGAAATAGATGTCAACAGCCTTACAGGAACAGAGAGGGAGGAGAGTCCAGCTGGGGGTGGGGTGACTGGGGAAGGCGTCAGGAGGGAGTGGCATCTGAGGCAGGCTCAGAGGAGCTGAGCTGCCTGAACGTCAGGGGCCCACATCACTCGTGCACCCGCCTTTCTGCAAATCTGCTCATAATCTACTCACCACGTACCTGTATTGAATAAGCATGGGGGTGGGGGGATGGGGAGCAGTGGGAGACAGGGCAATGTCTTTTCAAATGTTTGTCTTTTTTCCTCTTCCTTTAAAAAAAATTTTTAATTCTTATCTGCTAAGACTGGGAAGGAAGGGACAAAAGCCTAGCATAGGAAAGAAATATGGATTCTTTTCCCCCAACAAAAAGAATATGCAGTGGGGACAGTCAGAAGTTCCTGAGAATTTTATCCTATCTGTAGAAGCATAACTCTTAAAATGGAGAATCATCCAGAAAATCTCCTATGGG
Organism: Balaenoptera physalus; assembly: GCF_965194825.1. Classification (NCBI taxonomy): domain Eukaryota; kingdom Metazoa; phylum Chordata; class Mammalia; order Artiodactyla; family Balaenopteridae; genus Balaenoptera; species Balaenoptera physalus. The sequence goes on along the minus strand of NC_138883.1, from coordinate 107,457,981 downwards.
GCCTGAACCTCTGCCATGTAATGATTTTTCCTTCTTACGGGAATAAAGGTTAACAAAGTGCAGCCTTTTTTCTAAATAAGGTCACAAGGTCCTTTTCACAGTCAGATATCTGCTCTGAGAATTAACGTGTACAAATCCCCTGCTTGAATGGACATCTCCCTAATCCACTTCTGGAGAGGCTCATGCTTTTGTTTAAAACCCCCAAGACCCTGCCAGCTGAGGTCCAGCCATAAGCAGAGGCTGTAATTCAATTTTGCCAAGAGCCTGGGACCTCAGCCCTAGGGAGGGTCAGCCCTGAATGAAGGCTCCAGGGCCGGGCACCCCCCCCTGGCCACGCCCACCCCAGCTCTGAGGGAACACACCAGCTCAGGGGTCTCAGGACCCCTGGGATAACTGAAGATGCTAAAAGCACTGAGGATAAAAGTGCCCGTGACACCTACGGGCTGGTCTGCTTCCCTCTGGCCTCCCACCATTTGTCCTCCTGGCAATAAAGGAATGGCAGCATCACCCTGACGGGGGTGGGGAGGGCTAATTCAGACAGATCTAAAAACAGCCTTCCTCACCAGCATCCTCTCTTCTTGTAGACAAGGAGGTTCAGTGCTGTTTCCTTACATTAGACTTCGCCCACCTTGTGATGGACCAGCTTATTACCTGGGAGAGTAAGAGGGGCGACGCTGGGTAGATTTGGGAGAAATTTTTGTAAGGTAAGCTTAGAACAGATTCACTCCTGACAGTAACATGCTCAAATTCATCCTACACTTGTTTAAAACAAAAAAACAAAAAACATACCAAGGGAGGATGGGAAGACAGTAACTTACTACACGATTATTATGGGCCAGGCGTGGGGACAGATGCTTCACCTGCATTACCTTGTTTAGTGCCCTTCTCACAGCAACCCTACCCAGGTGGGTAGGTTACCAGCATTTTACAGGTGAGGAAAATGAAACTCAGGAGCTTTCTAACTGGCCTGCACTCACGCAGCCATTAGATGGTGAGGCAACGTTTGAACCCAGATCTGGGTGACAAGTGTCGGGCAGCGTGGCTCTGCCGTTTCTGTCACAAGTGAAGATTCTCAGATGAAAGTTTACTGTTTGCTGAGTTACCAGTGCTGCAGCTGGCCAACAGCTGCTCAGGAACCAGACTTCCCAGATCGTGATTTATACCCATTAACTGGCTCTCCAGCTACAAACATCCTAACCCAGTGTTCCAAAGAAGGCAGAAGGGAACACAGGCAAATGCAAGTAGTTATTTCCAGATTTCCAATCCTTCTTCCACCCCAACAGGAAGGCTGCACCAGCACTCTGAGTGCTCCAGTGTAACACAGTTAGAAGGTGGCCAGAACATCGTCCTGGGCTATTGCACTTTCCAAAGGACCACCTCAGATCACCTGCCAAGGGTCATCACAGACTTCAGAATTGACAAAGTTCTCTGTGATTACAAGAATTCCACCATAACAGAAGGCAATTATTTGGGATAGATCAATGCAAAATAAAACCTTATTTGCACATTTTCATTTATGAATTTCACAATTTTTGGAAATTTCACAATTTAGAATTTCAAAATTTCTGGAAGCAATGAAGGAAAATGTTTGGGAAAAATTACAAAAGGAAAGTTATATACTGAAGAATTAATTACTTTTAAAACAGGGATAGGACTTCCCTGGTGGTGCAGTGGTTAAGAATCCGCCTGCCAGTGCAGGGGACAGGGGTTTGAGCCCTGGTCCGGGAAAATCTCACATGTGGAGGAGCAACTGAGCCCGTGGGCCACAACTACTGAGCCTGCGCTCTAAAGCCCGCGAGCCACAACTACTGCGCACGCAAGCCACAACTACTGAAGCCCGCATGCCTAGAGCCTGTGCTCTGCAACAAAGAGAAGCCACAACAATGAGAAGCCTGTGCACCGAAGAGTAACCCCCGCTCGCCGCAACTAGAGAAAGCCTAAGCGCAGCAACAAAGACCCAACGTGGCCAAAAATAAATAAATAAATAAATTTATTTAAAAAATGAAGTAAGATAAAAAAATAAAACAGGATATCTCCAGATAGCAGGATTATGAGGGCAATTTTATTTTCTTCTACTGATCTGAATTTTCTAATGTATCTGTAATAGCACCAATTACTTAACATAGTAAATAAAAGTTGAAAGATGCATTTGGATAACTTAGCTTGCTCATAAAATGACAATGTGTTAGACATTTAGCCATTTATTGAAATATATGCATATATACCAGAAATTAAAGGGAAAACAAATTCCCCACCAACACAGCTTTCCCCTACCCCAATTCTCAGAGGCTGGTTATTTATTTATTTCCCCCTCGTGAAATGAGGCTTCATCTACCTTGAAGTACATTCCCGAACAAGAACACAGGATACACTCTCAACTGATGATGGAGACCCCACTTTCTAGCAGAAAGGAGAAGTGAGGCTCCTGGTGTCATAAAGCTCCAATCACTACAGAGTTAAAGCCAAGGGTGGCAATGACCCCAAAGTAATCTGACAGCCATCTGGAAGTCGGGCAGTTGGCAGCCGTGATCCATCTATTACAAGGCCACTGTTATCACTGTGTTGTCTTAGGTTCTGGATTTGTCTACGTGGCATCCGTTCATCACAGGGTCAAGTACATGAACTATTTTCCTCTTTTCCATATTCTTGATGCTCTGGCATTTGGGGCTTTACAGTCCTCGGGGGAGACCACCCCTCTCCCAGGGCCGGCCACTTCTTAGAAGACAGCGAAGTCTCAGCCAGGAGCATGGCTCATATACAAGCCAACCAATCCACAGTCTACATCCCCCCCGTCACTTCCTTTATCCAACTCTCACACACCAAGGGCCAGGTACCAGGAACCTAGAGACCACCCCTATTGCCCAAAGCCCACCAGGATTATTCAAACTAGCCAGTTTGAAACTGTTTACTCTGCCCTGCCTTGCTTTTCCTGTGGAAACCCCGATAAAGGCTCTGGCCAAGGCTTTCTCCTCCCTCCTGTCTTCTGCCTCCTGACTACCCTGATGCCTCCTATGTGGCATGGTCCCTCTTCTCAGGAAATTTACGTAACAAAAATCATCTTTCAATGGCCTTGGCCTCTCCATATCATCATGCCTCTGTAAGTTAGGACCCAGGAACAGAACAGCCATCCATCAACCCTGGGCAATGAGAAAAAGCCTCCAAGCAGAAACTAAAAACCATCGCTAAGCCCATGTGCTTGATTGAGGTCACGGAAGAGAGCAGTTCCTAGGAGCCAGAATCTACTGATACCACCTTGGTTACTGGGTACATCCTGGGTCCTTTCAGTCCTGCCTGAAGCCATGGTACTATCAGAACAGTGCAGAGACAGGGGTTCCTGAGGAAGATGGTCAAATGAGAGACGACATATCAGAGAGAGGGGAGCAACCCACGTACCCTAACAGGCTGTAGAGTAGCTAGTATTTGAAGTCAGCGCAGAATTCCGAGTCACAAGGGGAAAAAGATAAAATTATGATACTTATCTACTACTTCTTAAGAGGGAAAGTTTGTAATGTACTTCAGACATTTGCAAGAAAAACAGAATAGTTTGGCCTGTAACTGGGGGAAACGTCCATTATTTAGCTAACTTGCTCATACTGAACTCCTCCTTCCTGGAGGAAGATACCAAAGTAAATGAGGCACCACTGCTTTTTCAGCATGTTAGTTTTAATTCGTTCTAGCTCTTCTCAAAACCTTACTCTTCACATTTCCTGGACAGCTTAGTCCTCGTCCGTCAACCTCAGCTTCCCTTCCCATACTCTCCCCAACACCTATTCCCCAACACGACCACCACCAGACCACATTTATCTAGCATTTCAGTATCAGCCGCAGAGGACTTAGTGTGAAAAAGGTGATGCATACCTGGCCAAAGCCCCTTCCTCAAGCAAAAACTCCATAGGTAGAAAAGCAAATGACATCTATCAGTGTCTTTAAAACTTAAGAACATACACAACTCTAAGAAGTTTTTGCTGATACCAAGGCACAGGATAAGGAATTACATTATTAACATTCTTTTGGGGAAGATGGAATGTCTCCAAATCTAGTTGTCCTAAGGCTGCCTATAATTTTTACTTAAATTCAGGCATAAGCACAACCTCTGGGAATATATGGCCAGACATATTTATTTTTCCAACCAGCTGTCTCTGGGATGTGGTGAAAGCCTGCCGTCACAATTCCTCTGATGACATGGACAAATGTGTCCCAAGTCATGCAGAGATAACCCCACAAATAAGTTCAGGCATTACAACTACCCAGAACAAATCAAAACACTATTTGAGAAAAAAAATGAATCCACAAATCAGTTTAATCTTTATAACACTCCCTTTAAAAGAAAGGCCACATCCTTGAGGTCAGGGGCTGTGTCATACCCCTGTATATGTTCCCCCCAAATTTTAGCAGCATACTAGGTAGGAGAGTCAAGATGTACTGTTACTCATGAGTATTTGTGATCATTTATTATATTTCCTTTTTAAAAGTACCTTTCCCCTATTTTTTATTTCATTTTACTGTCCCTAAAATAGATTGCATGTGGTCATGTTGTTTGCTTCCTAATAAGAAGCGGGAACAACAGTTCTAGGGGTCAGCAAGGTCAAATGTCCAATATGAAACAGTTCATAAAGTACAAGTTTGAGAAGCTTAAATCAAGGTAATACTGGCCACAATCAAACTGAAAATGTCCAGAGCTCTAAACAGCACATCTTTCCCATATGGCAGCGTCCTGAGTCTTGAGAATCACATCTACAAAGGAATCCCATAATCCCATAATGGTCCAGGAGCAACCATCTAGGTCTTAGGAATCCCATAATCAGTCCTGGAGCTTTCACGCCCGATATGCAAACATCATGCAAGCTGACCAAACCCAAGCAGCTCAATGTCAGAAGAGAAGAGACTGTCAAAAGAGAAATGCAGTGACAGCAGCCTGGACAATCATCTTTTGCATTTAGAGAACTGGCAAGCACATACAGAGAAGAGATTTCTCCATATCCTCATCTGTCTTTTCTGCTCCTAGATAATTAGGAGGCAGCCAGGACAGCCAGATGTAGTCAAAGGGACCTCAGTGTTCACAGGCTCTTGTACTTCTGTCTCCAGGGTAGACCTTACTCTTGCCACAAGGGCAGAGATGACGCTCTGTTCCTACCTCAGGCAAGTTGTTCCTCTCCGTGGGCTCTGAGGACATCAGCCCTTCCACCTACATTCAGGAGCACACCCTGAAGAGAACAAGGGTGCCCGCTTCAGGAAAGTCCCATGTACAAAAAGCACTTGCAAACCAGACGTAACTTTAAAGGAGGAGGTGGTCCTCTTTAAATGCTCACCTCCTCTGCGACACGTAGATTAAGTTATACAAGCTCAACACCACATTAACCAAAGGGTCAAAGCTAAGGTCACCAGTGTGGGGACAAAATGACATCATGCACTTCCTGATGTGATACACCCAGAAAGATGCAAAACATCATTTATAAGCATTCTGACAGAAACTCATCCAATCATGAGGAATCTCCTAGTGAGGAATTATCATACAAATCGAAATTGCTAGGAAGTACCGGACATTTTTTAAGCGTATAAGCCAATGTCATCAGAGACAAAAAAAGAAAAAAGGCAGAGGGACCATTCCCAGTTAAAGGGGATGACAGAGACGTGACAACTGAATAAAATGTGCATGATCCTGGATTGAGTCCTAGGTCAGGGGAAGAATGGCTGTACAGGACGTTACTGTCATAAGTGGCAAAATTTGGGTATGAATTGTATATTCAATAATAGTAAGTCAATGTCATATGTCCTGTTTTTACTAATTAAACTGGAATTACAAAGAGGAATGTCCTTGTTCTTAGGAAAGACATGCTGAAGCTATTTAGGGGTCAAGTGGCATGATGTGTGTAACTTCCAAATGGTTCAAAAAAGATAATATGCAATGGAGAACGATAAAGCAAATGTGGCAAAATATTCATAATTGATGAATTAAGCTTAGGCTATATAGGAGTTCTTTGTATTCCGGCAACTTTTCTGTATGTTCGAGATTATTTTAAAATAAAGTCTTTTAAAACGAATTCAAATTCAACTTGCAAAGCATTTGCACAGTAACATCGGCTGAATAAGGCAAGGCCCCCACTGCATAGTAAACTCACCTGTCACCATCTACTCACCCACAGACCCAGGTGACCGTGCCCCTCTTCCACCTCCAAGTCAACACCTGGCTGAGCTCAGCCCTTCAGATTCATCTCCCAGGAATCAGAAATTGAGACACACAGACTGAGCCAGGAAGCTGTGAGGCGCTGAGCAGAACAGAGGGAAGCTTCAGGTATGAGGTCTCCATAGGAAGTGTGGACAGAGGAGCAGATCTGGTCTGTGATAAGGAGGAATGTGGTGGCACTGGACAGAAACATCCCAGAGCATGAACGAGTGCACTGGTGGGTACCTCTCAGGCACGCACCAAGTCCTCAGTAAAGGTTGGCGGCAGCCAGCAGCCGTATTGAACAGCTCCACAGACCGCACCTGCTTCATTTTAGCCACCTCACCTGTGTCTCTGTTCCTTGGCACAGAAGCCTTGACAAGAACAGACTACCAACACAACGGGATTAAGAGTCCCCACGAATTCCTACCCACAAAGGTAACAGGGAGAGCACAGCCACCCACCCCTTGCTCCCATGCGGCTGCCCCGTTTCCCAATAGGAAAGGGTGGCTCCTTCTGTTCTCCTCATGCCCACCGCCTCTTATCCAGGGACAGACTGCCTGCAGTGAAGAGTACAGCCTGTGACAGAGACCACTCAACCTCTGCCAGGCATAATGCAATGTGGCAAACGGTGGGAAGGAAAAGACTTGGGCCCTGACCAGTCAGGAAACCTGGATCCTTGGGCTGACTTCTGCCACTAACCTCCATGCAAACCTGATAAATTACCACACTCGTCTGACCTGCGTGTAGAGAGATTAATGGTACCCAAAGTTGTCTATGTCCTCATCTCCAGAACCTATGCATATGCTACATTACATGGTAAAATGGACTTTGCATGTGGGATTAATTTAAGGATCTCGAGATGGAGAGTTTGCCTGGATTATCCAGGTGGGTCCAATGGAAAAAACAAAAAGGTCCTTAAAAGCAGAGAACCTTTCCCAGCTGTGGTCAGAGGGAGATTACAATGTAGCTGGATTTGAAGATGGAGGAAACCAGCCAAGGAAAGCGGGTGGCCTCTAGAACCTGGAAAAGGCAAAGAGATGGATTCTCCTCTAGAGCCCCCAGAAGGAACAGAGCCGTTGATTCTAGCTCCCTGAGACTCGTATCAGGCTTCTCATCTACAGAATCATAAGATAAAACAGATTTATGGTATTTTAAGTCACTGTGTTTGCGGTCATTTGTGTCAGTGGCAATAGAAAACTAATTCAGACCTTATTTCCCTCATCTGGAAATGAGTGGGTTTTCATCCTTTCTGAGAAGTGGGATTAGTGGAGCCTACGGTCCACCTCTTAAACTCCTAGAAGCCCCTGGGGCACCCCTGGAAAAAGCTTGGCCCTGGACCATGAGATCTCTAAAGGTAAGTAATTCACAAAACCAACGACCTCCATGTCAGACTGAACTCATTTAGTATCATCCGCCCTTGTTTTGGACAGTACTTTGCCACCACAGCTCTTTCTTTTTTTAGTAATAAAAATGTCTCCCGAGTTACTAAGTAATTGGCAAACCCCAGTGATCCAGAATACCAGCATCTACATCACATCCACTTCATCAGTGAAGGCTCCTCCAGCAACCACGCCCACCCCGGAGGGCTTTCGCGCTGCCTCGGATCCAGCAGTGAGGTCACCACGGCCCCCTTCCAGATTTCTGAGTCATGCTCACCACTGCAGGTCCAAGCAGCAGCAGGTGGACTGTGACCTCAAGGCAGCAAAGCCCAAACCCAGCCCTGGAAATTCAGCTGCTGCACAAGGATCACCCCCTGCCCTCCTCCCTAACATCTTCCCCACGCAACTGCCCCTTCCATCTCCTGGGAGCCATGCAGCTGGCCGAAGGACACACCACCGCCAAATGTAATCCATGGGTGCAGTGATGCGCTCCAGCTACATCATGGGAGCTACTTAACTGACTGCCTCTGCTCTCAGGAGGACGTGTGAGGGTATTTTGTTTACCACTGAAATATTTCCATTGAAAAAAACATCTGGGGAAAACAGCTACTGTCCTAACTATGATTCAGTCTCACTAGTAAGGCCCGTGCCGAGGCTCGTGGCTGTTAAGATGGTAGGTTTTTGAGCAGAGACTATTTGGAGCTTCCACTTCTTCCTTCTATCAACAGCTGGAGAGTGTGTGTGCCCCGTGCAGGTGCAGTTCCAGGGGCAAGAGGTCAAAGCCAACCAAGACAGACCCAGGAGAAAAGAGCTGTCATTCCTTTTGACGATCTTTGTTGCATCTACTCAAAACTGAAGCCCACCAGGTGGGCTGCCCAGGAGAGCTATCCAGAGGTAGAGAGCATCACCTCTAAAGCAAAGAGCATTTAGGTACCAGGGACTTGTACTGGAAATGGTTCTGGCCCAAAAGGGAGTCTGTCCTAAGCACCAGGGTGCAGGAATCAGCCAGACAGGGTGCCGGCTGCTATACAAAAGGAAGAAGCCTGTTCTAGGGTGGGAAGACCAGCAAAGCTCACCTACAGGGAATTTTATCGGCCTTTTATCATCCTGTCATCATCCACTCCTGTTAAATACAAGATCTGCCACAGATGCCTGCTGAATGACAAAGAGGAACCATGACTGCGTTGGAGAAATGTGCCTCTGAAATGTCACAGAGCAATTCTGGGTGCCTGGGAGACCCCAGCTGCAGACAGCCCGGCACGGCCATCGACAGTAAGAGTACCAAGGAGCTTCCCTCTGAGCAGGAACAGAGGTGGGGAACTGGAGAAGGAAGTGAGGCCACAGCTGCCTGGGCAGCAAGAAGCCCCCTCCAGCCTGACCCACATCTTCCCTCTCCTACGTGCTTGAACACATGCTCCCGAGCCATCTATCAACACTCGGCACCACTGGGCATAATCAAGAATGGGAGGGATGCAGAGAAAAGGAGCCCGCGGAGAGGACAGGGTAAGTCCAGAGACGAGGCCTCGAAGGCTGAAACCCAGAACCAGAGAGGACATCCTGGCAACTCCTGCTAGTTAGACTTTGTTTGAAGCCCTATGAACTCCCAGACCTGCCATGGCCGTATTTTTTTGGGAGTCTTCTATATATTTAGCTTTCAAAATGACAAAAATTTGAGATTAACAACATTCTGTACTAGTGACAGCCCTTAGGTCATTGGGAACCTAAGTATATCATCTTCTTAAAAGGTGAATTTTTATGCTTGGTTTTCTCTATTGCTTCTCTGTTACCTCAGAAGCTCATTTACTTGAAAGACATATGGTGCCCAGAAACGTCAAGTACAAATTGTTTGAGGCAGGACTGGGACTTGTGACTCCAAATCTTAACTTGTTTAAAATAAACTGCCAGCTTCCCGGGTTCAAATAAATAAATAAATAAATAAAGGTGAATTTTTAAAGGTGCATATCTTCTGACCTCAAAATTCTACAGAAGTGCCCATATGGTCTACAAATAAATGTTACAAAAATGCTCATTGTGATATTACCCAAAAGAAAAAAAGTGGGGAGAGGGAAGGTAAGAAGCCCAGCCAGCAACAGGAGGATGAAAGGTCATACAACTTAACTCTTCATGTAAAAAGTATGTAACAATTAACAGAAAGAAATAATATGCGGTCTTTCAATATGGGATAGATTTCTTTTTAGCAGGGGATCAATGTCCACGATGTTAGTTTTTAAAATACATTACACAGAACATTATTACACGATATTAATTTTGTTTTTAAAAAATATGCTTTCTCACACACAAAGGGTCATGAGTATATTATAGAGAGTCCTGCTACCACCTTGAAAATATTGTCCCTTCTCACAAAAACTAAACGATGTCAACAGTATCCTTTACTGTTCTTAAACCAGGTAAGAGCTCTGTCTGTGAGGAGGGAAAAGGTGTAAAAACTGCCAAATCCCCAGTCAGTCATTCCTTTAATTAGAAACCTTGCTTTTTAGGCTTCTCTTTTTTTAATAAAGAGAAACATGCCTCTGAGGGTCCCAAATGAGAAAAAGGGTTGGGATCGGATGTCACCATGGACCCACAATTTCAGACAAGGTAATACAATGGATTAGAACATCCCGGTTTGCTGGATAGGGGTACTCAGCCATAGGTTGCAGGCAAAATCCTTCTGTGCCCGCCAACCCCAAGTGCCCTGTGAGCAATAGTGGCTCTAAGGCTGGGATGGTTTGAATGACAGGGATTGACAGACTCCTGCATTGAAGCAGAGGCAAGAAGCAAGGATGGCAAATCACAAAGTATCCGAATACTGTTTATCCCTGCATTTGAAGCGGGGAGGGGCCTGCATCTCCATCCCCTGGCATCCTAAAATTTGTCACATTGTACCAGATGTACTTTAAAAAGAAAAATTCACAATCAGGGGAGACAGTCCCAAGTCTGGTAACCCTATAGCATGAAACACAGGCCCAAAAGGCTGGACACTTTGACTGGCAAAGACTCTGTGGGGGAAGCTACTCTCTTCCCTTCTTATACATCTTTTCCTTTTCTTCTTTAATATCAACAGGTTGCAAAGTTAGTCTTGTAACATTGTATCTCTTTAAAATATACTTTTACTTTACAAACAAAAGCTGTTACAGGAGAGTACTTTTTTAAGACACACATTCAACCTCTTCCACCCCGTTTGCTCTCTCCCATTACTGAAAACAATTGGAGACCCCAGAGAGGAGGCCTTCTGAAGTCCACAAAAGGCAAGGAAACACCTACCGTTGTGTTTACCTGCGAAGGCCTGTAATTACCAGAGACCCATTTGACCACTGTTAGCACCACCCTGTTTGCTCAGGGATTCATCAGCAGTACTTATTAAGTCACTGCTCTTCTGATACACTGGCTTTAGAGAAGCCAATGGAAGAAGGAAATTACACTGTTGGGTTCATTTAACAAATGTTTATTGAGCCCAAGGCTGAGCTCTGGGCCCCGGGATACAGGCTGGATGAAGCATAATCCCTGTGCTCAAGGGGCTCATTTTTACAGACCAAGAAATTGGCTTCAGACATGGGCAAAGAGCTCAACTGGAGGGAATGCAGCCAGACACGGGGGGAAAGGGGCACTTCAGCCAGTCCTTGAAGACCGAACGGCCAGGATGAGTACACAGTGCTCCAGGAACATCATATCTAAAACCGTTCTCCCTGCCAAGTAAAAGTCACCTCCTTCCTTTCACTGTTGAGGAATCAGGCCCAGAAAACAGAACCCACTAGACATTGGTGCCTGTATGAGAAATTGAGGCCCAGGTAAACATATAGGGGCACAAGTTTACTCACTACGGATCTGGGAGGTGAATCCAGTTCCCACCAGCTCCAGATCCTTAACTCTGGATGCAAAAGCCTAAAGAAGTGAAAAGGCGCTGCTTTTAAGATCCAATTCCATGTTTCCATGGGTGGGCCCACCCTACCGCTCCAGTGGGGAGGGATGCACACGGACTTAGTAACACAGAGTTTGCAACACAAGCCTAATACTACGGTTCCTGCGTTGCCTAAAACATGAGAATCAGAGTGCACACCTTGCCTCGGAAGCCTAGTTATATGGATTCAAATTAATTCTGCATTTGGTGAGTGGCTCAGTATATACACGCACTCAGCATATATATGAAACCAAAATCAAGGAACCTAATTCAAAACTTAAAATCCATAAAGCTCTAGAATTGTGTATCTTACACAGAGTAGACAAAATAACCCTGAGCTGAACAAGGTTATTTGGAAATGGTCAGATACAGGTATCCCATAAAGTGGCCAGAAAATGGTCTTCAAAAACAATGCCATCAACCTGACTACTCCTCACCTTCTGCCTCCAGCTGTGAACCATCAAGGACTAAGTTGTAGCCCTGACTCTCGGGGTCACAGGCAGCCATTGCAGGGCCCCTAGAGACCTGTCCCCAGGGAGGCTGGCAGAAGCCAGCAAGGGTGGGGCGAAAAGTCGGCCTCCAAAATGTACCCTTCTCTTCCCTGTTCATTTCTGCCCCACACTGGCCAAGCTCCTCCTCTAACTCAAGGGAAGAAAGTGCTACAGAAGCAATACTTTAAAGATGACACACAGGGAAGCACCATACCCAGGGGTATGATGAGGGCAAGACGGAAGAAAAGTAACACAAATAATCAGCAAACCATTCTTGCCACCAGTAGTAAAATCCTTTCTAGTCATGATCCAGGTGGTAAAAGCAAGAGGAGAAAAGGCCCTGCCCAAAGGCCGACAGACCAGGCCGGATCCTGAGCCTACTTGCTGTGTGACCCCAGGCAAGTTCATCACCCCTGACCTCAATCCTGTCCTCTGTAAAAAGGTGACTACCTGCCTCGTGAGCCATCGGGAAGGTTAAAGGCACCAGGCCATGTGCCAAGTGCTTTGCCCAAAACCTAGTATATCGTAAGTGCTCCATAAATGGCCACTAGAACTATTAACTAGTGGAGAATCAATCTGGCTCCTTGTAAAAACTAAACATGACTTCCGAAAGGCTTGACTGTGGCAGTACAGCAGTGCTGAGCCGGCAACACCACACCGGCATCTTGAGAGAACACCCCAGGGGCCAATTCACCAGCTGGACTCAAGACGCCCCCTTTGGCAGCAGTGCCCTAAGCACCCCCTGCCAGCCCCTCGAACCCTCGCTCTGCCTGCTCTTTCTGTGGTCAGTTCTCTGCTTCCAATATAGTCTTGCTTCTCAACAACGCACTTAAAGTGCCACATTAGCCCAGCTGAGGCAGTCCGCTCTTAAAAACAAGAAACAGCCTCAGTATTTTCAGAAATGCTGACTTCAAAACAGGCACACTGCGGAGACCTCACAGGATTCCACCTCAAGAATCTGAAAAGCATCATATTTAAGGGAGGATTTCATTGACAACACCGCAACACACAATAACAAGGTACAAGCTCACAGACACTGGGGAGGGTAACAGGCTCCCATACTCTCTGGTCGGGCTCGTATTTCAAACCACTCAGCCTCCCACGGCTGAGGGAGACAGACGTACCAGACAAACTCCCGCCGGGTCTCTGGGGGCTCTACAGGCACACACCTCAGGCAGTTCGCCAAGAGTCACACTCGAGGACAAGTCTCATGGGCATCGGGATCCTTAGACCTTACTTCTCCAAGTGTGAGCTACAAACCAGCAGCTTCGGCATCAACCTGGACCTTGACAGAAGCACAGACTCGCAGGCCCCACCCAGACCAACCCCATCAGGGTCTGCAGTTTAACTAGATCCCCAGGTGCCAGTGCTTGAGAGTATTTAGAACAAAGAAGTCTACCCAGACAGAACTGTGATCATTTACTTAGGTTTTCACTTGGTCTTTTTCTTTCTTCATGGAAGTTCCATGAGAGCACAGACTGTGCCAACCTTAGCCACTGGCACATAGTAGATAATCAATATTTGTTGAATGAATGAACGGATGAATGGGTGGTCTACCGAGTGACTGAAGAGGCCTATCCTGTGTTAAGTGCAAAGAAAGGTGCAAGCAAGGGCCTGAGAGAGAAAGAGACAGAACACCTGGGGGTGGGGAGAAGGAGTCTATAACGAGGTGGTCAGAGGAGGCCTCTCTAAAAGGGGTTTGCAGACTTCCCTGGTGGCCTAGGGGTTAGGATTCCGGGCTTTCACCGTGGTGGCCCAGGTTCAATCCCTGGTCGGGGAAGATCCCGCAAGCCGCGTGGTGCAGCCAAAAAAATAAATAAAATATAAAATAAAAGGGGTTCGCACCAGGGGCGGTGTGAGGCTCAGGTGTGATGGATGAGGAGACACACCCTGGGGAAGAGGATGTCAGCCGCGCAGTTCAGCACCTGCACTTGCCACCATAAAGAGTCTCGGCCTGTAGGCCAGCGGGGATAGAGAATCAAGACTGGTAAGTTGGGCTCTGGTGGTGGAACAAAGCAGCTCTCAGGAGGCAGATTCAGAAGGCCCCCGACCATATGACCGTTGGGGCAGAAAGGCTGTGTCTGGAGTCACAGCTGCCATCTCTAAGGCTCCTGAAGGTGGGCGTGCCAAAGGAGGTCTGCAGAGGGAGGTGGTCCATCAGCTAGACTTTGTTCCCTAGCCACTACCCCTCCAGCCCTCGGATTCCAAAGTTGAAACATGGAGATTACTCACTGTTTTTGCCAAGTCGATCCAGGAACTTGCGGGCAGCCGAACATCCAAGGGTCCGGGAGCCCAGTCCAGATGTTACCCTGCAGCAGCGCACTGGCAAAAAAAGAGACAAATGACACGAGTCAGTGCAGGTGGCCACGTGAGCAGGGAAGCAACATTGTCCCAGCACTGAATGACACCGACGGGCTTCAGATTCTAAAGAGAGCAGAAAAGGAAAACGCCACGCAGAGCCAGTGGTCTCAGAGCACTGTGTATTGACACAGATGGCAACTCCTCTGCCCACAATGTCGGGAGAAGCACCATGTCACCAGCAGCAGCTCCAGAACAGCCTCTCTGCAAAGCCCCCAGTGTGGAGTCCAGACGTACGGCTGCAAAGCGCCCTTGGAGATAATCAGGCCCAACCCCTCCCTTTACAGATGAGAAAAGCCAAGACTCAGAAAAGACAGGCCTTGTCCAAAATCAGCAGCATGTAATGGCGAGTCCAGGAAAGGAATGCCAGAATCAAGTCTATAAACAGCTTAAGTTTACCTGTAAATTACCTTCCTTCAAGAAACTCAGGTTCTAAATAAATGTTATTCTTATTCATTCTGGCTCTTAACAGAGGAGAAGAGACAAATCTTAATCGTTCCCCTAGTTCTCTCTCCTTAATCCCCAAGGACTTTGAAGAGCCAAACTGAAACTCCTGGTTTTCTTCAAAGACAAAAGAAAAAGAGAGAGAGAAAGAAAAAACCTCAGGACTGTTCACATTTGAGCACAAGAAGAAAAATCTAAAAACTGTGGAGAAAAACCTCAAGACCTAAAAATTCTGAATTTATGAGACATAAACAGCACAGAACCAAAACAAAAGCACCTTTTCCATACATCAGGTTTACAGACCCAAGAGACCAGAACCCTCCAGGGAAATGCCTGGGGACCACAAGAAGTGGTACATTTCAAAGATGAGGGGGGCTAAGACTTGTCATTGGTCATTTTGTTAAAATGAAATGGATGATCAAAATGCTGAGTCTTTAGAAAATGACCCTTCTGGTTATTATTTTTTTTTTAATGAATCGTCATCTAATCATATATTTAAGCCATAATCATGTAAATAGTTACCTCTTCCCCTGGGGTTCTAGTTCCAGCTGACCCTGACAAATCAATGCAACCTTGGTCAGATCACACCTAACCTTGCACGTCTTCCATCAACTCATCCATGAAAAGAGCAGAGATGGAATAAGACTCAACTCTTCAGCTAGAGAATTCCGAAATTCCCCTACATTGCTGGAACAAGCTGAAAGTACCTCCCGTTAAGTCAGCTTATACAAAGCATAATTACTCACCTACTTTGAAGAAGTGAATGTCAGTCATGATAAATTTAAATTGCCATCTCTTAGGAAGTAACTACAAAGTTGGTGTAACAATAGTCATATTCTGTTTCTAGGGAGTTTCCTTCAGCAGTGACAAATCTGCCCCCACCCGTGCTAAATGGGTATTTGGATCTGTTTCCCCAAAGGTCCATGATTATTTATAAGGGGGAAAAGTTAGGGTTTCTTTTGCATGAAGTGGAATTTAGGCAGTGAGGTCATTTGTTTTGAAACTACAGCAACCATTCCAGTTTTTTTCCCCCGTTTTAGCATTTCAGTTACTCTGGGTCAAGAGTAAAAGATGCAGATTTCAGAGAAAATGCAAAGCCTGCTAGGCCACCCACAGAATGGTCAAGGATTCTGCCCTGGACAGTCCAGGGCACAACTTTCCCTTTCCAAAGTTAGGCATGCTCACAGGTAAAAAGCCAGCGCAGACTTGCACACAAGGGGACTCACACACATTTCAAGGAATTTAACAGTCCCAGGATTCATTTTAAAAAATAAACAAAAAAACACAACCTACCATATTGGCCACATTTTTCCTTATCCTTACAGGGAAGGAGGGTCCATAAACCCCTCTGGAAATATGATGGACCCTCTCCCCCAGAAGAACATAATAGATTCAGTTTCAGAGGGTTCAGAGTCCCCTGAAATCTCTCTGTACCTCTGGTTAAGGACCCTGGCTTAATTAATATAAGGAGTCCCTTTTTATCTTTCTCTCTGAACTTTCTACAAGCCCTTGGTGAAGAGGGTTGTGAGTGGCAATGCCATTTACAAAGAGATACACAAGGGCAAGGACCAAGGAGAAAATTGGCTTCATGTAGCTCTTATGGTGCAGAGTATGACTCTGCAGCCAGCAATGTTAATAACTGTTCTAGAGCCCCAGGCTGCGCCTGGGAGCCTTCGCCAGTTTCAACAGGGACCTTTCCCAAAGCTGTGTTTGTGCTTGGTACTCAGCTTTTCAAAACGAAAAAGATATCAAACATCTGCATTGTTTAGGAACGCATACATAGGTACCAAGGCTCAGTTAAAATGAAAAATTGAGATGCTTATCACAAACTCTGAGGCGATGGGGGAACGTCTAAGACATTTAAGATATTCGTAATGTTGATTTCTTAGCCTGGTTGTTCGCTTCCCAGATGTTCAAACTATTCCCATACATTTCACATATTCTTCTCTATGTATGTCACGGAGTAAAGCAATCTTCCTTACAGAGAGATTCAGGTCAGTGACAAGGACCTCCAGGACTTGTCATCTCAGACCCAGCTCAAGACAGCAGTGAAACTGTGCAGCGAGCCCAGTGCTTGTCTGAGGGTGGGGCCTGCCTGCCAGGGAATAGTTACCAGCTCTGGCCCCTGGGGCACCATCTATAAATACATCTTGTTTTCAAAATAAAAAAAAAAGTCCACGCCCTGGGAGAGCCCTGTGAGGCCGCGCTGACCTCCGATACTGCCCGTCACTCTGGGAAAAGCTGGTGTTGGGTTTCTGCGAACTCATTGGTCTTTCCTCTTCCATGCTTGGCAGGCCTATTTCCTGGGGCACATTCTGTTAAGGTGAACAATCTCAGTAAGTCTTCCTGAACTGCTGAGAAAGAAGCGAAGCCCAGACACGTGTGCAGAACTCAGAGGAACGTCTGGCCACCTCCTTCCTCAGCTGGATACAGAGGCCCGGGTGCCTCACATCTTCTCCTTCAGGTGCCTCATTACTCTACCCTCCTTGTGAGAACTCTGCTCATTCAGTGAGCGGTCAAGACATCCACTGGCCACAAAAAGAGGTAGACAGCGTATGGAGCCATGAGCAGTGCATCTCGGTTCCCAGCCCTTCCCACACACTTACCAATACCATCTTGACCAAATAAGGAAAGTACGCTCCTTGCCTAATAACTTGAGCAAGAGCATGCCATTCCAAAAAGACCCTTTTCTGAGGTAATCTTACTAGCAGACAAAGCTATCATTTTCTAGTTACAACCGCCAAACATTGACACCAGGACATCAAACAACATTTTAACCCGGTTTGGGAGAGCCTGCACCCGTACACCGTGCAGGACGGACTCACAGTAACACGTGCCTAAGAAAGGAAATACTGTAGTCCCTCATCTCTTGCTATGTCTCTTCTGCTCCTCCCCTACTAGCTCAAGTCTGCAATTTAAAAAGTGTGTGTGTAAATATGCACACGAGGACACACATGCATGCAAGCCCAACATTCTCGATAGACTCAAAACAATAGCTTACAGGGAAACTATCGCCCGGCGCTCAGGAAAAGTAAAGGCCAGCCAATTCCAGAAAAACAAAGGGTTTCAGCAACTAAAATGGGAACAAAATGATCTCATGCCCCTTTCGCACTGAGCCTGTGCCTAAGTGGGATCCTTCTCAAACCTGAAGTGCTCACTCACAGAGTCACTGTTTCCACCCTAGGGGAACCCATGGGAGGATGGCCGAGCCAGGAAACAGATTCCAGAGGTAGCTTTTTGATGTTTAACCCAGACAACCTGCAGACGGGGGCTCCTCAGCCAAGGAGGGGGCTGGAGCGCTCGGTGAGGCTCGAGACCTTATCCTCGGGGCATTAGTCACTACATCTAACAGCTAGTTCCTTTAAATCAAGGGCCTGGGCCAGGAATGACAGTGGACCCTCCAATAACAGGCCGGCAATTCTGGGGCCCTAGAGTGGGCTTACACTTTCAGTCCTCACGATTCTCTCACGCCTTGGAGAACACAGGCAGGAAAAGACCACACTCGCAGGCCTCCTGCCGCCTCCCCCCCCATTATCACACCTGCTGCCCAGGCAGGAGTGGCATGCAGACTAAAGGGACGGGTGAAAAGCGTGAGCGTGCTCTGGATTTACTACACACCAAGGCACTGTGCTAAGTGCTGGGAGAGGAAGAGAAGGAGGTGGTACCTTTTAAGGTCAAAAAGTTCTGCAGATGCCCCCCACCCCCAAATACACCAGAGTTGTACTTCTGGTTCCCTTGGAGAGAGGAAATATCAAGACATAAGTGCTCTTAAATCAATTTTTAATTCATCCCAAGAGCCCCTACGTGCATTTTAAAACACCAAAGAATAATTCCAAGGCATCATTAATTTATTCTATAGGCAAATACTTGACACATAAGGATTAAAGATCCCTTGAATAACTTCCACAACACAATAAGATAGCCTGTGTTCTGCTTTAAATCGGTGCTGGGGTAAGGGTTGGGATGGAGTAAAAAAAAAAAAAACCAAAAAAAAATCCCCAAACGTCTGCCATACTTAGAGACTACGCTGTTTGGAAGAAACTTTAGGTCACA
The DNA here is from genome assembly GCF_965194825.1 of Balaenoptera physalus. Classification (NCBI taxonomy): domain Eukaryota; kingdom Metazoa; phylum Chordata; class Mammalia; order Artiodactyla; family Balaenopteridae; genus Balaenoptera; species Balaenoptera physalus. Next base: position 107,439,192 of record NC_138883.1, on the reverse strand, counting down.
TGTGAAGGCAGGAACTCTTTTTGGAACCAGCCGTAACTGGCATCGCCACCCACAGCTGGGTGGTCTTCTCCAGCACACAGCCCCCAACCAGCGCCCCGTGCACAGCCCTCCTGCAGTTCCCTCTGCAGGGACCCCACCCCTGCACTTTGCATTGGGTTCCAGATCATCTCATCTCTGGTCTGTCTTGACCTGGAGCTCCATGAGCGCATGGGCTGCCCTCTCCTGCTGGCACCCCTAGCACCTTGCACAGGGCACCCAGTAGATTAATAGTAAGGAACCTGAGGGAAGAGGGAGAAAGATGATGTGTTAGAGAGGCCTCTTGTAGGTAACTAAGATAAACAATAATAGAGTTTGGGGAGGAGGACGGGTATGAGTGGACCGTTCCCTCTGAGTCCAGCATAACTCAGTCATTTCACATTCGAGTTTGAAAACTCAGGACTATAATAAAGACACAAGGAAAAACATTCGATAGTCTTCCCAGAGGCCCAGCCCACGTGAGCAGCCCGGCTTCCCCATCAATCAGTCTGACAGCAGCAGAGAGAACTAGACTGGAAGGCTTTCATTGTCCACTTCCTCGTGCCCTCCTGCCCTGCTTGCAGAGCTGCTTTTCCACCTTTCTCCCTTCTCTCCTGCGCTTCAAGTTCTCCACTGATTCCAGGATGCACTTCAAATCTCTTACCCTGGAAAGAGGTCCCGCACACTCAGACCCCCTGACTCAGCTGCTGCCCAGAGACAACCCCCAGCCCTGGAGCCACAAAACCAGTGCCGAGAGTGCGTCTGGTGTCTGAGATTTTCCTAACCCCAACACCTCCTGCCTTCTACTCACCCACTTTGGGGTCTGTCCCCAAGCCATTCCTTCCAGGAAAGCCCAACCCCCTCGTCCAATATCAATCTACCTCCCCCCGAAACCTAATCACATGTCCCCAAGTCTCCAAGATGACCCCCGTGAGCCTCCCAATCAAAATTAGTCTTTCCTTCCACGTACATGCCAGAGGCTGTTGTTCCACTGTGAGACACCTCATAACCAGAGGGTTACCTTCTGTGTACCTTTCACACCCCCTCGACCGAGTTCCTGGCAGGCAAGAATGCTAGGTAGGGAACAAAGATAAAGGTGGTGCAAACAGTGAAGACTCTTGGCAAACAGTCAAGACTCGGATATCTATGAAATGCCTATGCCTTAGTGTTAAGGATTCTTGTGGGTTTCAGGATGTCAATTCTAGAATCAAACCAAGCACACAAACAGCCTGAACGAGGGTCTTGGGGGTTGTTTGGGCATACTCCAGTAACTCAACTACTCAATCACATTAGGCCATAAGTTTAGGCTCTATTTCCCAAGGGCCAAACAACTAGACTTCCTCAGCAAACTCAAGTGTTCGTTCCTCTGGGACCTACCAAAAAAGCCTGCCACTTCGAAATGCACAGGCCCACTGTTATTTATAAAGGACACATCTTCTCGATAAGTAGCATTATTAAAGGAACTGAATTTATAAACTCACTCTCAGGGCAAAGATTTCTTTTGAGACAGATCAACCCACACGCTTTTTCTTCTGATTCACTGAATGTGTTATGCGGGTCTAGAATTCAGACAGTTCCCTAGGTCAGAAAATCCATTTGCTTGTGAACAGATAGAAATGGCAATTTTTTTTTTTTAATTTATTTTTGGCTGCATTGGGTCTTCGTTGCCGCACGCGGGCTTTCTGTAGTTGCAGCGAGCAGGGGCTACTCTTCTTTGCGGTGTGCTGGCTTCTCATTGCGGTGGCTTCTCTTGTTGCAGAGCACGGGTTTCTAGGCATGCGGGCTTCAGTAGTTGTGGCGCACGGGCTTAGTTGCTCCGCGGCATGTGGGATCTTCCCGGACCAGGGCTCGAACCTGTGTCCCCTGCATTGGCAGGCAGATTCTTAACCACTGCACCACCAGGGAACTCCCAATGGCAATGTTCTTAATGCTGGTCTCAGATGAGAAGTCTGTTTACATGCTCGAAATAAAGGAAGCAGTTTTGACCCAGTTGAGAAGGCTCTGGAATCTTTTCCCCACCTAACACAAATGTTTCTCATTTGGTCCAAGCTGTTTCAATTACATGCCAAGAAAAGACAAAGAAAAACCCACTACCACCCACTCCTGCTTTCATGAAAACAGTATAAATTATCCTTATTACGTCATATAGTAAAGTGGCCTCGCATAAGGTAATGTTGACAAATGGTTACAGGAGCCAAAGCTTTCTCAAGAACTGCTTTGTTCATAGGTGTTCTCCCGCTTGTCTGCCCTGCAGTGGCCTTTTTCCTTTCCAGAAAACAGACAGCATGGGGACGTGGGTCCCGTCTGAAGCCTTTGACGTTCATTTTTTTTTTTTTTATAAAGTTTTTTTTTTTTTTAATACTTCTTTATTATTTAATTATTTATTTTTGGCTGTGTTGGGTCTTTGTTTCTGTGCGAAGGCTTTCTCTAGCTGTGGCAAGCGGGGGCCACTCTTCACCGCGGTGCGCAGGCCCACCATCGCGGCCTCTCCTGTTGCGGAGCACAGGCTCCAGACGCGCAGGCTCAGCAGTTGTGGCCCACGGGCCCAGTCGCTCCGCGGCACGTGGGATCCTCCCAGACCAGGGCTCGAACCCATGTCCCCTGCACTGGCAGGCAGACTCTCAACCACTGCGCCACCAGGGAAGCCCTGACGTTCATTTTTAAAGGACTGTCATGAACATCAACACAAAAAAACAACTTCTGTGTAACATTAGATAATTTCAGCAACAAAAGTTGAATGAACAGAGTGACCTAATAGTCCAACTTAACCTAGCTAAGTCAATCCCAGCTGTGAGAGGGGAGGTCAGTAGTTTTAATTTCTACCTAGAGCCCACAGGCCAACTCCCTTGTCACCATTCAGGTAGAGGCATTTCAAAGAAATTCAAACAGCACGCTATCTTCTCTGGCATATTTCTTAGATTAACTAAACTCTTAAGTGTTAAACTCTGAGGGTCCCACAACAGCACCAGACCCATCCTTTTTACAGTTTGGGTTACAGGCTCACACTCCAGAATGGAAGCCAAAGCTTTCCCATTTAAACCAAAAAGGAAGGAAGGAAAATGTGAAGTACCTGAATTCTTAAAGGCTAGACAACCTTTATTATTATTGTCTTTTCTTCCCAAGGACCTCTCTGGTGATTAGTATGAACTTACCCATGATTCTACACCAAAGTTCTATCTTTTTTATTCCAACCAGAAATTTTAGATGTAGAAGGAACCTTGGAGATTCCTGGGCCCATGGCTTATCAAACTCTCCTGCCAGAATTCCACCAGACAGAAGAGGGTGGGCCACCAACACTGGGAAGCCATTCCCAGCAAGCATGAGATTGTGTTCATTTCGTTCAAGTTCTATATCCTAGCTTCAATTCTTACCATACAGATTTTCCACTTATTCAGTATGTGCATGCTAAGATACCTCGTCTTCCAAATTCCCGAGTAAAATTAAGGCTCCAGTAAGAGTCTTAGGTTTATCCTGGGGTTTCATACACCCAGGCTAAGTTCACCACCCTGCACTTCCCAGTGGCCCAGGAAGCACGAATCATGGCTCTGCCCTTCCTCTTGCAGATGAGGAGGAAACTGCTGCCCGAATATCTGACGACCTGATGAAGAGAGTCTGGGCAGCCCCAAGTACAGATCCCAGGTCTCCAGCCTCTCGGTCTGGGGCTCTTCACCCCTTTGCATCCAACGATTCATAGCCACCCAAACCCAATCCTTAACTCATAAGGTCATGGTCCACTGTAAAATCTGCCCATACATCTGCTCTGTATTCAGGCAGGTTTAAGTTGGTGAGTGTTCTCTTCTTAGCTTACCCCAAGGTTCACAAAATGGAAGCCTGATTTTTCATGGGTTTCAGATTGCCAAAACCTCCTTGGCCTTTGGCATACTTTGACTTCTTGCCAACTCACAGGACATGTTGTTCCCATCGACACCCATTGGCTAAAATTAAAAGTACAAGCTGCTTAGTGAAGACAAGTCATTGGCGTTCATCTAAAACGAGGGCTTCCCTGGTGGCGCAGTGGTTAAGAATCCGCCTGCTGATGCAGGGGACACGGGTTCGAGCCCTGGTCCGGGAAGATCCCACATGTTGCGGAGCAATGAAGCCCGTGCGCCACAACTACTGAGCTACTGAGCCTGCGCTCTAGAGCCCGTGAGCCACAACTACTGAGCCCCTCTGCCACAACTACTGAAGCCCGCGCACCTAGAGCCTGTGCTCCACAACAAGAGAAGGCACCACAATGAGAAGCCTGCACACTACAACAAAGAGTAGCCCCCGTTCACCGCAACCAGAGAAAAGCCCGCCCACGGCAACGAAGACCCAATGCAGCCAAAAATAAAATAAATAAAATAAAATAAATTTTTTAAAAAATCTACAACGAAAACCAGATCAAATCAACTCAAGGGAAAAGTGTCATCCCAAACACAATGCAGTTCATTTCAGAACCATGCTGACCTCTTTCCTGTAAATGGCCTTGGAGCCAGTGTTATCTACTGTCAGAGCTGGAGAAAACACTTTAGCTGTGTATTTCACATTTCAAAGCAAAAGGGGAAAGGGGCCATGCCAACATAAAGTTGTATCTATGAATTCCAAGGAGCATCACTGGTGGTGCAGTGGTTAAGAATCCGCCTGCCAATGCAGGGGACATGGGTTCGAGCCCTGGCCCGGGAAGATCCCACATGCCACGGAGCAACTAAGCCCGTGCACCACAACTACTGAGCCTGCGTTCTAGAGCTCGTGTGCCACGACTACTGAGCCCGCGTGCCACAACTACTGAAGCCCGTGTGCCTAGAGCCCGTGCTCCGCAACAAGAGAAGCCACCGCAATGAGAAGCCCAGCACCGCAACGAAAAGTAGCCCCTGCTCACCTCAACCAGAGAAAACCCGCACACAGCAATGAACACCCAACGCAGCCAAAAATCTAAAGCGATGGTTCTCCACAGGGAGCAATTTTACCCCCTCAGGGGGACATTTGGGGGTATCTGGGGACACTTTTGCCTGTCACAGTTTAAGCGGGAGGGGGTGGTGCTACTACTCTCTAGTGGGTAGAGGCCAGGGATGGCACTAAACACCGTATAATGCACAGGATAGCCCCCACACAAAGAATCACCCAACCAAAATGTGAACGGTGCCGAGGTTGAGCACACGTACCTAAAATACAGAAGAATACTAGGGCGAAGTCATGAGTCCTGCTTCTTCCCCAGTGGGCTGCTTGGTCTCGACATAGCACCTGAATTTCTGGGTCTCTGGCTCATTGTCACTAAACACAGAGGTTGGCCTGTTTCAGAGACTTTGCAACCTCAACACTGGACTCAGGAGCCTTCCAGCATGGCAGCTCGCCAAGCCCGCAGCTACTGTCTCTCACCCTAACATGCTTGATCAGGGGCATTTCCCACCAGGCTTCTCTCAGGCCCGTGCACCACAACTACTGAGTCTGTGCTCTAGAACCCGTGAGCTACAACTACTGAGCCCACGCACCACAACTACTGAAGCCCGCATGCCTAGAGCCCGTGCTCTGCCACAAGAGAAGCCACCGCAATGAGAAGCCCGTGCACCACAACGAAGAGTAGCCTCCGCTCGCCGCAACTAGAGAAAGCCCACGCGCAGCAACAAAGACCCAACACAGCCAAAAATAAATAAATTTAAAAATTAAAAAAATTTTTTTAAATAAATAAAACCATTCTACACAGTCAGTAAACTAAGGACAGACACGTAAGCTTCATTTTGAGTTCTATATTCTGCTTTCCAAAAATGCCTAAGCACAAAAGGGGAGAAAAAAGTTTTATCATAAAATTAAAAGCATGGCTGCAACTGCATTCAATGATTTAAAAGGTTTTTTTGCATTTTCATAATACTTGGCAACCATCAACCAGCCCACCACCCCAGCTTAAGGGGCAGACTCAGTATTAAGTCATTGTTTTGTGAAGAGAGGAAACATGCGACCACCTTCCCATTCCCAAGACCGTCTCTAGTGGCTCCAGCTGTATACACACTCCCATGAAAGAGACCAGCTTAGCCAAGAGGCTGAGCCCCTCCATTCATAATCCAATGGTACCTAAAACCACAGAATACAGGGGTTGTTTTACAAGTAAAATTCTCACTTTCAGGAAAATGAATATAACTTGTCTGACTGAGGGGAGAGGATTAACATCTTAAACTGCCTCCATGAGTTCATCATTGCTCTCTCTCTCAAAGAGGGCAAAAGAGTGCACCACTTGTCCAATCATGCTCCTTAGGAATTCCTTTGTCTCCATTATGCTCAAAGCCAAGGATTCTCCAGATTCCAAGCTGGGACACAGTAGCTGGATTAATTGGAAAAGTGAGAGAAGACACCCAGAAGAGAAAAGAGGGGATATGGAACTTCTAAGACTAAAAAGCAATGGCACACACCCCGGCTAAAAAGCTGAAGGGTTTTGACACATTTCATTTGCCTCAAAAAACCAACAAACCAACACTCACCACAAGTTTCCCAGTACATCCATCACCCATAAAGCAAACCAGAAGAAATGCAAAAATCATTTAAGAGGAAAGACAAAAACTAGTGAAAACTCTACAGATGGCAACAGAGGGTTAACGTCTCGGGGCAAGGCTTCCCCTCAGCAAGTACAAATCCGAAATCATAATAAAGATGCTGAAGGATTCAGTCATGAGCCCTCCCCTCGGCCATCAGAAGGAATGGCAAAAATGCAGAGTAAGCGCTGGAAGCCAGAACATTTCATTTTCTTTCTAACTGTGCAAAGCATTTGCATTTAAAATGAGCATTTCATCAGAGCTTCCAAGAATGCTTGATATTTGGCTGCTAAGAAGAATACAAGTGGTCCTCCAAAACACCAAATTTCTAATTATTTAATTGCAAATAAAGTATCTGGGTTCCCGGGTAGACTAAAGAACTCTTGAAGCTAATTACATCTTCCAAGCCACGTGTAACTTAAAATATAGTCAAATACAGACAACTCTTAAAATATAGTCAAATATAGACAACACTTAAAATACAGTCAAATCACATTACCAAAAAGTAACAAGGATAAAAAGTACCTTCCTGGTGACTAAACTCCCCATGAATCAAACCTTACTTTCTATATATTTTCACATTTACAAGGAAAGTAGTATCAAAGAAACAAAGGTTTGTATGAAAACTAAAGAAAAAACCATTAGGAAAGTGGAAGGCATTTTTTCTTGAGCAACTAAGTATTGAACGCCCACAGTGAGAAGGATCGGGTGCTGGAGGAGGATCGAGGCAGCGGAGCCCAGTGGCAGGGGAAACCCATGAGAGCCCCCCACCACCCCCCACCACCCCCCGGCCAGGAAGGGGACCGCTATTACTCACAGGACCTGTAAATTCATAACCCTGGTTCTCAGCACCCATATCCAAAACACACAACTGAAATTTTCTTTCTTTTTTTTTTTTTTTAAAGAAAGGAAGGGTGGAAGGGAGGGATCCGGGGGGAACACCAGAGAGCATCTCACAATTCCTCCGCCGCCAGAGGAGGGGGTCAGAAAAAGGGGATGTCAGTGGGTGGCTTTAGCCTCCTTCCATAAGAAGGACAGTTTTAAGTAGTTTATTAAATGCAGAAGGGGCTTTTATCTTCTTTACTCGCTAACAATATTGGAGGGTGGAAAGAAACACTAGAAGAATATTAACACAAGCTCGAAAAAGGGTTACCAGAGCCGTGGGGCTGGGGGGGAAGGCAAGAGCACCCCTGTTCTGGAGAGGAATAAATACTCCCGTGAGCCACGGGGCAGCCATCAGCCCAACTGAACAACACAAAGGGAATTCTCGGGAGTCTGAAGCTGTTGCGCGTCTCCGCGTCTCCTTCCACATCCTCCTCCTTGTGTGCGGGGGCTGCTCTGCGGTCAGGATAGCTTTTCACCAGAGCTAGATTTCCTAACAAGGGCATTTTAATCAAAGATGAGACGCAAGGCGATGCAACAGGGAAAGAGCCGTCAGCAGGGGAGGCTGTCCAGCCTGCAGCCTCCGTGTGGTGCCCATTCCCACCAGGGCCTCGTACCAAGCTGGCTTCATATTTGATCATCCTGGACCTGGACAGGAGGCCTGCACCAGCTGGCGAGCGCCACACCCACAGCTCAGGGCCACTTCCTGCGGCTGGCTCTCTCATCATTCAGCCTACTGCAGTAGCCCACTCTTCTCCCAAAAAACAGAGTGTCCCCTGTGGCTAAGCAGACTTCCCCAGCATGCCCGACAGGTGATACCTCTATCATCCATGCCTGGCAAACTCCCAGGCTGGGAATCTGGACCGTGAGGGTCCAGGAAGATGAGTCACTGGCTCAACACCAGGAACCCAACAGGTAGTGCTGGCTTCCAAAACATACGGCCCTAACAACTCATGGAGTAACCAGCCAACTCCATGGCTTCCCTTAACTGGACTGCCCACGGGCCTTGCAGACTGAGGCCAAGGGCCAGCTGTGGACAGGTGATGCATGCCATCCGTCCCTCTCCTGGGGGCTTCTGTGAAACCAAAAATCCAGCCCTCCTCCTCCTCCTAACTCCTACAAAGAGTGTCCCAGGCCATTACCTCATCAGCTTGGATACGGTCTGGCTAACATTTGGACTTTTCTGTGCTGACCAGGCCATTCTTGAGCCAGCAGTAATCTCCCTCGGAGCTTTTGCTTGTGTTCTTCCCCCTGCATGGAGGATTCTGGCCCAGGTGGCTCACCTGGCTGGCAAACTTTCATCCCTCAAGTCTTAGCTTAAATGTCACCTCTCTAGAGACTCATCCAAAATAACTACCTCCCACCCCTCGGCTCTCCCCTTACTAGGCCTGCTCCTCTTGCTCCCAGCTGTTGGTCCAGGACTGGTGCAGAGCTTGGCCCACAGTGGACTCCCAGGCACAATCTACTCCATGATTGAATGCCCTGGGAAAAGTAAATCAAAACCACATCTGAACTCTCACTCCTCAGAATAAATCCATCCGTGTCAAAATGCACGTACAAGAATATTCACATCGGCTTGTTTATAAGAGCCAGAATCTCGAAACTACCGAAATGTCCGTGAACAGAAGGATAGACGCTATGAATAAAAGGAATAAATACTAGACAACACTGGGAATGATAGGCCTGCAACTCACATGACAGCGTGGAAGCATCTCACAACCATCGCGCTGAACAAGAGCAACCAGAAACACATTTGCAGATTCCGTTTATAGAAAGTTCAAAGACAGGAAAAGTCAAGGGGACATAGTGACTACAAGGAGGAGGTAAAGTCACCATCAGGGGCATCTGGGATTCTGGCTCCATTCTTTCCAGATCTGGATGCAGGTTACACAGGTGTGCTCAGTTTATGAAAATTCATCAAGTTGTACATTTATGATTTGTGTACTTCTCTGTTCTATTTCAATGAAACTTCATCAAGATAACATCTGAAATAAACATGGGATTTTTTTTCTTAAAAGAGCCAACTAAAGACTGTTCTGTCACAAGGCCCAGCATCCTATACCCGGCCTTCCTCAGACGGGGTGCTATGGGCATGCAACACCAGCCCCCCTCTACACACACCTGGCACACTGTCCAGGTGCCGTGTGAATGCATCTAAGCCTTCCTGAGGCTCAAACCCACCAGGACACACTGCTATCTGCTACAATATTCTCCCTCCTCGTAGTTCCAGAAATGCAAGGCTGGGTCCTAATATTAGTGACTTTAGATGGAAACAGGTGACAGGAATCACCGCCTGCACAGACTGAATTTTTTTTTTTTTTTTTTTGGCTGCGTTGGGTCCTCATTGCTGCGCTCAGGCTTCTCCCTAGTTGCGGTGAGTGGGGACTACTCTTTGCTGTGGTGCACGGGATTCTCATTACAGTGGCTTCTCTTGTTACAGAGCACAGGCCCTAGAGCACGTGGGCTTCAGCAGTTGTGGCTCGCGGGCTCCAGAGCGCAGGCTCAAGTAGTTGTGGTGCCACAGGCTTAGCTGCTCCATGGCATGTGGGATCTTCCCAGACCAGGGATTGAACCCGTGTCCCCTGCACTGGCAGGCGGATTCTTAACCACTGCGCCACCAGGGGAGTCCCAGACTGAATGTTTGTGTCCCTCCCCAAAATCCGTATGTTCTAATCCTAACCCCCAGTGTGATGGTATCAGGAGGCAGGGCATTTGGGAGGTGGTTAGGTCATGAAGATGGAGCCCTTGTGAATGGGATTAGCGCCCTTATAAAAGGGGCCCCAGAGAGCTCCCTGGCTCCTTCTACCATATGAGGACTCAGCAAGAAGACAACCATCTGTCTAGGAACCAAGAAGCGGCTCTCACCAGACACTGAATCTGTTGGCGCCTTGATCTTAGACTTGCCAGCCTCCAGAACAGTGACACAAATTTCTGTTGTTTATAAGCCACCCAGTCCGTGGTCCTGTTAGAGCAGCCCAAATGGACTAAGACACATTCCCCGACAGTTACAGCATGTGGGCAGGCACGTGAGGCCACAGCTCTGCTCAAAACCCAATGACCTGAGGCCCTGGGTCACGCCAGAAGAACAACAAACACGGGTCACCTGCTGTCTTTCTAGTAATTTCCCCTTTTTAAAGTGTTTCATGAAAATTGATCATTCGAGGGAAACTCCCCTCAGGCAGGAAAAAAAAACGCCAATGAGTAACAAAGCAGTCGCCTCCTGGCTCAGTCCAAAGCTTAGGAGGGAAACAGCTACATGGACCCAGGCCTACTATGATCAGGAAGACACACGGCTAGGACAGGATCAGAGGGAGGAGAAGAGAGAACTGAGCCCACCCAGGACATCTACTGAGACTCAACCCGCAGTCAGTGACAGACAGGGCTCCATATTCAAGGGCCCAAACCACAGATATTAGTCGGATCATGGTCCTACTGCCAACCTGCAAAACAGTTCACACTCTACTTGTCCGGCATACGTGTGCACATTCACTCATACACATCCACGCATGCGCGCACACACCCCCGCCTCAACTCGAATAAACTTCCCTCTGCTGAAAATTAATCTCACCAGATATTCCAGGCTTGAGGAATGGTGTACAGGTATACAGTTACTGATTTATAAAATACTTCCCCTTTTTGAATGAAGTACATTCCTATTTTGTCATCCTATCTGTGTGTCTGCCCTGGAAAGGTAGAAAGAACAGATCAATTGATCTCCATTTTAACTTTTTATTTATTTTTTAAACCAGACCCACTGTTTTCCAAACGTAGCCTGTGCCATGTGAATGAGCTGACCCCTGGGATGGGAGTTTCACTACCACGGCCCCCGCTCAGGTCCACTTGTCACTCGGAAGTTGGAGTGGGTGAGGGGGGCAGTAAGAAACCACCTGGCTGAGTAAGTCCAGGCATTTGACCCTGCATCAAACTCGCCTTTCTTCATCCTGTGGAACCCCTCCCCCACCTGGAGGTCTGCGAGACGCTCCAGGAATGGTACAGACGACCCAGGACCAGCCAGACACGGCTCTTTATTGACAATGAATCCGTGTGCCATTTCTCATTAGACCCAGCTCAGAAGGAGAAATCAGAATCACAGAAGGACCCAGGGCCCCAAGGTGACAGGGACTGCAAACTTGCCAGTTCTAATTCCCATCTTAAGGAATGAGGGGAGGCGCGGAGAGAAAGGGAAAGGAGGCCCGGGCACAAGAGCAAGCTTTGTCCCCCATCGCCGTCCCCACGGGAGCCCTCGCCCAGCGGTGATGCCAGCAGAGTCACAACATAGCTGGTCCGGGAGCTGCCGGGAATAAAGACCTCATTGTTGCCTCCTGTGAGGTTTCCAAAGCCCAAAAAACAGAAGCTAAGGCCCGACAGCTGTCGGGGAGGAGCAGCGGGTCTGACCTGTCTCGTCACCATCATCTGAGGAAACATGTTACCGGTCGTCTGGCAAACCTACCTCCCCACGACGGCTCTTTACACCAGGACAGGTAGCTCAGGTCATGACAGGCCACGTGAAAGCACAGAGCAACAGGGACTCTGTCCTGGGTGGGCAGAGCAGGAGGTGACAAGCGAGAGACGGGCTAAAGGCGAGCAGAGAAGGGGGCCCAGTGGGACTTGGCCACCCTCCCTGCAACCCACCCAGGGCTCCTCCACCTGGTAACTGGCCCCCACAAAAGGTGCAGTCAAGCAGTTACCTTTGCCTGTTCCCACACACCTTCCCTTTGTCAAGTCCCTCAAGCTTGTCATGGCCTTACCAGCTAGAGATGGCAAAAGGGCCAACACACACACTGGCCAGCTTCCTGCCCCTCCATATCCCCTACCCCTCAGTCCCAGCAGGATCCCTCCCTGGGCAGGGCCAACTCTCCCAAGGAAATGGGTCATTGGGAAAGGCTAGTCTACCAGTACGGCTGGACCCCCGAGTAAGATGGGGCCCAGCTCCCCTGCACAGTGATCCACCCCTGCCTTAAAGAATTTGCAGCTCAAAAGTCCCCTGGAAACCCCAACGTGATCCCCCTTTACTAAGGGCAGACAGTGCATGGGCAACCTAAGCAGCGTGTCAAACACTCACAGGTTTTAAGACTGAGTTCGTTAAGCATGATGTCCTATCGTCAAATCCTCTCCTGCCCGAACCCCCATCCCATAGCCTAACGCTAGGAGGCCAAGGAGCCCTGTATGCCTTTCTTTCCTGCCAGAGGGCAGCAGGAGGGGACAGAGCTGGAGAGAACCTGGGCAGGGAGACCCTGTTCCAGACAGTACCCTGGGGCAATGCCAAGCCCCAGGAACAGAAATGGCCATACGTGTCTGTACTTCCAGTCTCCTAGGGAGATCAGAGCCTCTGAAAACATACTATGTGATAAACCCTCGTACCCATCCCCAACCACTGGGAATCTAAAATTAGCCTGAAAAGGCATGCACTCAGCACCACCACGCCCCCAGCCACTGCACCTGATAAGTGTCGCTACCCCCCCTCTGGCAATGACTTGTCTCGGGGAGTGCTATAAATACCACCTAAGCCGACCTGAAGTGAATTATGAATACCAGGAATAGTTTCAGGGTTTCCAGGCACTGGCTGTGCGACAGGGGTGTCAGATTCAAAGTCGCCTGTGCAAGACGCAGACCCAGAGGACACACAATACCCTGCCTTCTAAACCATGGGGAGGATCCCCCCAGCAGAGCCACTCCCGTGTGGCGGATACCACTGCCGCCACCACCCCTCTAGAAATCCGATGAGATGCTCTTCACCTCTTGTCAAATGGCTCGCAAGTATGAGACTCGGGGACATAAGTAGTTTGAAGTTATAGATGAAGACAAGTAGGGTTTCAGCCTTCTTACATATTTAAATCTCACGCAGAGCCTTTAAGAAATGAGGCCCTTGTAAACAGAAGACTGGAGGGGAAGCAGGTATTGACTGGATGACCCTAGGTGGTTACTGTCTCCCTGCACCTGGCATCCAGAGTATGCTTAGTACATGTCTGTGGAATGACCTTCAGTTTGGGGGCTTTCAGGGGTTCACAGCTGCAGAATCCTACCCCCCAGGAGCTGGGCTGGCTGCACTGGCACAGATAAGGGAGCTTGCCAAAGAGCAGAAAGCCAGCCAGGCCCCTGGATTGGGTGAGAGATCAAGCCCTCGGCATGGGGAGCAGGTGCGGGGAAGGGACTGAGCTGGGAGGATAGAAGCCCAGGGATGTAGATACACATACACATAGGAAACAGGAGTGATGGCCCAGAAGGAAAAGGCGGTGTTCAGAGAGGAAAGGGAGAGAGGGTGTTAAGACAGAAGGAGAATAAACAGCAAAATGTGAAGGGCAGCCCGGGATGGAGCTGCGAGAATTGGCCCCCAAAGGGTTGGCGGAGGTCTTCCAGAACGGTGTTCTGCTCAGTGGTAGCTGTGGAAGTTGAGGAGCAGGGGCAAGAGGTATAGGTTATTCTTTTCTAAAGTTTGCCAACTGACATCTAACTTGACACTATGCTAGTGGTGAAAAGAAAAATAATCACACCCCACTCAGTTTAAAGCTCCAGCCTTTTAACAACCTTTGTGCTACTCCTCTTAGTTCCTTCCATGCCTCCCATCCAGGATACCCTCCCATCTGCTATCCAACGTCTTACAGAACTTCCAAGGCTCAGCTGAGGCTGCACCCCCAGGAACCCTTCTAAGCTCCCCAGCCCCCCATCGTTTCCACTCCCTGTTGGGTACCACTCTCTTGATCTACAAATGGCAGTGACTGTGTGTCCCCCTCTCATCACAAACTCCTGAAGGCAGAGTCAAGGTCTCACTGCTTCCATATTTCTCTCAGCAGGTGCCATAATCCTTTGCCCATGAGAGACCCTCCAAAAAGAACAGTAAATAAGACTGTTTTCTTTAAAACCAGTTCTTTTTCTCCGTCCTTCGATCGATTCCTTTGTGCTTAGTAACAGACATAACTGCTCACACACCGTTCTGATGTCAAATATTTCCCCAGCATGTTTGATTCTGTCAGCCCCTCTGGAAGAACAGAAGCGGGCAGTGAATCTAAGGGGGGCATGGGGGGGTGGAGGGAGAGAACACAAGATGCTAGAGTTTCTCTCTTCTCTTTCCCAAGCCCCCCACCCCATCCGACATGGTCAGAGGAAGCCAGGGCCTTGGGAAGAAGGCTCTGGAAGCATCTCTTCAAACCTTTATCCCAAGGAGTTCAGTCCTTACTAGGCTACCCCGGGTCATTCTTTCTCTGAAGGGCTGAAATAAAGGAAGCCAGCCTTCCAGAGTCTGAGCTAAACTAAAGACCTGGACTTAAATGCTCAGAACAAAACCCCTTTCCTGCCAAAGCCCTGCCCTCCCAGGGTCAAGATGAGGTCCCACGGAAGTGAGCCAGGAGGAGCCAGTGGGCCAGATACAGCACCCAACATTTGAAGCACTTGCCCTGAGCTGCCAGGGGCCCCAACCCTAACCACCAGACCTAAAATTGATCCCACACCCCATGAAGGTATCCCCACCTGGGGTCCCCAAGTTCCCACCCAGGCTCCTGGCCAGAGAACCAGCAGCCCTGCAGGAGACAAGCACCCCCTCCAGGTGCCACTATAACCCCAGCTAACCACACTCCTCCAATAAGCCTAGAAGCTGCAAGTACAGCACATGAAAATGTCAACACGGGGCTTCCCTGGTGGTGCAGCGGTTAAGAATCCGCCTGCCAGTGCAGGGGACACAGGTTCGAGCCCTGGTCTGGGAAGATCCCACATGCCGTGGAGCATCTAAGCCCATGTGCCACAACTACTGAGCCTGCCCTCTAGAGCCCACGAGCCACAACTACTGAGCCCACACACCACAACTACTGAAGCCCGCGCGCCTAGAGCCCATGCTCCGCAACAAAAGAAGCCACCGCAATGAGAAGCCCACGCACCGCAAGGAAGAGTAGCCCCCGCTCGCCGCAACTAGAGAAAGCCCACGCTCAGCAACGAAGACCCAACACAGCCAAAAATAAATAAATAAAATTAAACATTTAAAGATTGAAGCATTTAAAAAAAAAAAAAAAGAAAATGTCAAGGCCTGGTCTCCCCCATGTGTGAGGGCAGCAGTTGAAGCCCACTCTTGGGGTCCCAGAGGCCTCCCTTGGGCACCAACATTTGCTTGAGGACTGCTCTATAAACTGACATCAGTGGCAAGGAAACATGCGGACTACAATCACAGTAGAGTCATCGACTACGGCGTAGCCCCTCGGGAAATAAAAAAGGCGAAAATGAGCCACAAATTGCTAGGGTTTCAAAACCCCAAAATAAAGCGCATATGGCCTTTGCCGTGAACAAAGTTATCACGTACCCCGTGTCTTGGAAGTCTCAGGAGGCCTCTTCAGCAGGCAGCCCCCTCAGCTGGCCCATGAGGCCTGTGATCACACCTGTGGGAGGGCCTGGCCCCGTGGAGAAGAGCACCAAACACTGATATTCTCCACCTACCCACCAGCAGCTCAGGAAGGGCTCACTGTTTGTAAACCCTGAAGACTATTATTTTCTGTCCTCCAAAACACTGGCTAGAAAGCAAACCAGCCCCAGGAATCTAAATCCCAGAGGGAGGGGATAAGTGCAAACAGCCACACAGCAAACACGGAGAAAGAAGGATCCAGCGCCAGCCTGACTGACTCAGAGCAATCAGCATCAGTGGTGTTTCTGCTGAATTCTTACACAGAAGGCGGACTCCAAGTACCGCCAAAGAGAAGCAACCTGAGGACAGTTGACTGTTAAACAGGAAGGGACAAGAGGGAGACTTAGAGTCAAGTTTCCATTTTTCACACTATATAAAACCACTTCTCCACAGCTGGCTCCATCCGTCAGCAATGGAAACCACAGCCCAGAACAGGCATGCAGCAGGCCCTGGAGAATCCCTCAGACACACTCTCCCTGGATCCCTGCAAACTGTCAGGTATCCTAACACCTGCACAGGAATAATAGACAACCACAGATTAGAGCTCCTACTTTTGGCACCTGCCATGCAGAGGTTGTATTTTGATCAGCAACAGGTACTTTCTGCCTCTTTACCTACAGACAGAATAGACAGGAGCCTATGCTATTACTATAAAAATCCTACATTGAGGATTCAAGTTTCTAATATTCTATCAAAAGTAAGTTGCCAATGCCAAATCACCTCTGCCCTCCCATCAAATCGGCCCATCTCCTGAGATCTTCCTACCCAACTATCTGGCCTTTTACCCAAGAACCACTTTGTGTTCACCGCTGGGTTGCCCAGATTTGGCTAACGAAAATACAGGATACTTGGTTAAATGTGAATTGCAGGGAAACCAAATAATTCCTTAATACAAGTATGTCCCATGCAACATTCACGACAGACTACTAATAAAATTATTCACTGTTTATCTGAGACATAAATTCAACTTGGCAGCCTGTATTGTACCTGGCAACCCTAGTTCAACATTCTAGAGAAAACGCTGAAGCCTGAGAACAGCTGGAAGCAAACTTTGGGAGCCCCCAGCTGTCGGCTCATTCTACACAGAGGATTAGCTGAAGCGGTACACTGGCCTTGCCACTCTGGACAACAAGGAAAAGCCGGGGGGGATGGGCGGGGAGACAGTCTCTACAGGAGAGACAAGTCAAGACCATTCTCCTCTACTGGCAGGACTTACTGAAAATATCAACATAGAAAAATGGGAACTTAAAACACACAAGCCAGACACAAAAGGACAAACATTTTATCATTCTACTTATGAGGTACATAGATCCGTAGACACAGGAAGTAGAATGGTGGTTGCCAGGGGCTAAGGGGAGGGGGGGAGAATGAGGAGTTACTGTGTAATGGGTACGGAGTTCCAGTTTGATGAAAAAGTTCTGGAGATGGATAGCGGCGATGGTTGTGTGACTACGTGAATGTACTTGCTGCCACTGAACTGTACATTTAAATGTTATGTATATTTTACAACTTTTTTTTTTTTTTTTAACTAGCCAATTTTCTCCTTGTTTCCAGTTTAGCTAGGTTTTTCCCTCCTTTATGTCTAATTCATCTCTAACTTCATGCAATAGGTATTCGCTGCTAAGAATCTCACAGTGTACGAGGAAATCACATCAGCCAGACACGGATGAAAATCAAGACCCGGGGGGGATGCTGGTCCTTACACCCATCTGGTCCCATCCACCCAGGCCTCCCAAGTCCCCGCAGACTTGTCCTTCTCCCTCTGTGTTCTACGGGCCTTGTCATCGTCCTACACTCGGCCTTCAACAGGCTTTAGAAATCTTCCAGGAACAGAACTCAAGAGAGTCAAGAAAGCTCATCTCCACGGGCATCAGGGAGGCCTCCGGGCTGGGGGAAGCAGGGGATTTAGGCCTCACACCATCTCTGCAGTTGGAACACTTCTCTTTTCTGAGAGAGCAACCAGTCCCGGGGCCCTGAACTCGCCTTCAGGCGAATGAAAAAGCCAAACAATGCGTGAAGGCCAATGAAGGGAGAAAAACCAAGTTTGATTCCTTTGAGAAAGGGTTCTTTCCCATCCGCTCACACAGTGATGTCACACACGCATGCATCTCGACTCTGGAGGCTCCAGACCAGCGGTCACTTCAAACAACCACCTGGTGTAAAGTTGCAGGTCACCTGCCTTGGAGAGGTTAGACAAAGAGATTCGGGGACTTCAGAAATGGCTCTGACATGTACAGTTAAAAAGTAAAACCCAGACAGAGTCAAGGGTGAGAAAGTATTCTTGAAGCCCACAAACCTATGAAAGGGTCCAAAGGTTGGCTGGAGACAGCAGTGACCCTCGCTCAGCCCCGCTCAGTCCCTGGCCCGGTCATCAGGGCTGTGTAGACTTTTCCCCCCAGGAACCCAGATTCTCCTCAGCTCTTACTCGCCCCCATCTGACCCTGACCTGGCCAGACGGCTAAGCAGCCACACTGACCCCTCACACCACACACCAGACTCCGGGGCAGACGGAGGCACACACGGGTGGGTTTGAAGCAGGGGTTCTCTTACCTACCTGAGCCTCGGAATCACACCAGGGACTCCCGCTCTACCCCACCCCATCCAGATTCCACTCTCCACCTACTGCAGGGCCCAGGGATCACCAGGTTTGGCAAGTACCCCAGGCAATTCCAAAGGAAGGAAATCCTCAGACCACACACAAAACACAGAGGCAAGATTTGAGCTTTAAAAAATAAATGTTAGGAGGACTATATACTGATACATGAGAATGCTCACAATATAATGTTAGGTGGGAAAAAAAAAAGCTGAACACTCAACTTCATATCCTGGGGGTGTAAGTTGAATATTTATATACATATTGAACTTCTTCCCAAGTTAACTAAGGAATAATAAGTCTTTCTTCTATAAAGATGGTGATTTTGAGATACTATCAACTTCTGAATTTGCCTGCTAACTCAGCTGTGCTCATAATATTCCAGTGCCCCTGAGCGATGCCAGTTTCCTGTCTCCTCGCCATCTGAGAGTAGGATCTGGATTCGAAGGGAAGAGAGTGGTTAGTTGGGAGAAGAGGGTTCCAGGCCAGGGGTCTTTTCGGATTCAGAGCTGAAGGGTGAGGGCTACAAAGACACCCTGAGAGGTCTGCTGGGAAGCTGCCTGGCCAGAGCAGAGATTCTGCAGGAGACAGTAGAAAATAACATTAGAAAGGTGAGTTGGGGTCCAGCTACAGATGCAACTGGGGCCACTTGAGCAGCACTGGAGCCGCAACACACAATTAACTGTGTGAGAGAACTTGACAGGGAATCCAAATCCTTTTACAACCAGGACAGGGAAGAAACAGCAAGAAGGAAATGAGGGGGGTAGGGGGGAGGGGGGGAGGGGAGTAGTGATTAAATCAGAAAATATAGACCAACAATCATCCTTTGACTATGAATATTAAGCCTGGAAACCCAGCCACCTCCCAACTTTCTCTTGTCCTTACTATGCATAACCGTGACAGAGGTTCTTTTTCTCTTTGTTTTTTGAAGGGAACTGGGACTGGTCCTGATACAGCAGTAACTGTGATTTCTAAACTCCCCTACTTTCTGCCAGCTCACCTGCTATTCAAGCATCTACCTCAGCTCCTGGAAGGGGAGGGAGGAGTGAAAAGGAAGATGCCAGCATCAGGACCAAAGTCTGGCACAGACCATCCTTCAGAAGCAAAGGATTCCAGCTGCACACAAGACTTCCACAGACCCCTTCATAAGAAACTACAGTACCAGGCACCTCCACTTATAACCATCCATGTGGCCTGCCTCCTTTAAGAGCTGATCTATCTCTAAAGCTTCTCTTGGCAAGTTAAGCCACTTTATTTCAGGCCTTGAAAACCAATGCTCAGTGACACACTATTTTTCCTACTGTCAAAGAATTTAATATCCAGCATTCAGTATTCATATTAAAATCGGTTATTTTTGCTACACATCAAAAGCCAGTTCCCCCCTAAAACTGCAAAGCTGAGACACCACACCAAGGGACGCAAAAAGAAGCAGCCAGTTGCCCTGTAAAATTATGCCAATAATACCCTCTCTCCCTGGAGAGAGAAAGAAGCCCCCTAGACAAATAAAGGAGAAGAAACCGGAAGAGAATGCTCCATCTTAGTCGTCTGTTAATAGGATAAGTTGCATGTTAACATTTCAAATTAGGTCAGAACTTGGGTTCTGGTATTGGGCTTTTAAAGTACTTTCTTGTTTCATATTTGGAATAACAGATTAGTGAGTCTAGAGACTCCTCGTTGAATTATTACTCCTAACAACCAAAGCTTATTTCTAATATTTTGTATCTCAGTTACAGAGTCTGCTGCCCTTAAAAAAAAAAAAATTAGGGCTTCCCTGGTGGCGCAGTGGTTGAGAGTCTGCCTGCCAATGCAGGGGACGCGGGTTCGGGCCCTGGTCTGGGAAGATCCCACATGCCGCGGAGCGGCTGGGCCCGTGAGCCACAATTACTGAGCCTGCGTGTCTGGAGCCTGTGCTCCGCAACAAGAGAGGCCGCGACAGTGAGAGGCCCGCGCACCGCGATGAAGAGTGGCCCCCGCTTGCCACAACTAGAGAAAGCCCTCGCACAGAAATGAAGACCCAACACAGCCATAAATAAATAAATAAATAAATATTTAAAAAAAAAAAAAAAAAAAAATTAAAAAAAAATCTGTGATTAAAAATAAGCTGCACCATATGATTGAAACATAAATGTCTTTTCCTCCAATGGATTTCAAGTGTTATAGCCTTTAATCAGAAGTGGTCAACCTCTCATCTCATTGTAACGAATAATTCCTCATAGGTTTTAGGCAAGAAACTCATGACAGAGAAGGCACTAGAGGGAAGAGCAGACACACAACAGAATAAACCAAATGAAGAGGAGAGGCCCCTCCCAGCCTGCCCACTGCAAGTCTCATTCTTCCCTCCCTGGATCGCTCTAATATGATCATGCATTCCTGTAACTACATTTGCAAATGAGTGACTCAATTCAATAACTGCTACCTAATTCTATCAAGACTTGGGATGTACTTGTTTGAGGGAAGCTACATGGAATTAGAGCTTTAACAACTAGGAACTCTGTTGTTCTTCACTGCTGTGAGCCTGTAGTCTATAGCACTGGGGTCTCCCAAGCCCTCCCCAGGGCATCTCTGGACCCAAAGGGTCTAATAGAATCTAATGTAAGGTGAATATATAGGCTCAGTGGGCCCAACCACAGACAGGCGCCCAAGTTCAACTCCTAAATCCATGGCCTTGGGGCAGGCTAAAAGTACAGATTCCTGGGCCCCTCTGGAGGATTCTACATCAGTAGCCCTGGGGAGGGGCAGCCCCGGGTGACTCAGTACAGCCAGTCCCTGGGCCAGCCTCAGTTCAATCCTGGCTCGCTGTGGCTAAGCAGTAGCCAAGCTCTATTTTGGTGCCAGGAGTCCCTCACAATAGCACATTGGCAAAGTATGAAGCTGGAAATCAGCTTGTTGCTATTGGATATAACTGGAACAAAAATAGAAAGGCACTGGAGTGAGGGGTGGTAGGAAGTGAGTTTTCCCCCAATACCCTCAGGGGATTTGGAACTTGAGAGGAGTTAATTCTGTCAAAGGAGCACTTCCAAGAAGGACGACTAAGCCTGAGAGACTTTGAAGAAAGGGTTAGGGGTCCTTTGTCCTTCCAGTCACTTGGCTTGACAACTCAACCATAGGCTTTTTCCATGTATTTCCCTGGCCATCCAGCTTGAAGCCACCTCTGCCCACTTTAAACTCCTAATGTACATCATTAATACAACTTCCCAGATTGCATTCCATTCCATTAGTGAATAGTCCATAATCTTCAAAGAAAATGAAGGGTTTCTTGGACAATAAAGTCTGGGAAACCAAAGATTGTGCAGATGTGTATTCATTATGGAGATTATGATTCTGAGGTCTTTAATAAACTGTTTAATTTTATTTGACCTATTCTAAATGCAACTGACCTAGGAACCTATTTGTCGAGGAAAACCTATTACCATCTTGCAAAACTGAAGATCTAAGAAGATGTTGGGAAATGCTGAGCTATCCCATTCCTCCAATAACTAATTACATCACATCTTATAGTTTGCTATTTAACTGACTTGAACGGTTATTTAATCTTTTGTTACTTAGCTCTGTATGCGTTTGGGTATTATCTTAAATAGAACGTTCATTTGAGCTAGGATCATGTCTTACATGTCTTGAATTTCCAGCAGCCCCCAGTCCACCCCCTGTATAGTAGAGATACCCTCAAGAAATTCTTTAAAGTGTTACATCTGATGTTATAAACCACATGTGTCATAGAATACACAATTTTTAAAACCTCAAATCGAGGTTCCACTTATATATGTATATGTATACATATATGTATATGTATACTAAAGCCCAGAGATTTAAAAAGGATTGTCCAAAGTAAAAAAAAAAGTTAATCAAAGAACCATGACAAGAACCCAGGTCTTCCAACTCCTTAGCTAGTCTACCTTCTGTAATTTCAAGAAGCCTTAACCTTCCAGGATCCAGCTGGTTTTCCAGCAGGTAAATGAATAAAGGGTATTCCAGTGATATGAATACCCCAGGATGCATGACACAAACATACCAAGTATAAAAGTACTAAAGCAAACAAAATCCGAGAGGCTCTGTACAGCTGGGGAGGACTCTGAAGGAGGTGACAGCTTGAGGCTATCGCAGATAGCACTCCCAGAAGCTGAGACAAGTCCTTCCTTGAAGCTGCGTGGCTGACAGGGTCTTAGTACTCCGGCTGGGTGTCAGGCCTGAGCCTCTGAGGTGGGAGAGCCGAGTTCAGGACATTGGTCCACCAGAGACCTCCTGGCCCCACGTAATATCAATCAGCGAGAGCTCACCCAGAGATCTCCGTCTCAATGCTAAGACCCAGCTCACTCAACGACAAGTTCCAGTGCTGGACACCCCATGCCAAACAACTAGCAAGAGAGGAACACAACCCCACCCATTAGCAGAGAGGCTGCCTAAAATCATACTGAGTTCACAGACACCCCAAACACACCACCAGATGCGGTCCTGCCCACCAGAAAGACGAGATCCAGCCTCATCCACCAGAACACAGGCACCAGTTCCCTCCACCAGGAAGCTTACACAACCCACTAAAACAACCTTACCCACAGGGGGCAGATACCAAAAACAATGGGAACTATGAACCTGCAGCCTGTGAAAAGGAGACCTCAAACACAGTAAGTTAAGCAAAATGAGAAGACAGAGAAACACACAGCAGATGAGGGAGCAAGGTAAAAACCCACCAGATGAAACAAATGAAGAGGAAATAGGCAGTCTACCTGAAAAAGAATTCAGAGTAATGATAGTAAAGATGATCCAAAATCTTGGAAATAGAATGGAGAAAATACAAGAAACGTTTAACAAGGATCTAGAAGAACTAAAGAGCAAACAAACAATGATGGACAACATAATAAATGAAATTAAAAATTCTCTAGAAGGAATCAATAGCAGGATAACAGAGGCAGAAGAAAGGATAAGTGACCTGGAAGATAAAATAGTGGAAATAACTACTGCAGAGCAGAATAAAGAAGAAAGAATGAAAAGAATTGAAGACAGTCTCAGAGACCTCTGGGACAACAGTAAACGCACCAACATTTGAATTATAGGGGTCCCAGAAGAAGAAGAGAGAAAGAAAGGGACTGAGAAAATATCTGAAGAGATTATAGTTGAAAACTTCCCTAATATGGGAAAGGAAATAGCCAATCAAGTCCAGGAAGTGCAGAGAGTCCCATACAGTATAAATCCAAGGAGAAACATGCCATATTAATCAAACTGTCAAAAATTAAACACAAAGAAAAAAATATTAAAAGCAGCAAGGGAGGGAAAAGCAACAAATAACATACAAGAGAACCTCCATAAGGTTAACAGCTGATCTTTCAGCAGGAACTCTGCAAGCCAAAAGGGACTGGCAGGACATATTTAAAGTGATGAAAGGCAAAAACCTACAACCAAGATTACTCTACCCAGCAAGGATCTCATTCAGATTGGATGGAGAAATTAAAACTTTACAGACAAGCAAAAGTTAAGAGAATTCAGCACCACCAAACCAGCTTTACAACAAATGCTAAAGGAACTTCTCTAGGCAGGAAACACAACAGAAGGAAAAGACCTAAAATAACAAACCCAACACAATTAAGAAAATGGTAATAGGAACATACATATCAATAGTTACGTTAAAGGTAAATGGATTAAATGCTCCAACCAAAAGACACAGGCTGGGTGAATGGATACAAAAACAAGACCCATATATATGCTGTCTATAAGAGACCCACTTCAGACCCAGGGACACATACAGACTGAAAGTGAAGGGATGGAAAAAGATAGTCCATGCAAATGGAAATCAAAAGAAAGCTGGAGTAACAATTCTCATATCAGACAAAATAGACTTTAAAATAAAGACTATTACAAAAGACAAAGAAAGACACTACATAATGATCAAGGGATCAATCCAAGAAGAAGATATAGCAATTGTAAATATTTATGCACCCAACATAGGAGCACCTCAATCCATAAGGCAAATGCTAAAAGCCATAAAAGGGGAAATCGACAGTAACACAATAATAATAGGGGACTTTAACACCCCACTTTCACCAATGGACAGATCATCCAAAATGAAAGTAAATAAGGAAACACAAACTTTAAATGACACATTAAACAAGATGGACTTCATTGATATTTATAGGACATTACATCCAACAACAATAGAATATACTTTCTTCTCAAGTGCTCATGGAACATTCTCCAGGATAGATTATATCTTGGGACACAAATCATGCCTTGGTAAATTTAAGAAAATTGAAATCATATCAAGTATCTTTTCCAACCACAACGTTATGAGACTACATTCAATTACAGGAAAAAAATCTGTAAAAAATACACACATATGGAGGCTAAACAATACACTACTAAATAACCAAGAGATCACTGAAGAAATCAAAGAGGAAATCAAAAAATACCTAGAAACAAATGACAATGAAAACACGACAACCCAAAACCTATGGGATACAGCAAAAGCAGTTCTAAGAGGGAAGTTTATAGCAATACAATCCTACCTCAAGAAATAAGAAAAATCTCAAATAAACAACCTAACCTTACACCTAAAGCAATTAGAGAAAGAACAAAAAAACCCCAAACTTAGCAGAAGGAAAGAAATCATAAAGATCAGATCAGAAATAAATGAAAAGAAATGAAGGAAACGATAGTAAAGATCAATAGAACTAAAAGCTGGTTCTTTGAGAAGATAAACAAAATTGATAAACCATTAGCCAGACTCATCAAGAAAAAAAAGGAGAAGACTCAAATCAACAGAATTAGAAATGAAAAAGGAGAGGTAACAACTGACACTGCAGAAATACAAAGGATCATGAGAGATTACTACAAGCAACTCTATGCCAATAAAATGGGCAACCTGGAAGAAATGGACAAATTCTTAGAAATGCACAACCTGCCAAGACTGAACCAGGAAGAAATAGAAAATATAAACAGACCAATCACAAGCACTGAAATTGAAACTGTGATTAAAAATCTTCCAACAAACAAAAACCCAGGACCAGATGGATTCACAAGCGAATTCTATCAAACATTTAGAGAAGAGCTAATACCCATCCTTCTCAAACTCTTCCAAAATATAGCAGAGGGAGGGACACTCCCAAACTCATTCTACAAGGCCACCATCACCCTGATACCAAAACCAGATAAAGATGTCACAAAAGAAAACTACAGGCCAATATCACTGATGAACATAGATGCAAAAATCCTCAACAAAATACTAGCAAACAGAATCCAGAAGCATATTGAAAGGATCATACACCATGATCAAGTGGGGTTTCTCAGGAATGCAAGGATTCTTCAATATATGCAAATCAATAAATGTGAAACACCAAAATTAACAAATTGAAGGAGAAAAACCATATGATCATCTCAATAGGTACAGAAAAAGCTTTTGACAAAATTCAATACCATTTATGATAAAAACCCTCCAGAAAGTAAGCATAGACCAAACATTTACCTCAACATAATAAAGGCCATATATGACAAACCCACAGCCAACATCATTCTCAATGGTGAAAAACTGAAAGCATTTCCACTAAGATCAGGAACAAGACAAGGTCGCCCACTCTCACCACTATTATTCAACATAGTTTTGGAAGTTTTAGCCACAGCAAGCAGAGAAGAAAAATAAATAAAAGGAATACAAATTGGAAAAGAAGAAGTAAAACTGTCACGGTTTGCAAGTGACATGATACTATACGTAGAGAATCCTAAAGATACTACCAGAAAACAACTAGAACTAATCAATGAATTTGGTAAGGTTGCAGGATACAAAATTAATGCACAGAAATCTCTTGCATTCTATACACTACTGATGAAAAACCTGAAAGAGAAATTAAGGAAACACTCCCATTTACCAATGCAACAAAAAGAATAAAATACCTAGGAATAAACCTACCTAAGGAGACAAAAGACCTGTATGCAGCAAACTATAAGACACTGATGAAAGAAAAATTAAAGATGATACAAACAGATAGAGAGATATACCATGTTCTTGGATTGGAAGAATGAACATTGTGAAAATGACTATACTACCCAAAGCAATCTACAGATTCAATGTAATCCCTATCAAACTACCAATTGCATTTTTCACAGAACTAAAACAAAAAATTTCACAATTTGTATGGAAACACAAAAGACCCCAAATAGCCAAAGCAATCTCGAGAAAGAAAAACAGAGTTGGAGGAATTGGGCTCCCTGACTTCACAGTGTACTACAAAGCTACAGTGATCAAGACAGTACAGTACTGGCACAGAAACAGAAATACAGATCAGTGGAACAGGATAGAAAGCCCAGAGGTAAACCCATGCACATATGGTCACCTTATTTTTTATAAAGGAGGCCAGAATATTACAATGGAGAAAAGACAGCCTCTTCAATAAGTGGTGATGGGAAAACTGGCCAGCTACATGTAAAGGAATGAAATTAGAACACTCCCTAACACCATACACAAAAAGAAACTCAAAATGGATTAAAGACCTAAATGTAAGGCCAGACACAATCAAACTCTTAGAGGAAAACATAGGCAGAACACTCTATGAAATAAATCGCAGCAAGATCCTTTTTGACCCACCTCCTAGAGAAATGGAAATAAAAACAAAAATAAACAAATGGGTCGTAATGAAACTTAAAAGCTTTTGCACAGCAAAGGAAACCATAAACAAAATGAAAAGACAACCCTCAGAATGGGAGAAAATATTTGCAAATGAAGCAACTGACAAAGGATTAATCTCCAAAATATACAAGCAGCACATGCAGTTCAATATCAAAAAAACAAACAGCCCAATCCAAAAATGGGGAGAAGAACTAAATAGACATTTCTCCAAAGAAGACATACAGATTGCCAACAGACACATGAAAGGATGCTCAACATCACTAATCATTAGAGAAATGCAAATCAAAACTACAATGAGTGGGCTTCCCTGGTGGCACAGTGGTTGAGAATCTGCCTGCCAATGAAGGGGACACGGGTTCGAGCCCTGGTCTGGGAAGATCCCACATGCTGCGGAGCAACTAGGCCCGTGAGCCACAACTACTGAGCCTGCGCGTCTGGAGCCTCTGCTCCGCAACAAGAGAGGCCGCGATAGTGAGAGGCCTGCGTACCACGATGAAGAGTGGCCCCCGCTCGCCGCAACTAGAGAAAGCCCTCGCACAGAAACAAAGACCCAACACAGCCATAAATAAATAAATAAATAAATAAATAAATAAAAATTAAAAATAAAAAAAATAGCAAAAGACAACTTTATAAAAAAAAAAAAAACTACAATGAGGTATTCTCTCACACCAGTCAGAACGGCCATCATCAAAAAATCTACAAACAATACATGCTGGAGAGGGTGTGGAGAAAAGGGAACCCTCTTGCACTGTTGGTGGGAATGTAAATTGATACAGCCACTATGGAGAACAGTATGGAGGTTCCTTAAAAAACTAAAAATAGAACTACCATATGACCCAGCAATCGCACTACTGGGCATATACCCTGAGAAAACCATAATTCAAAAAGAGTCATGTACCACACTGTTCATTACAGCACTGTTTACAATAACCAGGACATGGAAGCAACCTAAGTGTCCATGGACAGACGAATGGATAAAGAAGACGTGGCACATGTATACAATGGAATGTTACTCAGCCATAAAAAGAAACAAAATAGAGTTATTTGTAGTGAGGTGGATGGACCTAGAGTCTGTCATAAAGAGTGAAGTAAGTCAGAAAGACAAAAACAAATGCCATATGCTAACACATATACATGGAATCAAAAAAAAAAACATTTCAACAAAAACATGGTTCTGAAGAACCTAGGGACTGGACAGGAATAAAGCCACAGAAGTAGAGAATGGACTTAAGGACATGGGGAGGGGGGAGGGTAAGCTGAGACGAAGTGAGAGAGTGGCATGGACATATATACACTACCAAATGTAAAATAGATAGTGGGAAGCAGTCGCATAGCACAGGGAGATCAGCTCATGCTTTGTGACCACCTAGAGGGGTGGGATAGGGAGGGTGGGAGGGAGACGCAAGAGGGAGGAGATATGGGGATATATGTATATGTATAGCTGATTCACTTTGTTATACAGCAGAAACTAACACACCATTGTAAAGCAATTATACTCCAATAAAGATGTTTCAAAAAAAAAAAAAAAATTCGAGAAATACCAGAGGTGCTAAATAGAAGTTAAGCACTCTTGGAAGATTCCACAACGCTTATTCGAAGTTTAAGCCTTCAGAGCTCAGTATCAAGAGTATGAAGAACGACTATGACATTTGCAATTTGTAGAGCTAAATAAGACACTTGACTGTCGTCTACTGGAACATCACATTAAGCATTTCAACGTTTACTTCTTACAGAGCTACCTTTATACGTGTAAGGCCTGATTATATTCAGACAAAAGCTACTTAAGGGTGTAAGAGTGTGTTTGTGTCTTGTGCACGTGTACTTCTTCCTAAAGATGTCCAGTGATGAAATCGTGACACCTCTCAATCCTCCACTAGCCTCAAAGTAACATGGATTCAACCCTAGCATATATCATATATATATGTATATGTATGTGTGTGTGTATATATATATCGGAACCACTTGAGAGGCTGAGGGGAGGGGTATTATCTGCTAATGCAGAATCAAGACCTCCAAAGGTGGAAGTCTCAGCACTTTAGAAAGCCACAGGTGATGCTGACCCACAGATACAGATAAGAACTACAGCTCTGGAGGCCTGGGGTCAGCTGTCTCATTTGGAGGGACTGCCTGCCCCATGGGCATTTCAACACATCCAGTTCTACTCCTGAAGGTCAATTCCTCCAGCAAAGCTTCCCTGTCCCCTGGCTTCCCCAAGCCTACCATTCTCTCTCCTGTCCCAGAATCTCTCAGTGCTTGACCTGTACAGCTGATAGCGAGCATTCTCCTGGTAAGGCCATGATACATGTAACTGTAATTTTGTTAAAGCATTCATTGTGCTTCTTTGTACTTTTTAGTTCCTCACTAGGGCCCAGCCGTTCTCAGCCGATGCACTGCAGATGACAGGCAATGCTGCACGAGCTGGCTCTGTTTCTACCCTTTCCACCCCACTCAATAATGCATATTAGAAACCGTACAAGGGAAAACAATCTTATTCCAGGAATCACCTTGCTTTCCAGTAGGTCATCCAGAAGTATAGTGCCTTAACCAGTAATTAGTAGCAAATCACTTGAACACGGCTCACAATTGATTATGACACAGCAGTAAGTTAGGACACTAGGGTTAAGAACTGTTGACTTAACTAGTCGCTAATAGTCTTATGCTGGTGTTAGAAATGGAAACAAAGTAAAAAGGACTAAGAAATGATGGTTCTTTAGAAAACAGAAATATCAATTGATTCAAAATCTTCAAAGTCGGGCTTCCCCGGTGGTGCAGTGGTTGAGAATCCGCCTGCCAATGCAGGGGACATGGGTTCGAGCCCTGGTCTGGGAGGATCCCACGTGCCGCGGAGCGACTGGGCCCGTGAGCCACAACTACTGAGCCTGAGCGTCTGGAGCTTGTGCTCCGCAACGGGAGAAGCCGCGATAGTGAGAGGCCCGCGCACGGTGATGAAGAGTGGCCCCCGCTCGCCGCAACTAGAGAAAGCCCTCGCACAGAAACGAAGACCCAACACAGCCAAAAATAAATAAATAAATTTATTAAAAAAAAAAAAAAAAATCTTCAAAGTCTACTTTATTGCATTTAATGGGATACATTCCTGACTATGGGAATAGTCTTCACAAATCTGGTAAATCACAAAAGCTCCAGGACAATGGCCTTATAAAAATCTAAAGACTACTCTTAGGGAATTCCCTGGCGGTCCAGTGGTTAGGACTCAGTGCTTTCACTACTGGGGCCCAGGTTCAATCCCTGGTTGGGGAACTAAGATCCTGCAAGCCGTGCAGCTCAGCCCCAAAAAAATGAAAAATAAAAATAAAGACTACTATTACTATGCTTCCCTCGTGGAACTTACCCCTTACATTATCGTCAAGAACCACACCATCCACAGGGCCCAGGCCATCTGAAGGCTCAGTCCACGTGGGCTTTGTCACCTCCATGGACACAGCGAAGGTAACCAATGACCTCATGTCATTAAAGACAAAGGCTATTTCTCAGACCCCCTCATCCTGTCCTCTCAGCAGCACCTAGGATTCCTAACCTCACTCACCCCCTCAACACCGCCCCCCCACCCAAGTTCTCCTCCTCCTTCTCTGGCCACACCTTCCTAGTCTCCTATGCAGGTTCACCCTGCTCCGCCACACCATTAACTGTGAAGGTTCCTCCCAGGCTCACATCAGTAGGCACTCAAAGCTTACTTGACTGAATGGTGAATTCTGTTCACACTTACGAATGAACTGCTGGAAACCAGATTCCCATGTTACAGGCACCCTACAGAATGATCCCCAGCCTCTCCAACCAGCAAGGCAAACAGGAAAAATGAGGGTTGTGGGTTCATACCCTACTCTCGTCTCCTGATGCTCCTGAATTTTTTTGTTTCACGTTTAGGAACTTGAGAGGATTTTGATTAGGTCTTTTTTGAGGTAGCTGGGAATAAAAATTGCTGAACAAGAAAATAAATCCTCCTTTACAGGTTTAATAAAGAGCTTGTTCATAACCCAACATATTTTCCTTTTGCCCAAGTTTTTTTTAACATTTCAACAAAGAATGCAGAACTTTTACCAATAAAGGTCACTGTCCAAAAGAAATTGTTAATGGTGATAAAACAAACTGTAGTTTTATATTAGAAACTGTTAAGCAGGAAGGGGGTGGACAAAAAAAAAAACCACTGCAGGGGCTTCCCTGGTGGTGCAGTGGTTGAGAATCTGCCTGTCAATGCAGGGGACACGGGTTCGAGCCCTGGTCTGGGAAGATCCCACATGCCGCGAAGCAACTGGGCCCGTGAGCCGCAACTACTGAGCCTGCGCGTCTGGAGCCTGTGCTCCGCAACAAGAGAGGCCGCGATAGTGAGAGGCCCGCGCACCGCGATGAAGAGTGGCCCCCGCTCGCCGCAACTAGAGAAAGCCCTCGCACAGAAACGAAGACCCAACACAGCCAAAAATAAATAAATAAATAAAATTAAAAAAAAAAAAAAAACCACTGCAGCCAGAAGAAATTCTAGAAGGCATTTATGAATCTGATCTTTTAAAGAACAAATAATACATTATTAACTGTGATAGGTTGAATACTGCCCCTCCCCCAAAAGATATCCACCTCCTAATCCCAAGAACCTGTGAATATGTTACCTTACGTGGCAGAAGAGTATATGCAGACATCATTAAGAACCTTGAGGTGAGATCATCCTGAATTACCAAATTGGGCCCAATGTAATCACAAGGTCCTTAAAAGAAGGGTCAAGGTCAGAAGGAAGGAGAACTGACGTCGGAAGTAGAGGTCAGAGAGCAAGGTTGGAAGATGCTATGTTGCTGGCTCTGAAGATGGAGACGGGGCCACAAGCCAAGGAATGCCAGAGGCCTTTAGAAGCTAGAAAAGGCAAGGAAATGCAATCTCCCCCAGAGCCTCCAGAAGGAGAAGAGCCCTGTTGACACCTTCTTTTTAGGACTTCTGACCTCCAGAACTGTAAGAAGATAAATTTGTGTTGCTTTAAACTAGTAAGTTTAAGGAAGTTCCCTCGTGGTCTAGTGGTTAGGATTCCGGGCTTTCACTGCCATGACCTGGGTTCAATCCCTGGAAGAGGAACTGAGATCCCACAAGCTGCCTGGCATGGCCAAAAAACCTTTTTTTAATTAAAAAAAAAAAGACTAGTAAGTTTAAGGTAATTTGTTATAGTAGCAAAATGTTTTGATTTCCAAGGTTGAGTACATATCTGAAATATTTAAGTTCATTTTCAATGAGAAAAAAACCCTAACTTTTACTCTAGGAAATAGGATGTATTCCAGAAGTACTTTAATGAGTCCACCTTGCCAGCCTTTCATGTGAATGTTGTTCAAACTTGTCTAAATTCATTTATGCCCTTAGTGTGAACAAGAATCACCTCCTGATAACTGGCCCAAGGAGCAGATAAAACTAAGCTAGAAGTCAGATCCTGCCTGTGCGCAGGTCTGCAGATCTCCATGGTATAAATACTTTCACCAGAGCCAAACTGAGCAACCAACATAATGTCACCAACTTCAGAAGAGATGCAGTCAGCTCACGTGAGCTGTTATGAGACAGCTGGGCAGTTAATTCCTTAATTTTCTAATTCAGAGTACTTAATATGTGCTTCATTATGAGAACTGATGGGGTACTATGAGATTCTTTTGCCAACAAAGTACTCTATAAATAAAAGTTTGGGAAACAGTACTATATCCCTCTTCTCAGACATTCATATATTAAAGGCTTTGACAAGTTCTGCAGTTTTAGGGTTTTTTTGTTTTTTAAAAAAAGCCCAGTTATCATAGTTTAGCTCAGTGTTTTGTACTTGTATTCAGGGGTGGAGCCACTTGAAACTTACCCAAGTTAGAAAGACCCCCGCCTTTTTTTTTTTTTTTTTTTTTTTTTTTTTAGGAGAAAGAATATAAGATTAGGTGCAGGGCCTTGGTAGGGACCCTCTATGTGAGGGGTTGTGAAGCTTCAACTTCATAGTTTCATGGCAAATCCATCCCTACATGTGTTGAAACCTCCTTGCACTTACCAACATCTGACACAGCACTAGTTCAATGGAGCACACACATTAGGAAATGCTGTCCTAGAGCATGAATATGAAAGAGGCAAGAAACTGACAAAGTACTTGCTGAACAAGCTATCTATTCTACACCAATGTGACTATATCCAGAACCTAGCTTTGTTTTCATGGGCCATTTTCCAAAAGATAGAAATAGCTTCGTTTTATAGGATAGTATTCCCTGTAATAATCACTGATTCATGCTTTCAACATTTGCTAAGCACCACATGGGAGGATACAAAAAAGGCTGAAATAGCCTCAAGGAGCTAAACTGCTGAAAGAATAGCAGTTGTGCACCCATATCACAAGCTGCTTGGCATGACAGTCCATTTTAGAAGGGAGCTGTCAATCTTCAGTAGAAGTATGGTGGTCAATAATTCCTGCTGTGGTGATGTAGGAGTCCATAGCCAAGGGCAAGATAGGGACAGGATGGGGAGAGGGGGAGAGAATAATCAGATTGCTATGGAAACACTCCCCAAAGCAGAGAAGGACAGCCAGCACTGCCCTCCCCTGTCCTTGGGCACAAGCACCAGTCTACCAACCTTTAGGCTATGGGTCTATTTCCAGAAAAAAAATGCTCTGCCATTCAGTTGTATTTATGTATCCACACAGAGAACCATGCTCTTGCCAAGTTCAAGATGCACCTCACCTAAGGAATAGGACCTACCTTTAGGCATAACCTACCTATAAGCGAGGAGAGAAGATACGCAAGAATCAAGAATGATTTGGTTGGGACTTCCCTGGTGGCACAGTGGTTAAGAATCCGCCTGCCAATGCAGGAGACATGGGTTCAATCCCTGGTCCAGGAAGATCCCACATGCCGTGGAGCAACTAAGCCCATGCACCACAACTACTGAGCCTGCACTCTACAGCCCTCAAGCCACAACTACTGAAGCCCGTGCACCCATGCTCGGCAACAAGAGAAGCCACCGCAATGAGAAGCACACACACCGCAACGAAGAGCAGCCCCCACTCGCCGCAACTAGAGAAAAGCCCGTGAGCAGCAACGAAGCCCCAATGCAGCCAAAAATAAATAAATTTAATAAATAAATTTTTTTAAAAAAGAATGATTTGGTCTCTATCTCAAGTTTAGATGTAAGGAGTTTGAACAGGCAAAGATGTGCCATAAATCTAATGTTTTAATTTGGCAATAATTAGATGCTAAAGTCTAAGTTACCTGTGACCTCTGGGAAGTGGAAAGAATCAAATTCATGAGAAGCCCAAAATGAGACTTGAAGGACAGCAAGGCACACAAAGTTGAGGAGATGGCGAGAAGGAAGCCAGGACAGAGAGCACAATGTCTGGCACACGGTGGGTTCTTTACTAACATGTGTTGATTAAATATGAACATGTCTGAACCAAGTGAATGAAGAGACCATCCCGGTTATCCTGCCCATGTCTCAAATCCAGTCACTGCAAATCCAGTCACTGCACCCCTGCCTTGCATGCTGTCAGCGCTCCTGTCCCAATACAGGAGTTCCTGTCCCTAGAATGACCTTGACCTCGGTTAACCCAGACACAGCTGGAAGAGAGACACCAAATACCTTCTTGCTGCCTCACTAATGGCTCCTGACTTCATTCCAGAGCAACTTTTAAAACGGCAAGTTCACTGGAATCAAGGCCAAAATCTCAATGTTCCCACATGACAACTCACTCCCAAAGGGAAAGAGACCAACACCGGCCAGAGGCTTTTACAATCAGAGTCACTGACTCTGGCCATTCACCAGAAATGAACATTTATTCCCACTGGAAGGCTCCCAGAGGCTCCTGGCAGGCTGACCCATCCTGTAAAAACCGATTAGGATAGGTCAAACAACTCGTGCCTCAGGACTGATCTGTGTGCAGGATGAAAAACAGGTTTCGTCACACCTGCCAACTCCCAGCGAATGGCAGTGGCTGCCTCTCCCAGGATCGTTGGGAAAATATCATGATCTTCTAACAATATCTGCTACGGGCACAAAGTGATAGCCCATGGGCTATATATTTACTGTCCCAGATCCTAGTTTACTTACACTATATGATTTTATATATGTATATGCAAAATATATACACATGTAACAATATATACCACATTTGTAAGTTCCCCTGATTAGCTGTAAAGAATAAACAAATAAATAAGAAAAGCCTTATTACAAACAACTACATCTAAATTGCAACCATATTATTAAATTCGCCTAAGGACAAAAGAAAAAGGAAAGAGTAGGAAGCATGACTTCAATCCGAGCCCAACAGGTGCTAACACAGCCCTTGCTGGAAGAATCCAACTGTGCAGGCCTGGCAGCCATGGGCCCTTTCCCTCCCCAGAGCAGGAAGTCCCGTGATGAAGAAAGGATTCTCCAGGGAGGCACTTCCTCTCGCCCTCAGGATCACCCAAGCCCCTGCCTTGGCTCAGGTGTTTCACAGTGAACTCAGCAGGGCAAGGAGGGCTGACCCTTGCAGAGCCACCATGTACTGCTCAAGGCACTGTCTGGGGGACTTTACACAGTCTCAGTAACTACCTTGTCATCATCCTTAATCCCAAGCTTTGACCTAAATATAGTGAATGCTGGGCTCTACCTCACTTCCAACTTCCCTCTTGCCCCAGCTGCACTGGACACCACGGGCCTGGTCAGTTGTGTACCCAACTGTATGATAAATGAATGATAAACACTGCAAGAGTCCAGAGGTAAGGAGAGCACCAACTCCATAACGTTTAAAAGGATGGCACGTGTTCAGAGCAACACTTTAGCACGTAAAGCTGTGCTTCCACCTAAAGAGGGGAATGGAGCCAAATGGAATTTGTATACGGACCTTCCAGCCCTTCCTTTACAGGCAAGGTTGTCTTTCACTTGAAAGGATACACTTATTTCCACAGGGTAAACTGGAATAGTCTGTTTAAATATTCTGGCAAATGAAAAAAAAAAAAAAAAAAAAAAGCAAGGAGGTGGTCTGGCTGCTCCCCCGTGTCCCGTTTTCCATGAATAACCACTAGCGGATTAGGTCATGCTGTTGACTATTTCTAGAGCAGCAAACAACGGCTCACTGCCAGACATCCTGGAAGTAACTTTGACTTTCTGACCAAGGCTGGCTTGTGATGAATGCTTTCTGACCCTGAGCTCATCCCACTACATCCTCTCTAATGCCTGCCTTCCCCATGAGCTGTCAGGACCGGGGCAGCTCCCACCAGAGGCGGCGGTGGGAAAGGGGATGGACTACAGATGTCTGGTGCTCCTCCTACACCCTCAAGCCTGTAAATCAGTTCGTTGCACTGACGGTTGTAGCATAAATGATTCATAGCTGTGTTAATCGATACATTTTTGCAGACACTGCTATTAACTCTGGTCACTTCAAGGGGAAAATATAGTTAGGGATGCAGAAGCTGTTGTGCCAATTTGGTGGACACAAACACACCAAATCCCGGAGCTTTTTGATAATATCTAGTCATTTGGGGGGGAAAAGGCAACCCCACCTACAAGAGGTGTTGGTACCCTTAGGCAGAGGCTGGGTAAAAGCGCATGTCAGTAAGGAGATGGATCCACATACCCCCAAAGCAACAGAGCTGTGACCATGACCCTTGCCCAAATTTACTTGTGCCAACAGACACCTAGGGGCAAGGCAAGGGAGTACCTGTCTTTATAATTAATGTTCCAGGTCACAAATGGCAAAAGAAACAGCAGCATGACAGCAACTTCCACTCCCAGTAACATGGCAGACATTACTAATCCATCACCACACTCTTGGCCACAGAAGCCGATCTGGCCTCATGACCTCTCTCACCTAAGTCCTCTCAGCAGCCAGCTCCAATCACCAGGATATGAAACTGAAGATGAAACCCATCTGTATATCCACTGAACTCCTAACGCTGCTGTTGATGCAGGTACTGATCAGGAGATACTCCTGGACCACTGACAGGCTGTACACCAGCATGGGAGCTGCTCTTTTAAGAGGTCTTGATGGTATTTTTCCTAAAGCAGCTTATCATCAATAAGAGATAAAACAGAAGCATGCAAATAACAAAAAGCCAACGTGACAGAAGTCCATTGAACAAATGTGTTGGAAATTCTACTGGAATGTTAGAGGGTGCACATGAAAGAGAAATCATAGAATCAAAGAATTGTGGAGCAAATGACCAAAGCCCTAAACAGCTCATGAGACCCTCCCCCAGCAACCAGGCTCCTCCAGGCCCCTTGAGCCTCCTCTCAGGGGCTTCCACCAGCCACCCTGGACTTCTCTGGTTTCTCTAACACAATAAGCCCCTCCCACCCCGGGGTCTTGCCCGGCAGCTTCCTCGACTTGGAAGACCCTGTGGTCCCACTCCATTGACACCCTGCCACCCACTCCCTTGAGTCTGGACAATGTCCACTCAGGCTATAGGTTTCCACTCAGACACATGCTCTCAAGGAAGCCCTCCTGAACATCCTCATGACCAGCCCACCCCAGACCAGGCTAGGACTCCTAGTCCTCCATCAGCCCTCATCCCAGTCTCAATGACTCTTGGAGTGAATCCCACATCCCGGCTAAGCTTTTCAACTAGTTCTGTGAGGACAGGGTGGATGCCTGCTGTGTTTACCACTGTATCCCCAACATACAGAGCAGTGCCTGGAACCTATAGGGAACACGGAATCAATGAATCGATAAGTCAGTGCATGAGCAAACAATAAGGCAGAATTAATTAGAACTGAAGGTCAGACAGGAGTTTAGAAGATCTGTGATGCAGAGGATGATGGAAGTCAGGAGAGAGGTGTCTATAAGTTTTGAAAGAATTAGGCACAAGAAGATCCTGAGGGAGTAAAGAAGGCAGAAAAAAACAATATCATGAAGCATGATACAAAACCCCCAAGTCATAAATGAATTAAGTCTGACTACATATAAAAATTAAATTTTCTGCAGGGAAAACCTAACAAAGTCAAACGGGGGAAGTATTTGCATTATGTAACAGAATACTCACTTCCGTGCTACGTAAAAAGCAAATACAAATCAATAAGAGATCCAACAACACAACAGACAAATGAGCAAAGAAATCAGACAGTTAATAGAAAAATACAAATGACTTAAGCACATGAAAAAAATGTTCAAGCTCACACACAATAAGTGAGATACCATTGTGATACCATCAATACATGAGATACCATTTTTACCCAGCAGAGTGGTAAATACCAAGTTTGATAACACACTGTGTTCGTAAGGATGTAGGGAAACAGGCAAATCATACACTGTTGATTAGACAGTTGATACTTTTTGCAGGACAGTTTGGCAAATATCAAATTAAAGATGAACACACTCTCTGACTCTACCATTTTACTTCTAGCAATGTATCCCACAAATGTGTTCACACTTGCATGCCAGTGTGTATGTGTTTGCATCAACAGCATATATAAAAGAACAGAAGATGGGAAACAAGCTAAACATCAATTGATAGGAAGCCAGTTAGAAGATCCAATGGAACACTGTACTGCTGTTCCAGAATGAGGCTCATCTACAGTCTGATATAAAATGATTTATAATGGTAAGTTTTTTTAAAAAGTAAGGTACAAAGGAGTACAAAGAATACTCCATTCATGGACAGGTTAGAAAAAGGCAGAGAAGGGAAGGAATAATAAATACTCACGCATACACAGATTGTTTCTGGAATATACAAGACACTGCTAATAGCGGTCATCTTTGGGAAGAGACCTTGGTTTCTAGGGGACAGGGGCTGGAGGGAGACTTACTTTACATCGTATACCCCTTTCTACAGTTTCAAATTTTCACCGCATGTCAAGTTTACCTTTGCAAAAATAAACATATTAAAAACAGGGAAAGAAGACAAATGACCCTGAAGTACAAATTATTGAGAAGGGAAGAGAAACTAGACAGGAGACCTGAGTCACT
Organism: Balaenoptera physalus; assembly: GCF_965194825.1. Lineage (NCBI taxonomy): Eukaryota > Metazoa > Chordata > Mammalia > Artiodactyla > Balaenopteridae > Balaenoptera > Balaenoptera physalus. Next base: position 107,400,321 of record NC_138883.1, on the reverse strand, counting down.
AAGATTCAAATAACCAGGCTGGAACCAAGAGGGGCATAATGAGAAAATGTCCCTCATACCAGAACAGGAGCCCTTGTGTATAGAGGCCACTGGAGAGCAAAGACGCTGGATGACAGCCTTGATTCAAAAGCAGAGCACACGACCCACCCCACAAGTAGACCCCAAGCCAGCAGGGCACACACTCACAGGCCACAGGCAAGAGGACTTAAACAAAAAACTCAAATACCTGAGACTTGCCAACACCAAGCCTAGAAATAGAGGTCATGCCCCAGAGAGTTACACTGGTGACAGTACTTGGTACAGGGAATCTGTCCTCTGGGTCTCAGCAGGCCCTGGCAGGTTTTAGAACTTGGGAGAATTGGTCCTCTTGGACCACAGGAAAAGGTCGGTCCAGAGGGTGACCACAGCACTGGAGATGATTTAATAAAGATAGAATGAGAGGTTACAAAATAAAAAAGTAAAAAGTCTCAGGCTTCTGTGCCAGGTTGTCCCCTGGGTGCCCATGGCCGACAGCTACAGGTGACAGCCGCTGAATGAACTGCCCAGCCAGAGCCTAACAAGGGCTGCAGTCTTTTTCTCAGAAAACAGCACTGTTTGTCCTTGAAGTTTCAACTCCCTGGGTGTTTGGGTGGAGACACTGAGTTCCTCACCCTAGAAGGACACGTCTCACCACTTCTGTCCTGCTATGTGGGGCCTGTCCCCCAATGCCTCTTTCAACACAACTCTCTAAAATAGAAACCCAGTGACCTAAGCTGTGGTCTATTTCAGAAATCATGTCAAACACATCTGGATGAGAAAATCCTGCCTGGAAAGGGCTCCTCCTTGGTGCGTAGTAAGCTAGAGAGCACACGTGTCTCTGTCTCCTGCCAATCGTAAACGATCTCTGGAGTCAGCGATTTTCACAGGAAGCACAAGAATTTTGTAAATACACATTTTAGTGAATAAACCAAAGGAACTTAGATTTAAAACTACTACTTGGCCATGAGTAATTTAAGTATTCAAATTAGCCAAATGACTTCTAGGAAGTTGCCAGCAACCTAGTCAGAGCTCAATACAACACCTTCTGCAGTTTCTTGGCCTCTAAGAACCTAAACCTCAAAATATATAAAGGTAAAAAAATAAATAAAAATAAAAACACCTAACACACATAAGCATGCCTTGGCAAGTTTTTCAAAGTGCTCTCACACATGTTCTCATATGTATATGGTACATGTATGTGGTACCCTGTATACTTCTAGCCCAAGGTAAGTGTGGCTGAAGCATGTTGCATGGTACATAGTAGTTGCTCAATAAATAGTGGGGGAGTAATATTTACTTTTGAAAAATACAAGTTTTCCAGAAACATGAGACAAGAAAGGAAAGAAGCATCTCATGCTCATTTTCATATAGACGGTTAGATTACAAAATTCACTCACAGATTCACATATTGGCTCCTAGCCCTCCACAGCTCAGAAACAATACTTTAGGGACTCTTAGAAACTTGCAACTGCTCCTCGTTTTCCCCACTGTCACACCAAGTCATTTTCTCTTCAAGTGGAGGATTATTTTCCTGTAATGTTTACTGTACTTCTTTTCCAGAGATTTTCTCTTATGAAAAACCTAATAAAGGCAGAGTATTAAAAATTTTTAATTAACCACACATGTATACAGACACTGAATGAACACAGCCCACCCACTATTAACACCAGGATGAGGTCTGCTATGATTCTGAATCACAGGTGAATTTGGTATCTGCATTTCTGGAGCTAAAAGTGCAATGTATCCCCTTTCTGGAGATGCTCCCTAAGTGTCCCACTGACCCATGGCAAGGGATATGCTTGGGGCCATGCTCAGGGCCTGAGGCCTAGATAGGTCTACCCCCTGTGCATTCCTATCCCGAACATTTTGCTCAGTAGAAATGAAATCCGGAAAACATTAATACCAAATCCATTGACAAGGGGCATAGAACTGGATATGCATCAGTTTCAGGTCTCCCGTTCTCGAAGTTTCTCGTTTTTTTCTATTTCTGTACCTATGGACCAACTGATGCACTATTCCCTCTTTCCCCGCTTCGCACATTCTTCCAAATGGGGAAAGCTCAAGAAAGCTACACAAATTCCTATTTGCTGAGTTCTTAAGATCCCTTCAGCATCCAAGCTTGAACCACCAAACGCAAACAAGCCACTTGGCAATGTTTGGTTTCAAAATTCCAGAGTCTGAGACGACATGTGGTCCTCCTGGGCACAACCCCTGAGAAACCAAACAAGTAGTACAGTCACAGTTGTAGTTACTCAACCTCGGAGGGGGCTGTTCTGGTGTCCTGAGGATATGGCACATGGTTCAATTGCCTAATTATGTAATTGCCTGATTCCATGTTTAATATGTCAGTGTGCAGGCAAATTATATCCGCAAATATGTAGGGGAGAGGGTTGGGACTTAACTAGGCGTTCACCCCTAGGGCTGTGATGCACTCATCGCAGATTCAAAACCCTAATGCTACTGAACTAGGTCTTTTTTTAATGTTCACTTCAGACATACATGTAAATAAACATACTTCCCTCGTCCAAGGGCACGTACACTGCCATGTGTCCCCTCAGGAGTAACCAAGGCTCAGGGAGACTCTGGGTAGGCACAGTCCTCTGCTTGAGCCCCACAGAGAGATGCCGACCTGTTCAAGGCCACTTTGTGGACCTGGGTGGCACAGACAACTCAAGGTCATCATTTCTCAATAAGAACCCAGAGCAAGGTAGCCAGTCTCTCAGCTCCTCTCTTGTGCTTGATAATCCAGATTACAGCCACCATCTTGGGAAGAGTTGAAAGAAAACATGTTTTTCTCCTGCTTTATAGCCTTTCCTATCTCTTCCAGGAAGCCTTCGAGACTTCCACACCAAACTGCTCTCTCCGCTGGCTAAAACTGATGATTACTCAGTAACTGTCAATTTACCCTGAATTATTCATCCTCCTTCATTACCTTGAAATTGCTGCCCCTAACAATCTCACTGCTTGACTGTAAGTATTGAGCCATGTTTATACTATGTTCATAATCCACACGGGTTTAAAAGGCAGGGCACCACTATACACTCAATGAATACTTATTAGCTGCGTTGACTGAGTCTCCAACAGTGGGATGGGATCTCTCCAGCACTCATCTGAACTACTGCAGAAGCAAAGCCACTGTGCCCAAAAATGTGAGTGCAAATCATTAACTCACACAAGTGCTAAGCTTCCCAACACAAACTGCTTACCCCCAAGTAACCCACGTTAAGTGCTATTCAGAAGACAAAAGTCTAGGAAAGAAAATAAAAGCTACAGTCCTAATTGGGGTCAACATTCTCTAGGCAGGGAGAGCTTGGACAGGAAATGGCAGCTGTAGAGTCAGTTTTGCTAGTTTTTCTATAGTTTAAATTGAACCATGAATGACCCAATAAAACAAGTATACTGTTTTCAAACTCACTAATTTGCTCTCCACTTAAGAGACAAAATAGTTGTTTAACTTTCCAGACAATGGTATGTTCCCCAAAGTCAATTAAACTGTAATGGAATTGTCTCTCTTTAAAACACCAATAGCATCAATTATTGCTTATGCTAGAAAATCTAATAAAAGTGTTCAGAATGTGTAAATACTTGTGACTAACAGACACCTAATTTTTTTTTTAAACCTGTATACATTTAGAACACAAATAATAAATGTCGTCAAGGATGCAGAGAAAAGGGACCCCTCGTACACTGTGATAGGAATGTGAACTGGTACAGACACTGTGGAGAACAGTATGGAGGTTTCCCAAAAAACTAAAAATAGAACCCAGCAATTCCAATCCTGGGTATATATCTGAAAAAAAAACAAAAAAACAAAAAGACCAGTTTAAAAAGATACATACACCCCTATGTTCATCGCAGCATTATTCACAAATGCCAAGATATGGAAGCACCTAAGTGTCCATCAACAGATGAATGGATAAAGAAAATGTGGTATATAAATACAATGGAATACTACTCAGCCATGAAAAAAGAATGAAATTTTGCAATTTGCAGCAACATGGACAAACTTGGAGGGCATTATGCTAAGTGAAATAAGTCAGAGAAAGACAAATACTTCTAAGACATCACTTACGTGGAATCTAAAAAATACAACAAACTAGTGAATATAACAAAGAAGCTGACTCACAGATATAGAGAACAGACCAGGAATTACCAGTGGGGAGAAGGAAGGGGGAAGGGGCAATATAGGGGGAGGGGATTAAGAGGTACAAATTAGGGACTTCCCTGGTGGCACAGTGGTTAAGAGTCCATGTGCCAATGCAGGGGACACGGGTTTGAGCCCTGATCCGGGAAGATCCCACATGCCACGGAGCAACTAAGCCTGTGTGCCACAACTACTGAGGCCACGTGCCACAACTACTGAAGCCCACGCACCTACAGCCCGTGCTCCACAACAAGAGAAGCCACCGCAGTGAGAAGCCCGCGTACCGCGTGGAAGAGTAGCCCCTGCTCACCAAAACTAGAGAGAGCCAGCATGTAGCAACAATGACCCAACACAGCGAAAAATAAAATAAATAAATTTTTTTAAAAGAGGTACAAATTATTAGGTATAAAATAAGCTACAAGGATATGTTGTACAACACGGGGAACATAGCGAATATTTTATAGTAACTGTAAGTGGAGTATAAACTTTAAAAATTGTTAATAACTATTGTACACTTGCAATTTATATATTACATAAACTATTCTTCAATTTTTAAAAACCTGTACACTTTTAAATATTCCAAAAAACCTCAAAGACCAGAGTAAATTAGCTTTTTAGAGTACCATTAAATTAGAATTATTATAAAACCAAAACCTTATTCAGTTGGGACCAGGTTTCAGGAAATTTCTGCATTTATATCTATTACGTAGAAATCCTAACCAGTGATCTTAGATCACTTCTTCTAAGATGAAAGGATAAGATCCTTCCTGGGAAAATATCAGAATTATTGTGCTGCATCATCCTTGCCAAGGAAGTTGAACAGAGGTACAGATATTCCAGCATTTAGTTATGTTTGTTTCTAGATTGTTTCTAGTGTTTCTGATATTTGGTGTGCCCAAGGTTTTAGGAATTTGCAATTAAAATAAAAATGACCAAATCATCCTGCGCACTTTAACCAGGAGACAGCCGGAACATCTTCCAGCTTCTACCCCAAAAACTAATCCAAACAGTTAGAGCACAAGAAAACTTCCAAGCTGCTTCCTTTCCCTGGCTTCTCTGAAAGTCACTGGTGTTTATATACACTGACCAGAGTGAAATTCCCACTGAACTATGAATCTGGCAGCCAAAAATTAAAGGATAACTAAACCCTGGACGATCAAGATAGGTCTGGAGTGAGTAGGGGCAAGGAACCGTTCTTAATGAAACCATGTTTGCCAGAAACCACAACGAAGAGTAAGCTATACACAATTACAACACATGTGCTTCTTATAAATTTAGGACTCTAGATTTTTAAAGCAACTGAAGGGAAGGGTTTGGGCGTTTTTGAATGGATTAATCAGGTCACTCTCCTGGCTTCTCAGTACAGCCACATCAGATAACCCTGGATGAGACCATCACACCCACATAGCCCTCCTCGCAATTTGCTGCTACCAGGCATCTTCTCCACCACCGTCCTAAGGTGGTACCATCACAATCACTGCACCCCCAGAGGGGATGGGATGCTCAGGACTCACCCCGATCCCCAGGACACAGCAACAAGGGCAGGGAGCCCGGTGACCTGTCAAGATTCGCGACCTGTTCCAGTGCCCATCTTCACACAGAAGTCTCCCCTGGGAGACTTTCAAAAATAGGGTCCCAGGTCCCACCCCAAGAGGACCTGATTCACTGAGTCCAGGTGGGATTTAAGTCTGCATTTTCAAAGTTCCCCCAGGTGATTCTAGAAGATCAGCCAGGATCAGGAATTCATGCATACTAAATTCCTATTACTAATAACTTACGGAACACGTTATAACCTGACCTACAGGACACAGTGGCACTCTCAGAATTCCCACACTTGCAACTTAACACAGGACATACGACACTTGGCATGGTCATCAATACACAAATGCCTCTCCCAGAGGTACCACACACCATCCTTTTGGAGAAAGGAACACAATTAACTCTTTTTAAAAGCTTTCTCTTGGGACTTCCCTGGTGGTTTGGCAGTTAAGACTCTGCACTTCCAATGCAGGGGGCATGGGTTCAATCCCGGGTTGGGGAACTTAGCTCCCACATGCTGCGTGCACGGCCAAAAAATAAAAGCTTTTTCTCTTCTGAGAAGCATATTCAGTAGTGGGAAAGAATCTAAAAAGATTCTGCTGTGAATATGGAAAACCAAGCTGAAGCTGCCCACTCTGGATATAGCGGGCAGAGGGTGAAATTGTCCTTGGAATGGCCAGCGGTCAAGGCAGGTCAGCTTCCTGTACTTTCTTTCTTGAACTAAGTGTACAACTCTGCTCCTACTGTTGTTCTTAAGATAAATCCTAGAGACACAAACATTCTGTCTACATTAAACACAGGCCACAGAAACCAAACGAAGAAGGAAATGTCTGTGCATCCATGAAGGAAAACAAACAAAAAGTGTTTCTAGTTGTAAACCTTTACTGTTCCATGAACCCAAGTTGCAGGTTAGTTGTCACTAGAGTTAAAGCTACCATGGCCAGACGCAACTCCCTCTCCTTCCATCCCCCTCCCATTACTCCTCCACCTAATTCCTGAAATCCTCTGTAAACATGCCAATCTACCAAGGAAAGGTAACATTCTAAATTATTAAACATCATTTGTCTTCTAACAAGTAAATGAATCTCCCACCCTTTCTTGGGAACAGACTTATGAAAATGGGTCTGAGAGAACCAGAGACCGTCAGAATGGGACTGGGGGAGAGGAGGATGGGAAGGGGATAAATGTCCAAGAAAAGGAGGCTGAGGGTTCTGACGTCTCAACCACTTGTGGGCCCCATGGATCCTCCCTTCTGAGAGCCAAGCCCGAACAGCAGTGAGGGGTAACACATGTCAGTCATCCCACAAAGATTTAATGACGCCTTCCAAGTACCCAGTACTGGGCCCAGTCCTGGGAACAATCCTCAAGGCGCTCTGAGGAAATTCTAACAGTGACTGAAGGGTGGGCACCAAGACAGGGAGTCAGGGAGACTGCTCCAGGAAGAGGCCCCAAGCTGAGATCCAAGTTACTTGTCTGTTGGCCGGTCAAGAGGGCAGGGAAAGGAAACTGCCAGGGTTTGGGTACAGAGGCAGGGCCGGGCTCACCAGGGATCTGGATCCCAAGAGCCCTGTCCAGAGGCAAAGGACAGTCTGACCTGATCTGTGGGTCACAGAGACTCCTCTCCAACCGTGGCCTGAGGGATGAAGCAGGCAGCCGAGGAAGCAGCAGGATCTTTGATGTACAAGAAGGCTAAGCCCAAGGCAGTTGGGCACCAAGGGCAGGTTTCTTCTGGGACAGACCCCCCACAAAGGTTTGGTGCAGATTTTTAACTTGGCCACATTACCAAAAAGAAGGGAAAGAAAGAACATAGAAAAAAGGGAGACAAGACTTATTTTGTAAGTGTAGCAAGAAGGCTGTTCTTGGAAAAAGTAGCATAGGTAGCTGCAGGGAAAAGCCAAGCTCCACAGCCACACCGTGCCCCGAATCCCTTTCCAGGACGGAGCAGTCAGAGGCAACACCTGCAGACAGACCCACACCCATTACACCAGGACTCCAAGCCATTACACCTCTCCTGGAGGTCTAAGATACTCCTCGTTAACACTGTCTCTGCACCGCAGACTTCCAGCTTCCGCCAGCAAGTGAGCAGGGCTGGGTTTGTTCACTGCTCAACCCCTGATGCCCAAAATGGAAAAAGGACTCAATGTTGGTTAAGTTGGTGGTTCTCAACTGGGGTGACTTTGCCCCCCATGGGACATCTGATAATGTCGAGATAGTTTGGTTGTCATAGTGAGGGCGGAGGGCGCTACCAGCATCTAGTGAGCTGAGGCCAGGAACACTGCTAAACATCCTCCAATGCACCAGCCTCCCTCCCCCAGTCCCCAATAGAATTAATCAGCTCAAAATGTCAATCGTGCCAAAGTTGAGAAACCCTGGGTTAAATGAAATTGATGTAAGACTGGCGGCAGGGTTCAGGGTGAGCAGTGGGGCAACACCTCTGGGACACCTGGGAGGCTGGGCCTGCTAAAGGGGAGCAGGGGGCAGCAGGCCAAGGTGCCCACCCACCTCCAACCTGGCAATGGCCAAGCTCTGCCAACCTCTCACCCCTATTTTTCCCCTCTGCTGCCTCTTCCTGCCACCTTCAAGCTCCATTTATGGGGGTGGGGGGCTCCCCCCGAAGCACTCAGGAAGTAGATGGTATCTCAGAACGGGGGCTAAAACAAGGCCAAGGCAGAAGCCTGGCCAAAGAGGATGAAAGCAAGAGAATACCACACAGATCTTTTCCATGTGCCCAGACATAAATCTGAGCAGGGCCCGCCCCCCCAGAGTTCCTGTGAAACCCAGGATTTCCCAGCCCTGCTCCTCAGACCCGTAACTCCTCACACGTGTGGACAACAGCAGGTGAACATGCCCAGCCTTCCAGATTAACATGCACGGAACCCTGCCCTCCCCTCCCTGATATGCCCATGGAAGCACCTAGCTAACAGCCTCAGGCCCTGCTGCACACCTGCAATCAATCACTTGTCCATTACTCCGCCTCATGAAGACCCCCTGAGCCAGCCCCTCCTCTCCCCTCTCTAGCCTTTTTGCCACCAGAAAATCCAGGTCCCTAATATTTCTCACCCAAGTGGTGGCAACACCTCCAGAGCTAAGCTTTTCAAACTTTGCGGTAAACTAGGAATATAGAGGTGGTGTCTGGGAGGCTTGCTTAAAATGTGGATTTAGTAGCTTGGGATGGGGTAGAAGATTCTGCTATTTACCAAGCACACAAGGTGCTTCCGACCCAGATGCTCCCAAACCACATGTGGCCCAGCAGGCTTTGGAATCACACGCCCGCCCCAGCCCTGGAGAGCTGGCACTGAGCTCTACTCTGGGTCCCCAGCACTCGCCACAAGGCAGGGCCTCCCAGAAAAATGTCTGCTGAAGGAATTCTCACACACATACACACACACACGCGCGCGCGCACGCTGCAGACCAAAGGGAAACCACAGCAGACAACAGGACTGAAGGACCAGCTTGCTCCCAGCGCCCCTGTCCAGTGACACCAAAAATCTAAGAGTGAGTTTAGATAAATGTCCACCTTTGAGTCTCAGTCCCCATCATCATGGAAAGAACTCACCAGCCAGTCCAGACTGAGGTGTATCTGGGTCTGAAAGGCTCTTGTCCACATGTCCTCTTCTCCCATCTCAATCCCTGCCCACAGCGGGTGTCCTCCACTCTCTCAGATCCTGCCCACCTCCCTCCCAGTCAGAGGCCAGGCACGGGAGCACCTGCACAGCTCCACGCTGGGCCAGAGGCCCCAACAGGGCAGCAACGGCTTTGCTCCTCTGCATCTCCTGAGGTACAGGGCCTAGTGTTTGCTAAAATGGTAACATCACAAGAGGGGAGAAGACAGGTGAACTGTTGCAGGCTGTACCTTTCCCTTACTTTAACCTGTGATACAGGCACTTGACAGCCCCACAGAAAGGCCTGGAAGGAGCATGCAAGTGACAGCAGGAGTCACTTCTCAGACACCACATCACCAGCTTCTCCAGGCCTTCACCAGGCAGGGTCCTAGGACCAACACTTCCATGCAAATGCATCTGGCTGGGTCATGTTCTAGGCTTCCCATGCGCTGGAGAAAGGCAATTCCCATAATCAACTCTGCCCACCCTTGCCCAGTAAAGACATGGTTTTAACTGGTTAGGATGCCTGAGAGGGAAATTCAAGAGAGAAACAAAAAGCTGGTGGTTTGGGGCTTCCCTGGTGGCGCACTGGTTAAGAATCCACCTGCCAATCAATGCAGGGGACACGGATTCAAGCCCTGATCTGGGAAGATCCCACATGCCGCAGAGCAACTAAGCCCGTGCGCCACAACTACTGAGCCTGTGCTCTAGAGCCCGTAAGCCACAACTACTGAAGCCCGCACACCTAGAGCCCGTGCTCCTCAACAAGAGAAGCCACCGCGGTGAGAAGCCTGTGCACCGCAAAAAAGAGTAGCCCCCGCTTGCGGCAACTAGAGAAAGCCTGCACGCAGCAAATAAGATCCAACGCAGCCAAAAATAAAAATAAATAAATTAAAAAAAAAAAAGCTGGTGGTTTTAATGCCTCCCAGCAGTTCTGACACAGGTCTGGGCTGAAGGCTGTCTACGAACAATCATTTATTATATGGGGGCCAATGAGGAGTTCTCCCCAAAAACAGGGATGGCAAGGTAACAGCACCAACTATCACTCAAAGCAATGAGGCAAAAGCTACCTACCAAATGGGTCCTGCAGAAAGAAGGCAGGCAGGCAACCCTAGTGTATCAGCACTTTCCTGAGGCTTCATTCTACCCAAGAAGGACACAGCCCATGCAGAAGCTGTCACACAGCTTACACAACAAAGCACAAATATGTTGCCCTAACTACAGGAGGAGACGACGCCAAAGCAGGGAGACTTACTCTCTAAAACATGGGACTGATGGACTGAGACACCTGGATGCCAGCGTCTTCCAACCCTCTTGGGAAACATCCCTTGTGAAACTCCCCCCAGCCTGTGGGGTGCAGAGAAGGGTCTGTTGCAAGACTGGATACCACTGCAGTCAATGCCACTTTACCTCCACTGTGAGGTGAGGTCAAGGGGTCCCACGAGAGAGGGCGGCTCACCAGGCTGCTCGGTGGACGCACATCCCAAGCAGAGAGCTCAGAGCACACGAAGAGACCACGCCGCAAATCCTCAGCATTCACTCAGCCCCACAGGTATTTATCCCTCGCCGCACACTAAAATCACCTGCGACGGTGGGTGGAGTCTTCCCTGGCGGTCCAGTGATTAGGACTCCACGCTTCTACTGCAGGGGCAGCGGGTTCCATCCCTGGTCAGGGAACTAAGATCCCACATGCCGTGCGGCACGGCCCCCAAAAAATAAAAATTAGAAATAAAAAATAATTAAATGAAAATCACCTGCTTGGGCTGCAGCAATGGTGTTACAGGTGAAAATGGTCAGGGAGGGGGGTAGGCGGGGTGCTGGGCACTGGCGTGGTTTAAAAGCTCCCAGGTGGGCCTAATAAGCAGTCAAAATGGAGACGCACCCGCCAGTAGAAGCCAGCTATCCAGCTGGAGGAGAACTAGCAGCCTGGTTGCTGGTGCGAGGCCGGCTCTCCTGCCATCTGCTGCCAGCCTCAGACTCCACCCCTTCTACCCGCTGCAGACCTCACTCAAAAAAGACAGGACCAAGCTTGTCTGAGGCCTCACCACTTAGCTCCCGTCCGTCCTACAGCCACTCCAATTCCAGCCGCCTCCCAGGGAAGCCCAATTCACAGCAATTAGTAAGGGAGTGCAGGGCACAGCAAACCACAATATAAGTTCGCTCCCCACCACCATCCTGGCACTACCATCTTTAGGCTTAAGAGAAATAATCAGTGAACACTTACTCTGCCAGGCCTCATGCTAAGTGCCTTACCTGCACCATCTCATTTAATCCCACCACAACCCACTGAGGCCGGTAACTGTTATTATTCCCATTTTACAGATGAGGAAAGTGAGGTGTGGACAGTTAAGAACTTAAACAAGCAGCAAGTTGTGCCACTAGAACCAGGACACAAATCCAGGTGGTAGGGCTCTAAGCTTTGCTTCTAACCATTCTGCTACTCAGACAACATCTAGTTACAATTACCATCTAGGTCAGCTGTGGCAGAGAGGGAACATTACCAGGTGAAAGTAAAGAATCCATTACAGCCCTGAATTTGATGTCTTAAAATATATCCAGACAAAACCATAATTCGAAAAGATACATGCACCCCTATGTTCGTAGCAGCACTATTTATAATAGCCAAGACATGGAAACAACCTAAATGTCCACTGACAGAGGAATGGATAAAGAAGATGTGATATACAAATACACAATGAAATATTACTCAGCCGTAAAAAGAATGAAAGAATGCCATTTGCAGCAACATGGATAGACCTAGAGATCATCATACTAAGTGAAGTATGTCAGAAAGAGAAAGACAAATATCATATGATATCACTTATATGTGGAATCTAAAATATGACACAAATGAACTTATCTATGAAACAGAAACAGACTCACAGATATAGAGAACTGATTTGTGGTTGCCAAGGGGAAGAAGGGGTTGGGGGACGGACGGATTGGGAGTTTGGGATTAGCAGATGCAAACTGTGATATATAGGATGGATAAACAACAAGGTCCTACTATATAGCACAGGGAACTATATTCAGTATCCTGTGATAAACCATAATGGAAGAGAATATGAAAAAGAATATGTCTATATATATATGTGTATAACTGAGTCACTTTGCTGTACAGCTGAAATTAATACAACATTGTACATCAACTATACTTCAAGAAAAATTTTAAAAATAAAAAAAAAGAATTTCATCAGTAGAGACAGGGGATATCTGATTTTTACTGGCAGTTCATGTGGAAAAGATGTGTGGTTTCAGGGACCATCCATTCATTCATCCATATTTGCAGGGCACCTATTATAGGTCAGATACAGGGATGGGGCTCTGGTGCAATGGAGACACACAGGCCATACCCTCCTGATGACCTTCTAAGCTAATGTGATTCTGGGCTGCATCAGGACAACCTCTTCCTCAGGGGAGAAGCCAGCCCCACGCTGCTCTGCACTAGGCGGACCACATGGGAGGCCTCTAAGGCAGCTGTCTGTGGGCTTGTCTGACTGATTGGGTGGTTATTCCATATTGGTTTTAAAGACTAGTGCCCACGCTCCACTAGACTCTCTAAACCAATCTCTAGGAGAGGGTCCAGGCACTGCCAGCTTACAAGGTTCTCCAGCTGGGTGGAGAACTAGTCTCTCAGCCAGGGTTGAGAACCAGTGGCCAAAGGATGGAAACAAGAAGGTAAACAATCCAGAAACCACACATATGAGGAGTTGTTGAAGATGGGTTGAATAAAAGGGACTACATTTAGCCTGGATAAAAGATGGCTTGAAGGGTGGGAATGGGACATGGGGGCTTTCCTGTGCAAGGCATTTCTACATTGCTGCTGGGGTGCCAGGGGACAGGATTAGGACCAACGGGTAGACAACGGTGGGAGGACAACTCCTAAGAAAAGAAATTCCTGGGGCCTTCAACTTGGAGATCTCTGGGGCTGCTCTTAACTCTGGTTATCGGGCTCTGAAAAGCTGCAGTGTAAATGACCTACTACTCAGGTAATTAGAGAAAAGACAATTACAGTAATAAAATAAAAACTGCGATTTTAAATTAACAGCAACTAACTGCTTTCAGTGTTCTAGACAAGAAACAATCTGAAGTCATGCACTCATTAGTGTGTACATTTGGGGAGTGGAAAGGTTCTAAAAATTCAAATTCTGGGGCCTCACCTCCACCCTAGATGTCTGCACTTTAATCACCTCAGGTGATTCACCTCTGATGCAGGTGATGCTTGGACTCTACTTTGAGAAACCCCAAACCCCCAGAGAGCCAAGTCTCATACAAAGAATGAGTTCCTAAAATCTTCCCTGGCCACAGTGATCACTCCTTCTTCCACAACTCTAAAATGAGTAACACACATTCTAAGTTTCATATACAACCTTATGCTGTTTTCCTTTTTATGCAGATGTAGGCATAGGTGTAAGTGTTAACCTCCCCAACCAGCAAGAAGGCGTTAAACACCCGTCTCTATGTTCAGAAAACACCAAGCAGGACATCCCACACATAGGGGTGCCCAAAGGATGCTTTCTGAATGACCGAATAACATACACTCAACCAATTTTTAAGTCAGGATTGGTTAACCATTATCACCCAAAGTGGTATGAAACTCTACTGAAAATATTTATTCAACTCAAACTTCATTACTTCTTAAAGTATAGCATTAAAAAAATTTTAAATGCAATACAACTAGCTGGCAGAGTACTTCCTGGCCCACAACTTGACTATGAATGCATCAAATTCCAGACCGCATGGCTTTCAAGCATGTCTGCTATAAAGTGTGTCAGTGTTTTGAATTTCCCAGCTTTATAAAGTTGATTGGTGTTATTATTCCTTGACTGGGGACCTAACATAAAAAATCAGAAGGAAGCAAAGTTGGATCAACAAGGAACCTCAAAGAGCCCTGGGGGAGGCCCATCTTTCGGGAAGTAGACCTGATGGAAATGAGGAGCCCTGGAGCTGTCAGAAGAAAACAGAGAATTTAGGGTTCCTCCTGGAACACAGTAAACTTTACGAAAAGGATGCTCTCCCCATCTTGCCCCCAGGAGGACACTGTATTAAGATCAGGACGGTGCTCCAATGGTTTGGAATTTGTAAGCGGCCGGCTCTGCTCCTTATTTACGCATGTCACTGAGGAAGACCCCAGAAAGCATCAGTCTCTCCAGGAACTTCTGGCACCAGCAGCTTCCTTGCGGCCTTCAAGCCTGCTTCTGACATGCCAAGGTCTAAGACGGCAACCACCCAACAGAAATATAATTTGAGTCATACATGTGAGTTTAAATTTCCCGGTAGCCACATTTAAAAAACTAAAAAGAAATAGGTGAACTTGCTTTTAGTAATATATTTTATTTAATCTGATATATCCAAAATATTATCATTTCAACATTTAATCAATAAAAATCATTAATAAGATATCTTACAGTCTTTCTTTTATGCCAAGTCTTTGAAATCTGGTGTGTATTTTATATTTACTGCACACTTCTCAATTTGGATGCTAAATCTTCATTGGAAATGCATGATCTGTATTTCAGCTTCATAACATTCACAGCTGAAAAGGCTGATTCACAGACCCAAGTTATTCCAAACGCACTTAAAAGTTTTCCTATAACCAAATTGAGAAACTGGTTTTAAATTTACATTTAAATGAATTATATAAAATCAGAAATTCTGTTTCTCAACCCCCCTAGCCACATTTCAAGTGTTCAACAGCCATATATGGCCAATGGCTACCATAATCAGACAGGTTTAAGGGGTCTTCTTTCCAAATTACTCCATACTGAAAGCTTTCTTTTCATATCATCAGAAGGAATGAGGGCTGCTCATAGGGAAAAAGCATGAGGGATTTCTTGTTGTTGTTGTCATGAATATCTGAAGAGCTTTTTGATTCTACAGCAGTATATGCAGGTAACATCCTTTCTTAAGGATGAGTGGGAGTCTCACAGCTTCAACCAGGAGAGAGACAGCTCCAAGAGGAAGGGAGTGGAAGCAGAGTCCCAGAGCACCTACAGTAAGCCAAGCACTGCACTGAGTATGGAATAGCCACTGTCCCATTTGGTCCCCACCATCTTCTGAGTGACATATCAGTAAGTGGATTTAACAGATAAGGAATCTGAGATCAGCCACAGTGGGGGAATTGCCCAAGGCCCCACCACTTCCCAGAAAGACCCTTCCTTTCTCCCCATGCCACATCAAGATCCAAGGATGGGCAGGGCGGGGGAGGCATGCTGTGTCCTCTCTACCTTTAATACCAGGAGAATCCAAGACAAGCCAGAATGCAGCTAACCGGAGATGACAAACCACACATTGGTCTGAAAATGAATGTGGAGGGGAAGGAAGGGGGACCAGGAGGATAAAAGGGAGGGAAAGGTCTGAAAATGCTACTTTTTACATTTTTGTCCCACTAAATACATAATCCTCCAGTGGTGCCCCCTCACTGACCACTGGCACTGTTGCGGCCAAGAGTCAGGTGCCTGATTCCCACCGCCAGGCTTGGGGCCCTCAGAAGCTTTTCTTAGCTCTAACGTCACAAATCTCCGTCTAGACTGGACTGAGCTCTTGCAGAACCCAGATGCCAAATCTGAGGTTCCCACAGTAGGGTTAAATCAGGCAGGGAAAAGAATTTTCTGAGCCAGTAATTGAAGAATGATCAAGTAACGGAAGCAACATCTGAGAGGAAATTTCTGTACATGAACACTGTCATTCAACTCAAAGTTTCTTGGCGAGACCTTAATAAGTTCAAGGCAAAGCAATTTTCTAAGATTCCTCAGGCATTAGAGGAAGTGTAACGTGCTCGGGCTAAAAGGCACATAAAGACTTACCACTTCCTTTAGAGAAAGCCCAGAAACTAAGCTGGTGAGGAAACAAAGATTCTTCCTGATTGGAGGGGAAAAAAGAAAGAAAGGTATTGAAGGAAACAAGTCGGGGAAAGAGGGAGACAAATTAAGTGATTTTAATTAATTTATAAAGGCAGGGTGAGCCAGACACAACAGCAAAGATTGAAACCGAGGAGGACCCTTCGGGGCCTTCCCAGGTACAAAAGTCCCTCGTGTCCCCCATTTCCTGTTTGTAGGGAAAAAAAGCTTTAGTCTCCTAGGCTTCCCTGAGTTCCAAGAGCAGACTCAGGCAGTTAATGATTAGAACAATAGAGTCACAGGCCTCCTAGTTCCTCCCAAAGGGATATAGATAACACTCTGATGCATATCTTTGAGTTGTTCTGCAGAAACTAAGACCCCCATCCAGGTGGAGGAAAGTGACTACATGCTGATCACAAGCATGTAAAACCCAGACCAGTTGGAACCAGAAGGTTGATGATTGAATTCCTGAAACATCACCCTGTTACCTCGCCACCAACCAATCAGAAGCAGGTCCACGAGCTGATCACGCACCCTGCAAGGCTCACCCCTAATGTTGGCTTTAAAAACCCTTACCTGAAAGCCATCAGGGAGTTCAGGTCTTCTGGGCACAAGCTGCCCCTGCTTGCTTGGCGCCCCACAATAAACACTGTACTTCCCTTTACCACAACCCAGTATCAACAGACTGACTTTGCTGCGGTGTCAGGCAAATTTTGTCAGATACAGAATTATCCCCCGAGACCTTCCTGTCTTGGGGGAAAAGGAGGAGCCTTTGCCAAGGGGTGCCCCTAGACCTGGTGCCATCTCTGAGCCACTCCCAACTTGAGCTCGAAAGGCTGGCTTGTAACTCGATCTGCACCTATCTATGAATTGTTAAGATTTCTGAGCTAGGCTGCAACTGTTGTCCGACCTGGGTGCTCTGGGCTTGGAGTGAGAAAAAATGGCAGCTTGGGGAAATGGAACGGGAGCAGAGCCTCCAAGTCACGGGATAGCAGAGCTTTTGTCCAACCATTTTTTTCAGATGAGGATCCTAAGGTCAGAGAGGAGAGATAATTGTCTAAGGTCAATGTCTACATCAGAAGCTAGGAACCCCTATGAACTAAGGGAGAGCCCTCATTCCAGGATACTCAAGCCCCCCTCACCAGGGAAAAGGGGCAGGGCGGCTCCCATAAGGTCAAATGCTAAATAAGCCTCTCTCACACCTGCCTGAGAGCCACCTCTATGAAATGTAATCATCAAGGAAAATAGAGCTCTATCTCCCAGTTTCCCGGGAGGAAGACCCAGGAAACTTTAGTTTAACTAAACTTTAACTTTAGTTGTCACCAGACTCCAAATTGCAAGCCCTACCTCCAGGGGTAAAGACATGACAAAGGTAGCAATTCTATCTTGAAGACAGGAATACAATGCATTGTGTATCCACCCAGCGACATGAAAGAATTCTTTCCACCTTTGCACTCTCTAGCTTTGCAGTCCTTGCAGCAGGATGGCTGCGATGTGCATCACATTCAGGTTTAATGCTTATTCAATAACAAAATTGTTTTCTCTCTCTTCTTTCTTTGTGGGGAGGTGTTCTGGGTTGGGAGGAGATTTTGGTTTTGATTGTATTTTTCTAACACTCCTCACAGAATCACCCCAACCTCCACCCAGATCTGACCTCCTAGAAGTTATTTTTAAGTTATTTTTCATTGTAGTTCTCTTAAACTAAAACAGGGTACAATTATGGCTTTATGATGTGATTGGCCATTCGGACGGGGAGGGGCCTCACAACCCGCTCAGAGATCCTAAAAGAAAAGCTGGAACTTGGTCCTCTGAACGCAGCGTGGGGACAATCTCTTCCATCAGCCCCCACGCACCCCAAGGACCACAGATTCCAGCCAGGGAAACAGTCCCAGCAGGTGCCAGAGCCCCTGAGCTGGCTGACTCCCACCCTTAGCACTGACTGTGCCCTCGGCCAGGAAACACTCTGGCAGCTGCCCCTCTCTCTGGGTAACCCTTAGCAGAGCAGGAATCCTTTCTTACTCTGCCCAGGACGTTCCCCAACACAGAGAAGGCATGAATGAATGGAAACCTTTAACTCTTCCTCTTTTCCCTCAAGTCAATACTATCTCCACACTCTGTTTCAGCTGGAAACATTTGTTCCACCAGGAAATGTTTCTCAAACAGAGAGCTCTGTTTCAACTGTTGCAATGAAAACGTCCTTTCAGAAGGATGCTCATCAAACATTTCTGCTATCACACAGCCAGCAGAAACACAGGTGAAAAACATCCGCGTCTTAACCCTGCCGCTTGCTGTGATGTTTCCTCAGCGGAAACCTGTCTCTCCACAAGGCCCTCAGCCAGTTTTGTCACCTCTCCCGTCCTTTCCTCCCTGAGACCTGTCCATCTCTGTCTGTCCCTGACAGGGACATTGTCAAAGGCATCCCTGAGAGGAAATGCTCTGAAACTGATTTGTCCAGTCACCACCAGAGCGTGCTTTTTGCAGAGCCTAGTCTGAAGTGCGCTGGATGGATCTATCCATCCAGACTGTGGGCTGTCGTTAAATATTTCTGAGCACTAATGGAAATCTAGCTCTATTTACCCCATCGACTTGGCCTGGGTTACCAGAACGAGAACCCAGCCCAATGTGAATGCTTTGGGAAAGGACCCACCAGTCTGCACATCCAGTTTTTCACTGCTTAAGAACTATATGGCAGTGGTTCTCAAACCTTGGTGTGCATCAGAATACCCTGCAGAACTTGTTCCAACACAGGTTCCTGGGCCCCTGCCCTAGAATTATAAATCAGGAGGTGGGGGAAGGGCCTGGGGACGCTGCTTCCCCAAGCAGTTCCCAGGTGATAACTGAGGCTGCTGGTCCCAGGAGTACACTTGGAGCAGCTGAACACAGCACCTCAGTCACCAGCTGAATGACAGAGCTGGCTTCTTACCGAACTGGCCTAGCAGCATGGCCAAGCCCGGTGGTTCTCAAATCCAGTCCCCCTGGAACACTGGTATTCTACCACTGAATCAAAGCATGAGATTTCCCCTCAGTTTTCAAAGCAAACTAATAAACCTCTGGCACTAATGACTACTTGCTTCTGTTATAATCTAAAAGGACTTAATTTCTCAACAAATTATGTATTTTTGTTAATACTTCACTGATATATATAAAATAGATAAGCAACAAGGACCTACTACATAGCACAGGGAACTGTACTCAATATTTTGTAATCACCTATAAGGAAAAAGAATCTGAAAAAGCATATGTGTGTGTGTGTGTGTGTGTGTGTGTGTATGTATATATGTGTGTATATATGTATATGTGTGTGTGTATGTATGTGTGTGTGTGTATATACATAACTGAATCACTTTGCTGTACACCTGAAACTAACACAACATGGTAAATCAACTATACTTCAATTAAGAAAAACACTTGAGTTCAACCAATATGACATATGGTTGATAAGAAGTTGTAATGGCCTGGCTGACACAGCCAACACCACACGGAAGGACACCAAAATTCAGTGCACTTGGCCTCCAGCTCAAGTCCCACTTCGCCAAAGCATCTATCTCCTTTGACCACGGCAGCAGGATGTTCTAATCACTTAACATGTCCCGAGACCGCTGGACAAAAGAAGGGTTTTATTGCCCTCAAAACTCAATCTAGTGGACAAAATAAAATGGGCACACACGTTATACTATTTTTAACCAAGGCAATGTGTAACCTATTGCTAAGCTGTGTGGCATAAATATTATAGGCTTCAGACTTTCCACACGAGCAATTAGGCATCACAGAAATGGCTACATCCTCCCCATGCCTCTGCACTGGAGTCCTTTAGGATCCCCTACTCAAGCTAAAAGAACCATCGTAACGTTTGTCTTCCCACACTTTAATTTTTAAAACGTAACATGCATCTGTCCTTGGCAAGAGCATATAAATCCATGCTCCAACTATGAACACAAACATTCTGCCCACGTCCAGCGCAGAGCTTGTCCCTGTCCTGTGTGCCGTAGGTCACTCAGTCTGGTGCCAAGACAAAGAGCCTGGTGTCACATCCCCAACAAAGGGATATTTACCGGCTTGTGATTTTTCTTTCCTGACCTTTATCCCTTGAATGCGTAAGGTGGACAAGCAAGTGAAACCAGCAGATTAAAATATTCTATTTCATTAAAAAAAAAAGAAAAGAAAAGAAAAGGAAAACCTACTATGTTAGCTTTAAAGTGGGGGGTAGGGCCAGCACATCTGGATCCAATCATTATACAATTTCACATTCTCAGCATCTTCCCTCCCATAGGGAAGGCAGCAGAGCACAGGGACAGAGCACAGATGGAATCCCTGGACCCTGACCCAGGCTTTGCCACTAACCCAATGCATGACCTTGGACAGAGTCCATGACCTCCCTAGGGCTCAGTTTCCTAAAGAGTCTTCCTGGCCACAACACACCAGCGGTAACTAGTAATAGGATTCTATTGTTGATGAATCTGTAATGACCTTCACTTTTCCGCTTGATTTTATCTGCAAAGATTCCAATTCTCCTGGGAGGAGACAGAGCCATTGTTCCTTTCTCTCTGGGTCAGTCACTCCCCTTGCCCCTCCTCCCGGTCCTCCTCCCCTCTCCCTGGCAGTCTCTGCACTTCCCCACTTCAGCTTCTCCAAGAGGGGGCTGTGATAAGAAAGAATCCCCGGGAGAGCTTCCCAAATTGGCACTGACTCTCTCCAACTAATGTCTAGCACAGCAGGCCTTTAGTTCATCAAATAAGCTTCTAATTGTCTTTTTGGAAATGTGTGTGGACGCTTATTTGAAGCCATTTGGCAAATGCCTCGCAGGGTATTGTCTCTGACATCGTGCCTGGAGAAGGAGGATTAAGGAGCCTGGAGGAGCGTTAGAAAAACTGCACTCCATCTGATCCTGTCCTTGGATGGAGATTAAACAACTTTTTCAGGGACCCACCACTGGTATGATGCAAACTTCTGCAGTCTCCAAGAACTCAAAGGCGCTGACTTTGACATCTGGACCTAAGTCTCCTCCCAGGAACAGTGAGAAGGGGTCCTGACAGAGTTAATGGATGCCAAAGACTACGGCACACTTGAGTGGTCCCAGCAGTGCTCTCCTGTCCCCAGGTGTCATTCTTCCCAGATGCAACATTTAACAGGCTGGTGAGGGCCCTGACATCAGGTTAGAGACAGACCCTAAGAGTCAGTAAGGACCACAGTCAAGAGGATGTGTGATCACTCAATTTGGAGTCAGAAGCCTGAGGTCAAATCCCTGGCCTAGCATCTCTTCCAGTTCCTCAGAAGAGATGATCAGACCTTGTTACCACTACCTCCCGGGTGTAAAATGTTGACAGGTGTCCCTGCCCCCTAGGCAAACCCTGCCCCAAATTTATCGTGCATACACGTTTATCTCAGGATCTTATTAAAATGCTGATTCTGAGTCAGCAGGTCTGGATGGAGCCTGAGAGTTCCAGCGAGTTCCCTGGTGATGCTGAAGTTGCTGATCCTTGGAAGGATAGCAAGCTTTAGACAGCAAGGACAAAGAGATTTATGACCTCATCCAGGGTTTCTCAAATATCCCCAGTAAGAATCACCTTGGGGTAACTGTTACATACCCAGATTCTAGGGCCCCAACCCAGATGAGTGTAGGCCGGGTGAGCTGTCAATTTAGCAAGTACTCAGGTGAGTCTTATTATCAGAGAAGTTTGGGAACCCTGGTCTAGATCATCTGCATCTCTCATTTAAAGCTCCTACTCAGCCTGTGGCGGCCCTTGCTTCCTTTACCTTGTTCTCATCAGTTAACTTAAAATCTAGTAACATAGCTCCTGCTTCCGGGGGTTAGGGTTAGAGCACATTTAGAGCTGAAGGCCTTCCCAAACTTTTCCAAGTCTTGGCCCACCTGGAAAATGATCATCTTTGTCCAACCTGAGCTCTGGCGGCCCCTGCGGGACTGAGGTAGGGCAGGTGGCATCACTCTCTCGGCATACTTATGATCGTAACCATGCTCCCTGGCTAGAAAGCGCTGCTCCCACCTCAACTTCATTGGTCAACGAACAAAACCAACCAACACAGCCCTCCAATACATCCCCCCATTGTTCTTCAGATGATCCAACACAGAGGAGAAAAAACAAACATACCAAACTCCCATTCTGAGGTTGTCTACAAGAGCCAATGCAGCACAGAGGTGAGAAATACACACACATCTCCATTGACTCACCCTAACAAATTACAGCTAATTACCATGTGCCCAGGAGCATGCACAGTCTGCTTTGTATTTATTATCTCATTGAATCCTTGCAACAAATCACTGATTTGTCTGTTTTACTGAGGACACGGAAGCTTACAATGGTTAGAGGACTCCCCCAAGGTCACACTATGAATGGCGGTCACTGTATAAGAGGTTCCTACATGTAACCCTTTGCAACAATCAACCCTCTTCTGATTTGTTTTAATGCCTCCTGCTCACACATATACCCTCCCAAACTGTGCTTTCCATGAGATCAGGGCTCAGGTCTGCGCCGTATCCACCATGCTCCTCACAGACACTCAGAAAAAGATTTGCCAAACTGATGAATGACTTCAAAGCCAGGGTTCCTCCATGATAACAAGATGCCTCCACCCTACCAGGCTACAGGTGCATCTTGGTTTAAAAGACTCCCAACTGATAAAATACGAATTTATAAGACCTAAGCTGGAGGAAGGATACAGAGGCCCGAAGGATTCTTCTCCCACTTCAGCCATTCCACCCTCACATCTGGACAAGCCACTTGGCCTCTCAGTACCTTAGTTTCTCCGTCAGCATGGTGGTTTAATTCATCCCCAAAACCTTTGTGAACTCCCACCATGTACTAGATGTGGCACTAAGATGAAGATGATCAAGAAGAATGGGTGGGAGGTCAATCCCATCCCTCAGAGCCCTGTGCCACCTCCACTCCCCCCACCCCACTAAGCACCAACCTAGATAAAGCACACAGAATGCTTTTCAAACATGTATGGAACAGAGGCGGACCTAGGGGAGTAATTTGCATCACAAACGAAATCTTTAATTCGAAAACTAATTCACAAAAAGAATGGCTAAAGTGACAAGTTCCCCTGACACATTTTTTGAGTCAGGTTCATTTAAGTATTATTATGTACAGTAAATTTCACTCTTTTTAAGTGTATAGTTCTATCCATTTTGACAAACACCCGCAGTTCCTGCTGCAATGTTAAAAAATAGATTATTTATCTCTAACTTTTCAAGAATACATTATATAAAGTGATGAGGGCACGTATGGCCCAAAGACACAAAATTAATCTTAGCTCTTCTTTCTGAAAGTGAAGGTCCTCATTCTGCCAGAAGGAAGAACCTAGAAGTAAAAATCTTGTCGGGGGTGGGGTGGTAGGGTGGGATCAATTTGCAGATACATCTGCAAGGCAAGGAGCAGAGAGTACCAAGATCTATTGGTCAAGGCAGTTGAATTTCCTTTACTAATTGGAGAGTCCCTCCCCTCAACCCCACACCCTCTCATATGAAAGCATTTTACCAATTTTTTTAAATATACAAACAGAGCCCAAGAACACAAACCTATTTCTACCAAAGGTCATCCTTAACCACTTGTGCAGTTTAAAACCACAAAGCCTCGTTGAATTCCAAAAACCTCTAATAAATTTCACATTACTATCAATGCTCCAAAGGAATTTACCTGGACAAGGAAGATAACTTTTTGTTTTAAGACATATCTTAAAATGAATTACATGAGCTTATGTACAAAACGGAGGGGGATGATTGTTCAAAGAGAACTCTAACAATCTGTTAAAATTACATCCCTGCTGCAGAACAAGGTCCTAGTAACTCCAGACTACAAACAGCATTAGCCGGAAAATGGCAACAAATGCCAATGTTGATTGTTTGTAAACATAGATTGTTTTTAACCTTACTATGTAGCTAGCTTCTGGTAAAAAGCACAACTCTTTTCCAAGCCCTAGCTCAGTGGCACTCAAACCTCAGTATACCTAACAATCTTCTGATTACGAAAACTCCCTATTCTTGGACCCCACACAGACATACCAAATTAGAATATCTGGGGACTAGGCAGCTAGAGTATTTAATCTTATTCCTGGGTAATTCTGAGAGTACTGACCTAAGGACCACACTCTAGGAAATGCAACCCGCACTAAGAGAGCATGTGTTTTGTTATATAGTCACTAAAATAAAATTGAGTTGGAACTTCCCTGGTGGTCCAGCGGTCCGTGCTCCCAATGCAGCGGGCCCGGGTTCGATCCCTGGTCAGTGAACTAGATTCCGCATACCGCAACTAAAAATATCCCGCGTGGCCAAATAAATAATTTAAATAAATAAATATTTTTTAAAATAAAAATAAAGTCGGCTTGGTGAAGTAACTAACTTGGACACTGATCCTGAGTATGGGTTATAATCTATAGGCTAATGGCCAAGACTTAGAAATGTTGTCATTATTCAGAGAGATTATCATTGTACTATCAACAGATGAACTACACAGTGACAATCTTCTATTAATATTCACTTGCCAGTTCTAAATGTGGTCCCCAGACCAGCAGCTCAGAATTTTTGAGTCCCACCTGAGAAAGAAAATCTCTGGGGGTGGAGCCTAGGAATCCAGGTTTCAAAAGCTTCTCTAGGTGATTCTTTTGCACTGGGCATGCGCCATCAGATTTTAGTTCATGCAAATACATTTTATAACAATAAATACTTAATAGTCATAATTTTTTCTTGTCTGGTCCTCTTGCCAATTCTGTTTCTGCTTTGATAAAGCATGCAGTGTTTGTCATCACACGGCCTCAACTTATCTCCCACCTGTTCCCCACTGTGGTGCAAGGTGCATCTGTACAGCACAGAAAGTTCAAGACAGATTTATTTTTCATTAGCTGAGGGACACTGAGCACAGCCTGGCAGCTGACCCTCCCCATCAGTTTGGTGGCAGGGGTACCGTCTAAGAAGGCGACGCCCTCGGGCTCAAAGCACCCCAATTCCAGTGAGCACCTTCCCAGGATGCCTCCTAGGGCCTCCCATGCAAGCCACCAACAGAAAATCAAATGGGAACCTGGCAGTATTGGTGGGTTCCCCTGCAAAAAATATTATGTCCATGGTAGACTGCATTCATTCTCACATGTTGGAGTGCATCACAACCTCCAGAGGAAATGATAAAAATACAGATTCCTTGGTTGTAACCTCAGCTTCTGGTTCAGTAGTATTCCAGAAAGTCTCCTCAATCTGTATTTTTAACCAGTCTCCCAGGAGATTCTTATGCATATCAAGACTTGAGAAATCACCAGTGTTATGGGAGAAACCTAGGATACAGAGGAGAAAATCTGAGCTTGAATCAAACTTAGCCAGTATTTAGTGTGTAAACCTTGATGCACATCAATTTCCTCAAAGTAGAAATAATACCTGCCTGCCATGATCATTATGATGGCTAAAAACAGAGACAAGACCTTAGGAAAATGTAAAGTCCCAGGTGTAGGTCAGTGAAACTGGCAGGTGCAGAATTCAGCCACTAAAATGGACGAGGGTCCCTTAGCCTAAAGAGGTAACTTCAGTAACAAGCATTCCATGTCAGATGCTGATTCTGAGAAACAAGTCAGTTTGACCATCTATGTTATGCCTTGAATTGCGTCCCCTCAAAAAAGAAATGTTGGGGACTTCCCTGTCAGTCCAGTGGTTAAGACTCTGCACTTCTACTGCAGGGGGCGCGGGTTCGATCCCTGGTTGGGGAACTAAGATCCCACATGCCGCGTGGCGTGGCCCCCCCAAAAAAAGAAAGAAATGTTGGAGTCCTAACTTCCCAGTCTCTCAGAATGTGACCTTATTTGGAAATAGGGTTTTTACAGAGGTAATCAAGTTAAAATGAAGACATTACGGTGGGCCCTCACTTATCTATTGTGACTGGTGTCCTTATAAAAAGGGAAAATTTGGACACAGAAACAGACCTGCCTAGGGAGAAGATGGCCATCGACAATCCAAGGAGAGAGGCCTGGAACAGATGCTTCCTCACAGCTCTCAGTAGGAACCAACTCTTGCCAACACCTTGATCTCGAACTTCCAGCTTCCAGAACTGAGGCAGTAAAATTCTGCTGTTTAAGCCACCAGCCTGTGGTACTGTGATGCGGCAGCCCTAACAAACTCAATCTGTCAGGTTCCAATTCAGGAGCAAAGTGCCCCTCTCCGACTCCTTCTGTGAGGGACATTTGGCCACCTGATGCTTCTCAGATTCCACAGGGCTTGTTCTCATATCTTCATCAGATATGTTCATAAAACTGCACATACCCTATTTGTCAGGTCCAACAGAGAGCCAGCTCTGGGGGGACAGGGCATCACTACTGGTTCTGCCGTGCAGTCTGGAGCCTGTATCAACTGTCACAAACTCAGAGCTCTAACATATCTGCAAGTTCACCAGCAAGAGCCAGCAAGTGGTTTTTCATTCTTATAAAATTGTGCAAACCTGCCCTGCACAGCCAATCACTCTCCCTTTACCTCTGTCAGGGCAGCACCCGTGGCCAGCTTCTCGCTTCCAGCTGGTCTGAGAGCTGGTAGGTCACCCTCAACATGCAGGTACCAAGAGACCCTAATCAAGAGCGCCCATAAAAACCCTCAGGAGATGATTCTCTCAAACTGAGTTCAGCTTTCATTCTTGCCTAAGTAGTTCAAAACACACTAGGGACGTGCCCCCAAAGAGAATATAAAGCCCTTCCAAGATGCATTAAACCTGTAACCCTGCAGGGTCTTACTCAGTAACCAGAGGGAGTGTGAAAGAGAGAGGAGCAGACTGACCTGGTTGAAATGATTGTCCAGCATCAGGAAGGAGCCGTGTCTGTCCAGAGTGCAAGGCCGGCAAGCATCTCCCCTGCTGGGCAACTGTCCCCAGTGCCCTGGCTGATTTTACCCCCTACGCACCCTTCCTGGGCAACTTCTCCTAGGAGCCTCCCTAGGGAATTTAAAAAAAAAAACAGTACAGTGTCCAGGTCCCGCTCTCAGAGATTCCAAATCAGGGCGTGGTTTGGGAACCAACACAATCAGCAGGTTTAAGGAGCTTCCCTGGTGGTTCTGATGCACACCCACAGCCTAGAATCACAGTCATGAATTAAAGTCGGGGTCCCCCCAGACATCCCAGGAAAAGAAGAGAGTGCCCAGTGGTGGTCAGGAGAGTGGGACTCCAGTGCCAGCTTTGCCAAGTGGCTCCAGTCAGTCTCATCCTTCTGGGACTCAGTTCCTTCCCTGTCAAAGGGAGAGGCTGACCTAGAACCATTCAGGCTCCCTTTTTAAAGAAATAAAACACTGATGATAAAAATAAACAGGTCCCACAAAGACATCTACTCTTTCTTCCTGGATGTAGTAGACCCGACGGCTTTGTGGCTGCATGTCAGGCTGCCCGTGGCTGACATCTTACCCAGAGGGAGAGCTCCTTTAACCCCGAGGGAAGGGCCCAGGACTGACAGGTGCTGAGCCCAATGGAGAGCCCTTCAAAGAGAAAATTAGGCCTCTTAAAGTGCCCTCAGTGTAACCTCTCAAACCCAGGAATAATCTACACTCCCCTTGGAAGATGTACCACACATGATCTCAGGCCACACTCGGGAAATATCTCCACTTACATCAAACTAGGTCCCAGACACGGATGCCAAGTAATTCAACGGGCAGTCGTGAAGCATGCAAACAGAAAGAGAGGGGTCTTGATTTAAACACACAAAGTTTGGAGCCTGGGTGCTTGCGAGAGTAGTGCAGAGGGCAGCAAGGCACACTTCAGCCATCTGCAGGAATTCACTCAGCCAGGGCCTCAAACATCGTATGAGGAAAAGGAGACATCTCTCTGTGCGGTCAAGTGGACTCTGGGGACAAGTGATGCACCAACAATTCACCAGAACATTGAGGTCAGTGATAAACACTTAAGACAAGTGAACTTAACGTCTTCAACCCAGCGGCGAGTGACCAAGCAGACGTTTAAGAGCCCCTCTTCAGACATAAAAGCGAGAGGCAGCCATCTGTCTCTGTCTAGCTGTCCTCAGCAGGTGCCTTCCACCACTCAGCAAGTATTTAACAAGGACGGGCTTCATTCATTCAGTGCTTGAACCCCTAACTCTCAGCACATGACCTAAGAAACACTGCCCCCAAGGGACAACACTTTTCCACCTCAACATTACTCTCTTCCTTAGCTCCAATCTGGAAAACAATGACTTTACCTCGTGGAAGGCTAACTCTATAACCAGCAAGTTTTCTTCATCAATTACTCACATTAAAATTTTTTTGTTGAATGAACCTATCTATGAAACAGAATCAGACTCACAGACAGAGAATAGATTTGTGGTAGCCAAGTGGGAGAGGGGTAGGGGAGGGATGGATTGGGAGTTTGGGATTAGCAGATGCAAACTAGCATATATAAGATGGATAAACAACAAGGTCCTACTATATAGCACAGGGAACTATATTCAATATCCTGTGATAAACCATAATAGAAAAGAATATGAAAAAGAATGTATGTATATGTATAAATGAATCACTTTGCTGTACAGCAGAAATTAACACAGCATTGTAAAGCAACTATACTTCAATTAAACAAAAATTTTGTTGATTATCTATCATGTGCCAGACGTTGTTTTAGACACTTGGGGACACAAGTCCCAGGGATGTTTTCTCTCATGAGCTTACATTCTAGTGCTATGAGACAGACAATAAATGAATCATGTATGTAACACAGGCAGACCTCATGTTACTGCACCTCACTTTATCACGCTTTGCAGATACCATTGTTTTTACAAATTGAACGTCTGTGGCAACCCTGCGCCAAACAAGTCTGACAGGACCACTTTTCTATCAGCATTTGCTCATTTCCTGTCTCTGCATCACATTTTGGTAATTCTCACAATATTTCAAACTTTTTCAATATTATTATATTTGTTATGGTGATGTGCGATCAATGATCTTTGATGTGACAACTGTAACTGTTTTGGGGGCGCCACAAACTGCACCCATATAAGACGACGAACTTAATCAATAAATGCTTGTGTTCTGACTGCTACACTAACCTGCAGCTCCCTGTCTCTTTCCCTCTCCTCCAGCTTCCCTGTTCCCTGAGACACAATACTGAAATTAGGCCAATTAATAACCCTACAAAGGCCTCTAAGTGTCCAAGTGAAAGGAAGGGTCACACATCTCTCACTTTAAATCAGAAGCTAGAAATGATTAAGGTTAGTGAGGAAGGCATGTCAAAAGCCCAGACAGGCCAAAAGCTAGGTTTCTTGTGCCAAACAGCCAAGCTGTGAATGAATGCAAAGGGAAAGTTCTTAAAGAAAATTGAAAGTACTACTTCAGTGAACACACAAACGATACGAAAGGGAAACAGCTTTATTGCTGATATGGAGAAAGTTTTGTCGGTCTGGATAGAAGATCAAACCAGCCACAACATTCCTTTCAGCTAA
This sequence comes from Balaenoptera physalus, assembly GCF_965194825.1. Classification (NCBI taxonomy): domain Eukaryota; kingdom Metazoa; phylum Chordata; class Mammalia; order Artiodactyla; family Balaenopteridae; genus Balaenoptera; species Balaenoptera physalus. The sequence continues at coordinate 107,370,781 of NC_138883.1, read as the reverse complement.
AGCCTAATCCAAAGCAAGGCCCTAAGTCTCCTCAATTCTAGGAAGGCTGAAAGAGGTGAGGAAGCTACAGAAGAAAAGTGAAGCTAGCGGTGGTTGGTTAGTGAGGCTTAAGGAAAGAAGCCATCTCCATAACACAAAAGTGCAAGGCAAAGCAACAAGTGCTGATGTATTGGGTTGGCCAAAAAGTTCATTCGGGTTTTTCTGTAACATCTTGCGGAAAAATCCAAACGACCTTTTTGGCCAACCCACAGAACCTGCAGCAAGTTATCCAGAAGATCTAGCTAAGATCATTAACGAAGGAGGCTACACTAAACAACAGATTTTCAATGTAGATAAAACAGCCTTATACTGCAAGAAGATGCCATCTAAGACTTTTCATAGCTGGAGAGGAGAAGTCAATGCCTGGCTTCAAAGGACAGGCTGACTCTCTTGTTAGGGGCTAACGCGGCTGGTGACTTTAAATTGAAGCCAGTGCTCATTTATCATTCTGAAAATCCTAGGGCCCTTAAGAATTATGCTCAATCTACTCTGCCTGTGCTCTGTAAATGGAGCAACAAAGCCTGGATGACAGCACACTCAGTTTACAACATGGTTTACTGAATATTTTAAGCCCACTGTTGAGACCTACTGCTCAGAAAAAAAGATTTCTTTCCAAATACTACTGCTCATTGACGATGCACCTGGTCACCCAAGAGCTCTGACGGAGACATACAATGAGATGAATATTTTCCATGCCTGCTAACACAACATCCATTCTGCAGCCCATGGATCAAGGAGTCATTTCAACTTTCAGGTCTTATTCTTTAAGAAATACATTTTGGGGCTTCCCTGGTGTCGCAGTGGTTAAGAATCCGCCTGCTAATGCAGGGGACACGGGTTCGAGCCCTGGTCCGGGAAGATCCCACGTGCCACGGAGCAACTAAGCCCACGCGCCACAACTACTGAGCCTGCGCTCTGGAGCCCACAAGCCACAACTACTGAGCCCACGTGCCACAGCTACTGAAGCCCATGCACCTAGAGCCCATGCTCTGCAACAAGAGAAGCCACCACAATGAGAAGCCCGTGCCCCGCAACGAAGTGTAGCCCCCACTCGCTGCAACTAGAGAAAGCCCGCGTGCAGCAACAAAGACCCAACACAGCCAAAAATAAATAAATAAAATAAAATAAATTAAAAAAAAAATACATTTTGTAAGTCTGTAGCTGCCATAGACAGTGACTCCTCTGATAGATCTGGGCAAAGCAAATTGAAAACCTTCCAGAAAGGATTCACCAGTCTAGATACCATTAAGAACACTTATGATTCACGGTAAGACATCAAAATAACATTAACATGAATTTGGAAGACATTGATTCCAACCCTCATGGATGACTTTGAGGGGTTCAAGATTTCAGTGGAGGAAGTAACTGCGGATGTGGTGGCAAGAGCAAGAGGACTAGAATTAGAAGTGGAGTCTGAAGATGTGACTGAATTGCTGCAATCTCATGAGAAAATCTGAATGAATGAGGAATTGCTTCTTACACATGAGCAAAGAAGGTGGTTTCTTGAGATGGCATGTATTCCCAGCGAAGATGCCGTGACAATTACTGAAATGACAACAAAGGATTTAGAATATCACATAAACTTAGCTGATAAAGCAGCTGCAGGGTTTGTGAGAACTGACTCCAATTTTGAAACAAGTTTTACTGTGGGTAAAATGCTATCAAACAGCACGGCATGCGATAGAGAAATTGTTCGTGAAAGGAAGAGTCAATCAATGGGGCAACCTTCATAGCTGTCTTGTTTTAAGATGTGGCCACAAGCACCCCAACCTCCAGCCACCACCCCCCAAACTGGTCAGCAGCCATCAACATAGAGGCAAAACCCTCCACCAGCAAAAAGATCATGACTCTCTGAAGACTCAGAGGATGGTTAGCACTTTTTTGCAATTCAGTATTTTTTAATTAAGGTATGTACATTGTTTTTTTTAGACGTAATGCTATTGCACACTTTTAGTAGACTACAGTACAGTGTAAATATACACTGGAAAACAAAAAATACGTAGGACTCTATTCTGATATTCACTTTATTGCCGTGGTCTGGAACGGAAGCTACAATATCTCCCAAGTATGCTTGTATCAGGGAATAATAAATGATATGAAAACAAAGAAGAGGCTGAGAGCAGGGGCTGGGGGATGCCAGGCAGACCTCTAAGGAGGTGATACTGGAGCAGACTCCTAAGTCAAGTGAAGTGTGAGAGAAGAGCCCCCTCCTTCAGCAGCCAGGAGAGGGAGATCCAGCAGCAGAGCAGGAGCTGGAGCGGCCAGAGTGCAGGAGGAGAACCAGGTGAGGATTGCAGTGCAGAAGCCAAGCGAAGACAGCCAAAGAGAGAGCTGGCTAACTGCTGCCGAGAGGCTGCAGGTGATGACAACTAAGAGTTGGCCATTAGGTGTCACTGGTACCTGAAGAAGCATGGTTTTGGTGAAGGGGGGGTGGGGCAGAAGCCAAACTGGGGTGGGTTCAAGACAGAATGAGAGGGGAAATGGGGCAAAACGTATGACAGTTTTTTTTAGAAAATACTTACTCCAAGGGAGAATGAGGAATTGGAAGAACAGCCGACTAGGATATTGGGTTGAGAGTGTTTTGTGGTTGCTGCTTTCTCCCTTAAGACGAGAGATACTAGAGCATGTTTCTCATGGAGATGATCCATCAGAGGGAGAAAACTAATGATGCAGAAGGGAAAGGAGATTCGTGCATGAGTGAGAGCCTTGCATGCCAACAGGGAACGGGCTCCAGTTCACATGTGGTTCCAGTGCTGTGTGGTTACGGTGCAGGGAGGCTAGCAGATTTAGCATGAGGAGATGATGAAACTAGTTCCTAACTCTTTCTTTTTTCTCCATGAAATAAGCCAAGTCATCAGCTGAGAGTGGGGTGGGGACAGAAACATAGTGGGCTGGGCAGTGTCAAGAGTTGGCCTTGAGGTTTATGGTCATAAATCAAAAGCAAGACGATGCAGATGGCTGGTCTTCTCCAGCCAGGTTCATCAGCCTGAGGCAGGAGCACAGTGAGCAGAGGGTGGGGGTTTTCCCAGGAAAGTAAGACGAAGGGAGAAATGGTCAAAGAGGTTGAGGGTGTATGGAAGCACCTGGGGGTAGGGGTGGAGGGGAGAGTGGTAGGAGGTAATAAGTATGATGGACGATGAAGTGGAAGGGTCACCAGGTCAGAGCCCCATGTAGGGTGCAGGATAGGTGGAACAGGGTAATAACAGGAATAAGACAAAAGAGAAAAGGTGAGGGTCGGACTGGAATGCTTGTCAAGATTTTGGTGGAGGTACAGTTACTGGTAATGATAAGGTCCACAGCTGTGGCTGCAAGTTTAGTGGGTAATAAAATCAACTTAGTGGGTCATGACCAGCAATTTTTTTTAATGACACAGAATAAAAAGTATGCAACTACATTATACCTAGTAAGGGTAAACACTGTTTCGTGAAACTTGTTTCAGTTGTATGTGTATTTGCATTGGGTCTCACGTAAGATGTATTTCTCCTATGGATCGGGGTTAAAAAAAACTCCCAGGACACCAGGGCACGGTTTCTCTACCATGGCACTGCTTACATTTTAGCCCACGTGATTCTCTGTGGTGAGGGCTCTCTGGTGCACTGTACGGTGTTTAGCACCATCCCAGGCCTCCCCTCACTGGATGCCCGTAGCACCCCTAGACATTGCCAGATAGCCTCTGGGTGGCAAAACTGCTGAGAACCAGCAGCCTAGAAATAACCATGGGAGGGATGGCTGAAGTGGCGAGAGAAAAAGATAACTAAAAGAGAGTTGGTCAAAGGACTGAATCGGGGGGACAATCTATATAGATGTCCAAGTTACCAAAAATGTTGATGGGAGGAGGGACTGTGGGCCAGATGAACAAGATCTTCAAAGAATGAGGCAAAACAACTACTGAAGCCCGGGCGCCTAGAGCCCGTGCTCCACAACAAGAGAAGCCACCGCAATGAGAAGCCCGCGCACCGCAACGAAGAGTAGCCCCCGCTTGCCGCAACTAGAGAAAGCCCGCATGCAGCAACGAAGACCCAACGCAGCCAAAAATAAATAAATTAAATAAATTAATTAAAAAAAAAAAAAAAAGAATGAGGCAAAGTGACCCAGAGGGCTGTAGACGAATGTTCTCTACCCCGGCTACACATTAGAATTACCTGGAAAACTCACCCACCAATGCCCAGGCCCCACCCAGACCAACCAAATCAGAATCCCCAGGTGACCCCAGTGTGAAGCCAGTGTGGAGACCCCTACAGAAGATGCCCACTCTCCAAGGACCAGCTGAAGTATGACCTCCTTCATGAAAATTTCCCTCCTATTTCACTTCTTTCCATACACCCCACTCATCACAACGAATCTTGCTTTGCTTATAACTTACATGTGAAATCATCAGAAAAGAAGAAAGCCACTAAAATTAAGCAGCTAAAAACAGAACAAGTGTTTACCTGCTGAAGAATTTTAGAATTAGGAGATGCGCTAGCGGGGAGTCTTTCAGGGAAACTTCTTGAGCTTCAGGTCAGCCACTCCTCTGGAGGGCATCCAGACGAGTGAGGGTCCCCGAGCACAGCCCAGCACTTATGTGTCACTGATAAGCATTGTTAGAAATATGTCCCCTCTGGAGACACTGTAATAAACACTTGTTGAAATTAATGACTATTGTACTTCATCCCCACCCCACCCCAAATGCACCAATGACTAGATTACAACAATTTAAGCACCATTTATGATCTGATCACCATTTTCTTCGCAATACCCTTCACATGTAGCCAACTTTTTATTAAAAGCAATCAGTGACATCAAATCTTGAATATGTATATACGTATGATGAAAAACAAAAAGACAGGAACCAGAGACTAATAGTCTTCTCCGCTTTCCCATGAGAAACCATTACAGAATATTTCAAATATCCCTGAACTCTGACGTTCACTGTTGATTAACCACATACAACCATGTATGAAACATCACTACATCCCCAAACACCTACAAAAGATACAGAAAACAGTTAAGTAAAATAACTCAAATATTTCTTTTTCCCAGCTTGGTGAAACTGATAAAACTGAGTTAACTTGCCTTGATTGGCACCCTAACTTTCATCCATGAAAGGGCAGAGCACTGGCTAGACAAGAACACAAGAGCTGCAAAACAGAGGAAGCTGTTCCTCTACACCAGTGGTTTGCAAAGTGTGGTCCAGGACCAGCAAGGTCAGCATCACCTGGGAACCTGGTAAAAATGCAAATTATCAGTCCCCACCCAAGACTAACAGAATATGAAACTGTGGCCTAACAAAGTGGGTTTTAACAAGTCCTCCAGGTGATTCTGAGGCATTCTCTCCTGGAAACCACTGAATCTAAACCATGGTTTTCAAATTTGCAGCACAGCTCTGGCTTCCAGGGAGTTGAGACTCTGAGCCTCCCACTAGCATTCACAGAATCACGTGGTATGTACTTTTTAAAATGTGAACAGAGATTCCATTGCTTTTGAAAGTTTCATTTTTTTGTAGTGACTGCCAAGAACTGAAATACTATCAAGTTTCAAAAATCACATCAAGGGGCAGGATTGAAAATGGTACACAGGGAGAGCAATCAGCTAAGCTAAAGATAGTGCGGAAGGAGACCAGGGTTCAAATGACAGCAGAGTCATCTAACAGCAACTCTCTGGGGCTCAGGAAAAGCAAGTTTGAGGAGATGCTTCTCCTCTCTAGGAAGACTCTTCAGTTGCCCAGAAGACCTCCCCTCCACCTTCAGAATGGGATCAGAGAAAGTCAAGGAAAAGGAAACTGCTTGCTAAGAGCTTTCATGACCTCTTATTGTCACTCTCCTGGGAGACAGAGGTAAATAGCTCTTCCAGAAGCCATGGCTTATCCTGAAGGAATTTACTTAAACTTGGGAAATCTCAGAATTTTAGAAGATAATTAACTGAAAGTTTCCAAAGAGACAAGAGATTGCTGCAGAAGGCATCAGAGAAAACATGATATTGCCCAAATTTGTTTCTGAAATGGTTCCAGACAAATTTCCTATTCATTAACCAAATAATACTTTAAAGAGTTTTCATACAGAAAAGCCTGCAAGTTTGAGCAAGTAAACCATTCAAGGTGTATAGGGAGCAAGTTAATCACCCCTCTGCCCCGATGCTAATTTTAAACAATATTTAGTTTTATGTGTCCTTCCATATCTTTCTCCAAGGTCATACACCTAGGGCTTCTTTTTTAAATCGGAAATAGAATCATACTATTGATACATATGATACTCAGCAACTCGATTTTATTTACATGTAATGTATCATAGACATCTTTCACAAAACAATCCAGAGTAGCTGCACCCTATTTTATTCATCCTACTGATGGACATTCATGTTACTTCTAGTTTATTTACTGTAGTAATCCTGCAATAAACATCCTCACACACAGATCCCTACATGCTGATGTTTTTACTTCTGTAAGAAAGGATTCCAAATATGCAACTGCTGGTTCATATGGCATACACGTTCCAAATTTTCACCAAAACTGTCTGCTTTCCCTAAAGCCTGCACCAGTTCATACTCCCCCCAAGAGTCTGAGGGTTGCCCCCCAACCCACCTAATGGAGGATGTTACCAATCTTTACAACATGAATTAATTGAACAGAAAACTAATATCTCTTTGTTTTTTAATTTGCATTTCCCTGACCATTATGTACGTTGAGGATCTTTTCACATGTTTATGACCATTTGTACCTCTTATCTTAGGAATTGCCTGTTCACATCCTTTGTATATCTTTGATCATGCTGTCCTTCAAGTACTGTTTAATTTCACACTAATCCCCTCTCGCCCCCGGAATCTGTGAGATGTGTCAAGTATAAAAGAATATCACCCTCTAGGAACTCAGTGTGTGGGGTGAGGCCAGGGGATGATTTCTTAGCTTGAAGTACACGGTAAGCCCTCAAAAACAATTTCTGAATAAGTGATAGCAGGCTTAGAGAATTCTGTTTGTTAAGAGTGCAGCTAAAAGAGTAAAAAGGAAACACAAATATTCACTACTTGTTCTGCATATTCAGAACAGCATCACTTTGGCTGAAACTAAATTGTTGGTTAAGGGAGAAACAAAACCATGGTTTTGGCACTGACTCTGACAATGCACTGTGAAACGGGTGGCAAAAGAGCCCAGTCTTAATTCATAGCTCTGGGTGGTACATAAACAAAGGCTCTCAAAACCAAGTGACACCTGCCACTAAGCCACAGGCTGTTAATTTGGTCAATGGACAGGAGAAGCCTTCCTTAAACATTTTGTTCTTTTTCGGTTTTTTGTCTCCAACGCCATCCAAGATTTTTTAGCCTTTCAAAATCTCCTGCTTATTGGGGAAGGGGAGCGAGGAGGGCCTGCAGGGGGGTGTGACAGAGTTCAGATTCCTTAACTCTTTTAACTTTAGGCAAAACATCTGGTTATACCCAGCATCTATCCCCATTATTTGCAATAGTTCTGTTTGGCTTATGTCTTAACTAGTCTCCTTTTAAAATATAAAAGTAATAGGATTAAAAAGTTCTGGGGGAAAGTACTGTAATTAAAAAGGCACCAGTTGGGTATGGTAAGCTGTAATTCTGGTCCTGCTTATTAAGTTTTCCTTCTTGGCTTTAATTTTTTTTTGTACCCATAAAAATAACTTTGAATTATTTAACTCTTTTTTAGTACTTCCTGTATTGGCTAAACACCACCCCAAATCTCCAAGAAAACATTATGACTCAAAAGTTCTGGAGTAGTAATGTCACAGAACACAAGTTTTAGACACTGTCCCAAGAGTCAGGCATGCCACACACACACACACACACAGCCTGGTAACTTGTCAGGCAACTCTCCAAAATGAATAGGCATTTTCTCACCTCTTGAAGTTACAAAATCTTCTTAATAGGAAAAAAATTGCAGGAACTTTGATCAAGCCATGAGGTTATAATAAGAATCAGGCAAGAGGCAACAAAGCACAATTTATAACACTTTGTTAAGAGAGGCATAAAAAAATAAATAAATATTGAGGTAGTATACTTGGGAATGAAGACTGAAGGGTTTGTAATAAAACTTCTCTTTTTTAAATCTTTTATTTTAGCATTATTGAGAAAACTCTTTTAAGAATTTTATTATGTAATGTTTAGCACATGCACAAAAATATGTGACACACACACACACACACACACACATATATATATATATATATATAGTTATAAAGCACAATCCTAAGATGAATAAATACATCTTTAGATTTTTTTTTTTTTTCCTGAGCATAGTTGGTAAAGATTTAAATTGTTCATCACCTGTAACCATCCTTAACTGTTCTTAGGAACAAATGATCTGCTGGGAGCCAGGAGTGGAGGAATGGGGGAATCAGTATAATTTTGAGCTATAAAAGAAACTGGACTAAAGCAAATAAATAACACACACACACACCTATTTCCAAAACCTGACTTTGCTTAAAAATACTCTAGGGAACAGTGTTTGAAAAACCCTGAACAAGTAGATTTAACAGCAAGTGAATTCAAGACCCATATAAATAAACCTTTGCCTAGAAAGAATTTCCCCAATAACTAATTGAACAGGATCATTTTAAAAGTGCACCTTCCCTTTGGAGGTAGAAGCACAACATCAATGCCAAAAACAGAAACTCTAATAACTCTTTAGTATCTCCTTGATGACCTGAGTGGGTACAAAGGCAGAGAGAAACCAGTGACTTCCCCGATCTGAGGAGCCCTGTGTTTCTGGGATTCAAGGTACCACTTCTAAGACTGGGAACTTTACAAAAGGGATGGAGGCGTTCAGCAACTGATTTGATTCTCTCCTAAATTAATTATGCTAATTCTAGATAAATGTATCTTAGGCTCAGGGTGTTCTCCACAATTCTAGGGCTCAGTGAAAACAAAATTAGCATTCGTGCAGGTATCCCTCCTCCCTCAAGGCCATTTGTCTTGTCACACCACCGCACCTCCAGGGTTTTTGCATGGATATCCCAAATCAGCCAACAAGGAAGATAAAATCTTGGAAACCCAGTGGCTGACATTCCCACTAGAGGCATTTATTGAAGTGGACAGACGCAAAAGCAGCCTAATCCCTGACAACAAAGGGCACATCTCCGAGATGAAAGCCTCCCCCCACCCCCTACATCCCTTCTGTGATCCCCTGAAGCCTCTCCAATGACAAAGCCCCAAAGTGCTGACATGACCTCAATAGTATGGCATCATTTCTCTCGCCAAGGAGAAAGGCTGGCACGTTCCTGCCAGCGAACTGTAGGTCAGCCAACACGCCCTTCCCCTGCCCCTTCGCAAAGCAGAGATCACAATCTATTTCAAAAGTAAAGATTCCCCACCGCCCACTCCTGAGGAGCCGCCAACTCCAAGCTCTGGAGGAGGGAGGATAGCGCGCAACCTGACGAATGCCACAACTCAGCACCCCGGGTACTATCAGAAGCCAAAGTAAGTGGTACTAAGAGCACCAGGCTGCTTGTACATTTTGGGGGTCCAGTTCTCCGGAACATCATCCCTACTCTCCCGTCTTTAATTGTGTCTTGCACAACGCCAACACTTCAGCTCATTCCTCTCTCACTGTCTGGAAATAGCCAGAGGTTAGTTTTCACCACGAGACAGGGACTGTGAATCAATCTCCTTTCCCCAGGTCACCTGGGCTCATCACGGGCAGCAAAAATCCAAGTTTCCCCACGCGTCACCTGAAGCCCCAACTTCTGGAAACGCCCCGCCTTAACCTCGCCCCCACGAGCTGGCACCGCGGCGAGAGACGAGCACGCAGCCGCGGGCGCTGCTGCTGTCGCGGCCGCAGCCAGGGAGGCGAGAGGAGGCTCGGGCTGGTGTTCCGCCCCGGAGCCCCCGCAAGCCAGGCCGTCGGCCCCGACGCGAAAACCGGGCGCCTTCTCTCCGCGGGGAGTGAGATCCCGCGTTCTGCGGAGCGCCCAGGCGGATCCCCGCGCCGGCAAAACGCTCCGCACCGGTGCCCGGCCGGGGGGCGCGGCCAAGCGCACGGCTCCCGCGGAGCGTCCGGGCCGCCGCGGCGGCAGAAGAGGGGCGTGTTTCTTGCGCCTCGGGGCCCGACCGCCGTGTCTCGGCGGGACCGGGGAAGGAGGCGAGCGGAGCGCGCAGTCCCAGACGGCGGCTCTCGGCCCTCAACCCCGGCGGGCCGGCCTGGCGACGCGCTGCAGCCCGCGCGCCCTTGCGGGGACAGGCGCGGTGCGCGCCCTGCGGGGCCGCCTCCGTGCCGGCCTGGGCGCGCAAACTTTCCGAGCGAAAACCGCTCCAGCCTCTCCAGCGGGGGCGCCGCGCTCTCCCCCGGGCCCACCAACTGTTCGCCCCCTCCCCTCCGTAGCCAAGACCCACTGAAAATATGGCGCCCTCGAACGTCGTTCCTCGGTCCCCTCAGGGAATCCCGAAATGCCTGTCTCCAGGACCCCCGGCTCCCGGTGGGCGCGAAATTTCAGCTCCTGGGGCCGAGGAAGGAGAGGGCGCCCCTGGTCCAGCGCGAGGCCAGCGGCACTGAATCCCAATCCTCCCCTAGCTCTAGGTCCCTCAGCGGCCAGCAGTTTGCTAGTGGCGAGATTGCCAAGTAAAGGGGAATCGTGGAATCGGCAGGTCTGAGAGTCCGGGACTGGGAAAGGAGCTCCGCACCGGCCGGCTGTCTTTGCCTGGAGCCCGGCCGGAGACTTGTTTGCAAAGTGGCGCTGGAGTCGGGGAGAACAGTGCTGGAATGAAGCCGCTCCGCCCGCGCCAACTCTCCTGGCGCGGGGACCCGGCCGGGGCTGAGGGGACACTCCATGCAGGCGGGGCCGCTTTTCAAAGCCCAGTTACCGGAAACCCAGCGGGAGCCCCGGAGGGGACCGGCTGCCCACGGCTAGGAATCCGCTCTCGGGCGCCGGCTGCGAGGCTGTTTGCAAACCGCGGCGCCCGGGTCCAGTGCAGTGAAACATTCATGTGCGATAGACAGGTGCATTAATTTAATTTTATTTTTATTTTCTGCAAAAAAGCCCTCCTAGAACATCACATCTGGGAGCTTTGCGGGGTTTTTTGCATCACTCACGAGATGCAAAAGGAAGGAAAAAACCACCCACATTTTCCTTCTGTAGAGGGGAGGGAAAAGACACGAGAAATTCATGCAACGTGCATGCAGCTGGAGGAAGAGGAAAACCCGAGTGAGTCGTGAGCCTTACCGGCGGATGCATTTACTGTCTCACTGCAGAGCGCCTGCACCGGAGTGCAGCCGGCGACCCCCCGCGCGCCCGGCGACCGCTCCGCTCCCGCAGCCGCCTCAGCCGCTGCCGCCGCCGCTGGCTCCAGGCGCGGAACAAGAGCCGAGGGCGAGCGCGAGCGCACGGCCCGGCGCGCCGGGAGGGCAGGAAGCGCGTCATCACTCGGGGACGGCGCGGCTCCGCGCGGCTCCGGTCCGGCTGCGGTGCAGCGCGGCAGCCGGGCTGGGCCGGCACGAGCGCCCGCGGGGCCCTCCTGGGTATCTAGCTTGCTGTCCGGTGGTGGGAGGGTCCGCGAGGCAAGGCGACGCGCCGGCCGAGCTGTCGCAGAACTCGGGCTCTGCTATGCAAGGGGGGGAGGGGATGCACCGTCTTGGGGAATGGGGCCCCTAGGTCCGCAGAGCGCTTCCCCTGACCGCTGGCCCGCCGCTGGAGGAAGCGAGGTGCGGTTCCGACGGGAAGACCCTGGTGGGCTCTGGGGTCCTACTGCGACTCTGTCGGCGGGAACCCGAAGCGGGATTGTCCCTCTCTATAAATGTCGCACACGCCGACACCGAAACTCAGCTGGTCAGAGGTCATTTAGGGATTTAGAGAACGGCTTTAGGGATGAGGGGCATATTCTATTAAGTTAATAAGAAGAAATTTTTCTCCTGCCTACTGTGCCCTTAAATAAAGTCAATTGTATACCTTACAGTTACACAGCTCTTAGGAAATGGAGGATGACCTGAAACCATTTGAAGTTTAGGAAGCGAGGAGACAAATCACAAAACACTATGTATTATATGATCCCATTTTTAAAAACTACGATGTGTGGAGAGAGGCAGAAAAGGCTGAACACATAAACACTAAGATGTTAACTAGGTCTCAGTGACTGGTGAAATTGTGGGTGATTTTTCTTTTTCTGCTTAGTTATAGTTTCTGATTTTTCTGTAAGGAACACATTAGTAATTCAAAAAAAATTTTTTTTAATAAAAGATCTTGCATTTTTTTCCCATCCCAATATAAAATGACCAGAATTAACCCCTTTTCCCAAGAAATAGGTAGCAAATCTCTTTAGTTACTCATAAATGAAACTACTGCAACTTTTTAGTGTTTCTCAGAGCATGCAACTGCTATCCTTATGAAATGAAGATGATGTAAATTGAAACTATCTTGAAGAAGTCCATTGGGACATTGAATAAGCCTGGACACTCTATAAAAACAATAGCATGTTCTTGTCCCGGTTGATGGACTTGATTTTATCATGACCCCAGAGATCTTTATAACAGAGGATAGCTTTGTAACTTATTGCAGAGAATAAACTTTATAAATCAAAAAGCACGGTTAGAGAACCAATTAACAGGCAACTTGAGAAAGTTCTAAAAGTTGCAGCTCACTGACTGTTTCTAATTGCCCAGGAAAAATGGTTCTGTTCACCACAACTTTTTAAACATTCCCCAGTCTAACAATAACTGGTAGTGGCAAGAAGTCACCTCAGGGGATGATAAAAAGTAAATGTTTATTGATTTCTGTAAGAGATTGGTAATAAGCTCATTAAATTAATGCCACCTAAATTGTCCCTTGGTTTACTGACCATATTTTTATAGTTCACATGACAGGTTTATGTAAGAAGCTCTTCAAGACAAAGAGAAAAATTGATTGCAACTAAAGTCATTTTTCCTTTCCACTTAGTCCTCAGTTAATGGGGCCCAATGGCTTCGCATCAAGCATCTCAAAATTGGATTTTTCCCCAACTTGGATTTCAAGATTTTCCATCACTTAATTCACCATTCTCAAAGTATCCCATGCTCTTCCACTGCCTGCCAACGAGAAGCTGTTTAATATTAGAAGGTAAACTCCATGAGAGCAAGGATCTTACCTGTATCTCTGTGCCTAAAAGAGGGCCTGGCACTTAGTAGGTGCACAATAAATACTTGTTTCATGAAAATAGCACATTTGTTAACTACTTGGCTAGTTCCTGAGATATTGGAAAAATCTCTCCTGCTAGACTGTCAGTGTAATCCTGGGAAACTAACATCTTGTAGTTATACATAGCATTGGTTTAGTCCAGTAATTTTACTCTTTTCAAAATAGCAGCTAAGTCTGAGACATTCAGAGCAGTGAGGTGCAGGTGTCTGAATATCTATGCATTATGTATCTAATTAGCACTATTTTGTGGTTCTCAGAGATCAATCAAACCCTTTCCCCCAATGAGAACATCAGTCCTAGAATTCTTTGCTTTAGTCTGGGCTTCTAACCAACTGACTTTGAACACTTCACTTATTTTTATAGTGTCTCAGTTTCTCTAACCTCTCCTATGACCTCAAAGCCATTTACTATTTCTTTAGAAAAACCAACCTTAACCATTCTAATGCCTAGCAGTATATTTTTCAATAGCTACTCCAACAGAAGTAAAATTGATTTTACTAATAACCTACAGTAACTGCACTGAAATTGAGACTCCTTCTCTAGACCTTAAAAGATAGTTATTTCTAAATTTAGAGTCAGCTATTAGTAGTCTCTCTCTTTACTAGTTACAGTGATCATAATTCATTGTAGACCAGCAAAAAACCTGATCTAACAAGTTCGCATTTTTGGACTTTGTCTCCACCCAGCAGAGGAAAACATGGTGGCAGTTTATCTTGGAGTGTCTAGGGCCTGTGATAAAACTCATTCCGTTAAGCAGTTTACCAAGTCTTCGTATTGTCCCAGTTCCTGCCAAGCAGATCATTAGGAACTGAAAAAATATACATTTGTGTGACTAAAAAGTGCAGTATTGGGGGAAGTGAATCAAAGAGGTAGCTTCCAAGTCACTTACAAATATATCTGGAACTAAAACTTATTTTTTCCACAAGCTGGAGCGATAAAGACCAAACCAGACTTGCTTGGTGCTAGAGAACCAAATACTAAGAAATTGCTCTACTCACCCATTGCCCTATTAGCCTTAACCTCCTAACTTCCTGTTTGCACATGTATATACCTAAGCAAACCCAAGTGTGTCCATATTGAAGAGCGAAAAGAAATTCCACCAAATATTTTGTTCTACTTTTGTTTATAAGATCATATTTTGTGCTATATCTTCTGGGGCTTCCTTTATACAATACACCAACAGTTCATGATATTTTCCCCCCTTTCAAAATTGTCTTACCCACTCCCAGGAACAAGGTACACGTGAGAACTACGTTTTCTGAAAATTTCCTGTTACTCAGAACAGAAAACCAAATACTCGAGCTTCTATTCTCACTTGACATTTTTAGGTTTACAGAAATCTCTCCATCTGCTTTCTAATTATAAGTTCTAGGACAGAATACTATGTAATAATTATAGAGAGAATATTATCTGAGTTTCAGTAAAGCATGTAATTGATAAGTTACTTTTATTTTATTTGAAGGGCAGATATTTGACATTTTGTCAGAATTAATATGTTTTAGTTTTGTAGCTACCTCTAAGCATGGGGCCTCACCTTATTCCTGACATTCAGTATGAAGTGGTAGATGCAGATTTAAATGTCTTCTTTTAGAAGAGGAAATTACTCACATGGATTCAGGAAACAATTGTTATTATTGTACCCAACACAGGACATGCTTGAGATTAATTTTTCTTTTCCTATGGTATATAAAAACACACCACTGAAGGTTCTTTAAATGTCTCTGAAGAACATGCTGTCTAGAAGAATTCCAATAATTATGATTTTAAATTGGATTTATCTTTAATCCAAATCACATGGTTAACATCAGCACTATGTGAGGCAGGATCTTTCTCTTTTGGTTGCTTGATAACTGAGTTGAGAAGACTTGTTTGGGATTATTATACTTTGGTTAAAAACATTTTAAAATATTTTTATTGTGGATTATCAAAAGTCTTTTACTATTAAATATCTAACTTTTAAGTCTCCCTGGTCATTTGGGATTTTTTTAATGCCGTATATATATATATATATATATATATACACATACATATATATATGTGTATATATATATATATATGTATATATGTATATATATATAAACATATTTTCATGAAATGTTCTCTAATACCAAGGTATTGTAGAAAGACTTTTAAACTAAAAAAAAAATTTTTTTGTTTTAATCTGTGATCATACTTAATTTCCCCTCTATCACTAAAATATGTTGAATAAGAATGGCTTCTTTGACTCTGGAGATGTATTTACTTATATGTGCCACAAAATTCTTTTAAAACATTTTGTTTAGACATCAGACCAACTTTAATTTTAAAATAATATGTTTATTGTCATGTAAGAAATATCATTCTAAATCAACCTCAAATGGAATAGATTTGTTCTAAACAAATAAGATGATTAAATCATGCCTAAGTCATTAATTGTTTTTATTACATAATTGAAAGTGATAAACTGAAATATAGTTAATGTAGGTAGAAATTACTTATTTTTAATGTAACTTCAGAGAGGTAAGTGATGGCTTTGTGTCTACATCAAAGACAAAATAAATATATCCAGCACAATTGTTACTTGCCTATTTCTTTAAACCAATTTTTTTTTTAATTTTTATTTATTTATTTATTTTTTATTTATTTATGGCTGTGTTGGGTCTTCGTTTCTGTGCGAGGGCTTTCTCTAGTTGTGGCAAGTGGGGACCACTCTTCATCGCGGTGCGCAGGCCTCTCACTATCGCGCCCTCTCTTGTTGCAGAGCACAGGCTCTAGACGCGCAGGCTCAGTAATTGTGGCTCACAGGCCTAGTTGCTCTGCAGCATGTGGGATCTTCCCAGACCAGGGCTCGAACCCGTGTCCCCTGCATTGGCAGGCAGATTCTCAACCACTGCGCCACCAGGGAAGCCCCTTTAAACCAATTTAACAAATATTTATTGGGTTAGTGCCAGGACTCAGTATGAACATAACACTCTCCCTCCCAGCTGTGCAGAATCCAACAGAACAAAATACAACCCTTGCCTTTCAGGAAGGTTGGAAAGATTAGAGAGTACACACCAGATATTCAAATTGATCCTGTTGATAAGAGGTCTTTAAAGGTCTCTTTTAATCAGTCACTTCCCTCAGAGTTTCAGGAACCTAAGGTTTAGAATGCACCCAAAAAAGACGTTCTTTCCTGACAAGACCAGTCCTGGGCACAAAGGATTAGCTGTGGTCCTTGTAGTCCTATGTTCTGTTGCCCAGAGCAGCTCAAAGCAGATGTCTTAGGATGTCAACCTGGCCTCATTTAGTGTTCATCTGAACCTTTAAGATCAACTAAAATGCAGGAGTTCTGATGAACTGATCCATACATCATTTGCCTCACCATGTTTAATATACTTTTACTTCCTGCCAGATCCATCTCCTAGAGTTTTGTCAGGTTAAGAAGCTTTAATTGTTCTCACTTTGCCTCAAAAGGTGATTCCACTGAGATTTATCTGGCTTTTAGCATTATCATATTACTCTATCTTTATTTTGATAAACTCAGAATTTTCAGCATTAGAACCACCTTTGCAAAGACTGCAAAGTTGGCATAATACAGAGTCGTGTACAGGGTTAGTGAGTTGGAAGAGAGCTGGAAAGAGAAGGAAAAAGAAGGAAATATCCATTCAGACAATTTGTAATGCATCAGCTCTTAACATTACTCTTTAAATATTTCCCCAGTGCAATAAGAATAATATGAAAACAAAAACCTCCAGCATCAACTCAATTAGCTTAATTTTTTCTACCCAAAGGTGAAATAGAAATAAGAGGATAACATTTCATCTTCCCTAATATCAGAAAGATTATGTGCAAAAACATCATTTTGGTCTCCTATGAAATTAAGTGGTTTTAATCTTTTTTTTAATGTATTAATATATGGCTCAGAACCACAAGGCCACTATGGAAATATAGGGCTCTTTACAATAATCAGTGGGATGAAATGGTATTTTAATGTCATTTACCTCTCTAATTCCACTCCATGCCATTCTAACTTTTATTAATGATCCTTATTGCTGTAGTAGTTAAGTACAGAGTACCCAACATAGAAACTTTCTGCATTCACTGGGCTTCAAACATACTGATGCATCTCTTTCTTCATTATCCATATCACTTGGCACAGCTAAATAGAAATCTTAATTAACCATAAAGACAGTCAAAATTAGATAATGGTTATTCTGAGGTTCCTTCTTTTATGCTTAAAATTAAAAATAAAGTATTAATGAAATTTTGTTAAACCCTATCATTTTGATGATAAGTGTCTGACTCATCTTTTTGTCTCCTAAGACCCAGCGCCCATAGCAGCAGCCCCTGAGTATATGTTTATTAAATAAATTTCTCTACTGTTATTTAGATAAATTAACTCTTTCAGCTGAATGTGGCCCACAGATGCCCAGTTTACAACCAATAAATGACTAGGGCATTGGGAGGAATACAACTAAACTCATGAGGGCCAAGTCTGTAAAAACTAATGTATCTCCTTTTGTAATGTCTGCATCCTCTCTTCAAGAAATTATTTGAATAGTCTTCCTTCCAACCCTGTCTCCCAGTCACCTAGTTCCTCTCGTCAGAGGCAATCATTTTTACCAGTTTCTTGGGTATCCTTTCAGGATATACAAGCATAAACATATGTTCACTTTTTTTCCACAAATGGTAGTATGCTATTCTGCTACTTGCTTTCTTTGTTATTCTTTGTAGGTAGAGTTTTTTTTCTTATTTTAATACAGTATTATGAAAATCTCAAAACATGTAGCAAAAGTAGAGAGCATTGCATAATGAACCCCATGTACTTCAACACCCAATTTCAACCATCTCAAGATATTACCACTTGCTTTGTCTATCTTTTATTCGTATGTGTGTATTTTAAAGGAAATCTCAGACGTCGTGTCATTTCATCACTACTCCCTAAATACATACTACTCTCTAAATCATATGGACATTTTCTTATGTAAGTACAATGTCATTATCCCATGTAGTAAAATTAATTCCTTGGTATCATCTAGTGCCCAGTCTATACTCAGGTTTCCTTAATTGTCTTTAAAATGACAAACAGGGTCTTCCCTGGCGGTCCAGTGGTTAAGACTCTGTGCTTCCATTGCAGGGGGCGCGGGTTTGATACCTGGTCTGGGAGCTAAGATCCCACATGCCTCACAGCCAAAAGAAAAAAAGACAAACATTAGGTTTGTTTTCTGTATTTCTTAAGCCTCTTTTCATCTTGACATCTGTCCATCCTTATTTTTCTGATAAGTTGATTTGAAGACAACTTCTCACTGTCCTGGAGAATGTTCCACACTCTGGATCTACCTGTTACTCCTTTGTGGTGTTGTTTATCTTGGTCCTCTATCCCCCTATTTCTTGTAAACTGGAAGTTGTTTCCATCAGCTTAATTAGGTTCCGGTTTAAATTTGGGGCAAGCAGACTTCATAGCTGGTACTGCATGTCTCATACTGCATCACACAAGGGGGCACATAATGTCAAGCTGTCCACATTTCAGTGAAGCTGAGATTGACCAGTGGATTCAGGACGTGCCATCCTGATCCCGATGTTGTAACGTTCCCACAAGTCTTTTATCAAGGATTTCTCCATTGATGACTGTTGCCTGAATTGATGATTCATTAAAGGCTGCAAAATGGGAGTATCCTAGTTCTAGGAGTTTTGTGTGGTGAAAAGTACCTTCTTTACCGGAAAAGATTCACAAGATGTTAGAATTCATTGTGAATTGGAAAATTTACAACGAAGTTCATGGAAATACATGATCATAAGAATCAGCACTGAGAAGTTTCCAAATCCCTCTAAATTCCATTCAAATGAAAATTAAAAACCTGTAGCTTCAAAATCTTTGTTAGTTTTTAAGGTTTAAAAAGTCTAGGTCCATTTAGGAGGAACTGGTCTTGTCACTTGGGCCGAGGGCGGGGGAGTGTTCCACAGTTATATAACATTATAAATATAATCTACTGGGAATGTCTCCCATATGCGTTAGAGAGCTCATCATATCTATAGAAAGAGTATTCTCACCCAATCTGAAATTAATTATAGAGTTATTCCCTTTATAGAATGTTAGAAAGATGGAAACAATCCTCTCTGGGGAGGAAATCTCCAGGGAGATGAATATTTCCAGAACTGCAGACAAGGCCAAGCAGAGAACTACTGTGTGGCTTCGTGAGGCCAGAGACAGGGAGGATTTCCAAGCATTGGCATTTCTCTAAAACGAGGGTTGTCTGTCATCCAAACCTAGACTCAATAGGCTTGTCATTCAAATGCCTAGGCCCCGCTCCAAGAGATCCAGATTTACTAAGTTTCTTCCTTTAAAAGCTTCCCAGGTGAAAATGATGCAGTGGATCCAGAGACCACCTTCGGGGAAAACCCCACAAAAAGTACTGAGGGCTCTGAGTCTCACACCTGTGCCCACTGAACATTGCCTAGTAGACCTGATGCACTGTACCACTATGTGGCTCTGAAGTGTTTCCTTAAGAATTATAGTTCATTACACTACGCTGTGAAGATGCATGCATTTCTCTATACCCTTTGTGCAAGTTAAAGAGAGCCCTCTTAGCAATGCGCATCAGTGCATCCTGCAGCAGTGGCTGATACCGGCCAAACAGGACTCTGCTTGCCTGAGTTGAGTGTGTGCTGCAATGACTGCTTTTACTCCACGTGCCCCCCTTTCTGCCATCCTTTTTGTGCTGGAGAAGTTTTTTTGTTTTGTTTTGTTTTGTTGCTGGAGAAGTTTTGACCCCCAATGTCTGATAAAATGTGTCAGTGGTAGTGCAAGACCCATCATGGAGGAGCAAAGGCAGAGCCAATGTGGGAGTGAGAACTTAAGCTGTCGAGGGGCTCAAGGCCCTCCTGGGAAGTGGCCGAGGAAATAGAGGGTAAAGAGCGGTGGGCAATTACAGATTGGTGAAGAGAGATTTTCTGGAAGGAGAAAGGTATTGAGGCGTGTAGCAACAGCATGGATGGGCCAGCAAGAAACTAGGAAGGGAGGCTTGAGGCTTCAGAGGAGGTTGGAAGAGAAGTGAGCAGAGCCCACCAGTGCGTGAGGTTGGGGACTTCCATCTCCATGGGGACTCTGCAATAACCACATTCATCACTGAGTTAGTGAGACAACCTCACCCCAGTCCCCCCCACCATTTCCCCACAAAACAGCTTACTTCTGTACTGAGCTTTGGGCTGGATAATGAACCATTTAAGAAGGAAAACCTCCAAAGTGTCAAAGATGGGGACTTCCTGGTGGTCCAGTGGGTAACACTCTGAACTCCCAATGCAGGGGACCCGGGTTCGATCCCTGGTCAGGGAACTAGGTCCCGCATGCATGCCTCAACTAAAGATCACGTGTGCCACAACTAAGACCTGGTGCAGTCAAAATAAACAAATATTTTGTAACAAAAAAAAAAAAAAGTCTCAAAAATGTGAGTGTGTCCATGCCTGCTACTTTCATGCTCTCTGTAGAGACACTGAAGGGGCTTGGAAGAGCGGTTTCCCCTAGAATGGGATAGGGTAACTGAACAAAGCCATGGAGGAGGGCTGGAGAGAAAAACTGTGCAGGATGGAATACTTTTGTTTGTTTCTAGAGTGTATTGAGGAGCTCGGGTTCTAGGGAAGCGAGCTAAGGCTAGAAGAACCACTGCAATGACTCAGTCGCAAAGAACTGGGAGAGTGTCCCAGGTCAGAAGAGTCAAGGGGCAAAGGATAGGTTGGAGCAAGAGATGCAGAGGCCTGGGATCAGAAAGAAGCTAAGCTCTGGCCTACTCGAGTGATCTGAATAGGACGTGATATGGAATGGATGGGATGCCTGGGTTCCCTCGAAATATGTATGCTTCAAGAGACAAAGGACAAAAAAACAGAGAGAGAGATGTTTTAATTCATCAAAACACTTCATTATTAAGAACTTCTTAGCAAACAGTGCTGCATCACTCAATTAGATGTACTTGTAGTATCTAGTGCTATGGCAGGCACATGGAAATCTCCCAGTAACTTTTTTGAATGAATAAGCAAATAATGGGTGGGATTCAATCCAAATGATGTTTTACGTCAAACAAAATAAATGGACTCTTTGAAGCACAGACAACTCTAGCGCCATCCCACCACCAATGTTGCCACTGTGGTTTTCAGCATAGCACTATACTTGACTCATATTCACATCTCTGTCTTATCCACCAGATCAAGCTTCCTGATGGCTTGGTTCCTGAGGGATAATGTTTTACTCATCTTCAAGCCCTCAGTTCTTATAAGGGTACTTAGGACAAAGTAAGGGCTGAGCAAACATCTGTTGAAGGAGTGACTGGAGGAATGAACAGCTAGTAACTTACCAAAGGACTCGGATCTTTAATATTGACTCAGTTCAGTGTCATCTAAGCTGCCCTTTCTGTTACCCCCTACAATGCACCTTACGTGTTTGTAGAAGTGACTTACATGGAGGGGGAAAAAAATGAGCTGGAAGGTTCTGGAAGAAAAGGAGACCCTTAGCAGGCCATGCTGTCATTTGGAAGACAGCAAGCACTACTACAGACTACAGTTATGGTTTACCAAATAACCCTGACAGAGGCTGGATATCACCAGTGTGGTCTGGTGTTGACTCTGTTTTCCTACCCATACGTTCTTTGTTGTTTTTTGAGAACAGACTCAAAAACCATTTCTCATTTTTGCAAAATGAGCATAGCTGGGGCTGGCCATTCCTTCTGAAGAGACTGTGGCCTCCCACATGGCCACAAACAGACCCGCAAGTGATGAAATGTGAAATTACTTGCAAGCTGAGGGCCATCATTTCTAGTCCCATTTCTTGACTGACAGTTGTTTAGATTAAGGCCAAAGATGTTTGTCTGACTTTAATTCTTCTGCAGGTGATGACCTATTTCAGGGGTTCTGTTTTCTGCCTTACCTGGATCTAGTCACAGTTACACAAGATCAGTCCTGTCAAAAGTAACCACTTCCAAAGTGGGGGAGGTTCACTGAGGAGGAGAATGAGAATTGAAATGGGAATCAGGAAACCTAGGTGGCTCCACGGTAGATATGTAAGCTTGGACATGTCCCTCCACTTTTCACATTAGAGTATTCTTCTTTGTAAATTGAGCTGGTTGAGTCCAATAATCCATAATTCCACTTCTAGCTTTCTGTCATTTCTCCACACATCTATAAAACATATAATCAGTGCCATTCACTTGACACTTACAATCTATTGCCTTGTACTGTGGTTAATGCACATGTCTTGTTCCCTCAATGAGAGCGTAAGCTCCTTAATGGCTGAGATGCACCTTTTATTTTGTGGGGGTTGCCGTGGTGCATCCACTGGGGCACTTCTTTCCCCAGTTGCTGGAAGTGTTGGTGGCTGATAGCTCTCATCTTAGTCCCTCTCCACCCCTCCCAGTATGAGGGAAGTGTGTGTGTGTGTGTGCGTGTGTGTGTATGTGTGTGTGTGTGTATGTGTGTGTGTGTATGTGTGTGTATGTGTATGTGTGTGTGTGTGTGTATGTGTATGTGTGTGTGTGTATGTGTGTGTGTGTGTGTGTGTGTGTGTGTGTGTGTGTGTGTGTGTATAGGGAAGAGAAGATAGCCAGTATCCAACAACTGGATGGTTGATGTAGGGGGACCAGTAATAATGGCCAAGGGGGGACAACTCTGAAGACCTGCCCCAGCAGCAGAGTATCCCTGCAGATCCCTGAGGTCTTTTTGTGACTGCAATGCAGTCCAGCCTCTTCCTCCATCTATCCTGCTGTCTTCACTCCCTCACAGGTGTGGTTCCTAAAAGCATTTCCCAGTCGACCTCCTGCATACAAATCTGAGTCTCAGAGTCTGCTTTCTGGGTGTTGTAACTATGTTCTTGGCTACCTTCCCGTCTCCTCCCATGTACCCACCACACCCCCTGTGCAAGGTGGGTTAAAATGAACTGGAGTCCACAGGGGCCACAGCAGGGAGGGAGAGAAGCCCATGCTGGGAGAAGCCCTGTTCTTTGTCTCCACAAATACTGAAACTGACAATGTTTCTC
Organism: Balaenoptera physalus; assembly: GCF_965194825.1. Classification (NCBI taxonomy): domain Eukaryota; kingdom Metazoa; phylum Chordata; class Mammalia; order Artiodactyla; family Balaenopteridae; genus Balaenoptera; species Balaenoptera physalus. The sequence continues at coordinate 107,347,666 of NC_138883.1, read as the reverse complement.
CCAGGGTCCAAATCTCCACAAGCAAAGCCAAGAACAGACGAAATGCTCTCCGCGGGTAAGGCACCGGGAGTGATTTGTTTCTGCTCATCTCTTTTCTCGTGTATGTCTAATTCCTGGCAACAGCTAGAGTGGAGTAACTGGGTCCTACATAACTTGACTAAGACCAACCGAATATTTAAAAGTTGGCCGGGCTCCTTGTGCTTCTAAAGCCAGAGAAAAAACCTTGGTTTTCAAACTGCTTCCTCTTCCAAATGAAAACCAGGAGGAAACTGATCACACAGGGATGGTCTGGCATCCATCAGTATAGATGGTGTCAAGGTGTTTAGCAAAGCTGGCTGTTCCCTCCCAAAATAAAAGAGAAAATTGCTTTAGGCAACCCCTTGGCTCCCCACATATTCTAATACATTTACTTTGTTGCTCATATGAGCACATTGTGTCATTTTTAACTAGGTTAATTCAGAATCTACGCACACAGACACACGCACACATCTTAACTTGTGGAACCAACCGACTGCATTATATCATCTTGTGTTCACATAAACCTTTCAAACGAATACTTGCTTTTAATATGCAATATCATTTCCTTTCTGCTGTACGTTTTCCTTGGATAGCCAGGAGTATCTGCGCCTGATTTTTTACCCTTGCTTTTTTGGTTTGAATCTCAGACATTTGATATGATTTATAGAAGCACAATCCTTTGAAATGATAAGACAATGAACTGCAGATTTGGGGCATATTTAAATAATTCAAACATTGTCTGAGACGTTGCGGCTCCAAGAGGAAAGAAGAACAGTCGACACCAGAAAATTTCCTGCTGGAATTCTGCCAAGGAATTGCTGGCCGTCCTGGGGAGGTCCGTCATTATGGGACTTTGCTGTTTGTAAATTTAATAAACGGCTCACATCTGCTTATAATATTATGGAAGTCTATGCTAGCAGTACTTCTTCCATAAAGCACATGGTTTGTTTTAGAAATCGATCGATGCTTTCTGTTTGTGGGATTTGTCAGGGCGTACTGGGGAAACGCAACACCTGTATTTACACGTGAGAGTCTAGGCCACTGCATCCGTGTCCTGCTTGTGTCTGAATCACAGCGTGACACAGCTGGAACTTTGGGAATCATCTAGTCCTTCCCCAGCACGTACGACCGAGGCCTAGAAGAGGGGAGGGACTTGAGGGCAGTTCACCCAGAGTTAGTGACAGAGTCAGGGCTCAGAGGGTCTCAGAACCCTCCCTCCATCCCTTCCTCTCTCGCTCCCTCCCTCTACCTCCTTCCCTCCTTCTTTCCTTCTTTCTTGCTTCTTTTTCATGGGCTCGGCTTACTTATACTCATTTGGGGCACGTTCGAAGCATCCTTGGTCTGGGCGTGGTCCCCCTCACATCTGATCCCCATGCACTGCTTCCTCCTTCCCATACAGGCAACCCCTCTGATGTGTTTCATGTGCATCGTTTTCATTTTTATGAATCTTGAAAAATGTCTATTCCTCCTCCCCGCTAGACACTGTGCTTTGAGATCCTCCCATGTCGTTCCATGTGTGTGTTATGTGTATGCATTACGTGTGAGAACTCAGTGTGCTGCAGAGCCCTCCAGGGCCACAGATTTTCCTGCTATGTCACCCTGCCTCCCTGTCACTTTGTCCCACCGTGGTTCTATGACGGCAAGTCTCGGCTCACTTGCTCTCTCTCAAGCAAGAAACACACACCCCTCCCTTGTATAAAACTTATAAGTCAGAACAAGTCCAAGGAATATAAACGATTTAGCAGTGGCTTCAGTAACCTTTCACCTCTAGATAAATTACTGGTATGATTTAATACAATACAGACGGAAAGTATTCAAAAGCTGTTTTTATGCGATCAAAACGGGCAGAGTGCTTTTAAAATGTTTTCCCAGCACTAACTTCAGTTCTCAAGAGAAAAATATCTTCATTGTTAAAAAAAAGAAAAGAAAAGAACTTTGGCAGGAGGATGGGGGGAATGGGACCATTTCTCTGAAGGGCAATTCTACAATATGTATCCAAAGCCTTTGATCTACTAATTGCACCTCTAGGAATTTATCATAAGGCAATAATAAGGAGTGGGTACAAAGATTCATCAAAGAATATTCCTTGCAGTATTACTTATAATTGTGAAAAAACTGGAATCAATATCAATGTGCCACAACAAACGATAACTTATTCTACTGATTAATATAGTCTACTAATGAATTCATTCAACACATATTTATTGAGTTAATGCTGTGTGCCAGGCACGGTGCTAAAGGCTGGGGATATAAGGATGATCAAAATAGACAGGGTTCCATCCTGGAAAACACTGAGCCAATTGACCTGATGCACTGGGAAAACTCAGATAGAATAAATGATAAGAGCAGGTTACAAGAAAAAATATTATTATTACAATGTGCAAAGTTTCATTTTTAGATTTATAATCTCAGAAAACTATTCAAAAAAGAGCAAAGGTATTCCCATAAGTTAAGTACAAAATAACAGATGTGATTTTTTTAAAAAATAATTACTCAAGGCAGCACCCTGTCAGCAGAGCAGCCAGATGCACCCTTGGAGGCAGTGATGACGCCCAGAGGCTGTTGTCCTTGGGGCAGGTTAGCACCGACTCCATCATTATGAGCCAAATAAGCCTTGGTCCACTGAGCTGGGAGCTGGAAGGTCTGAGTTCCACTAGGACATTGTGAGGGCAAAGACAATCTTCCGTCTGTTTGTGACTCCATTTTCTACCTATAAAATGAAGGTGCTGGACTTGGGGGTCCCCTCTAGTCCCCTTCAGTCCTAAAGCTCTTCCTTTTCTCATGATCGTATTCCACATACTGTCATTTTCCTATTTTTTTCCCCCCGTATTGTGACGTGTTTGTGTTTTTTTAACTCTCTGAGTGACTGAATTGGGTCACTGCTCCAGAAATCCAATTGTCAGTGTGTCACCTGTGGAAATGACTGGAAATACGTGATTGCCCATGCTGAGAGCAGCAAAGCTGGGCTGTGCCCGTATGTCCTTAGGGTTTTCTTCTCCAAATTGCGTGTGTCACTAATAAACAGTAAAACTGATTCTGCCAATCACACACTGAACAGTCGAGATTTTTATTTTATATCCCGCATACTCTTCTTATTAAAAATGTTTACTTATAAAGTTAATTTTCTTCTAAAACTAGATGAACAATTTTCTCCTTCTTATTTTAGAATTTGCAAGTCGAATGCTATTTCACAGTAAGAGCATAGTATTTCATCAAAACCCACAGAAACATTTATCATCTTCCTTTATAATACAATTATTTTAAAACACACTCTCCAATGGCCACTGTGCAATGATTAGACTTTGAACTGTTAAAAATCAAACGTAGTTGCATTTTAGGAGATGGACAATATGTAGGAGGGTTTGGAGCAATTGACATATCTGCTGGAAATGTCTGATGGGCACTTGTCAGGGTGATATTTCACACTCTCCTTTGCTGTCCAACCTTTGCCTAGTATTTCTGGACATCTTTCCATTCATAATTTTAACCAGTACAATATTTGGTTACACATATTATGTATATTAACTCATTTTTTCTTGAAGTGTAGTCTGCAGAACTTTGACAGTCAAAACAACTCATTATCCTTATTAAAAACATAGATTCCTGGACTCAATCCTAGATCTACTAAGTCAGAATCTCTGGGGCTGAGGCCTTGGGATCTGAATTTGAGACTAGCCTCCTTCCTCCAAGTGACTCTTACGTGCACTAAAATTTGAGAACCCCTGAACTTTATTATTTTATAATTAAAATTAGCCACTCTCAAGTATTTTGTCTTCTCACTTATAATCCCATTTTCCTTTGGTCCAATATATCATAATTCCCAAGATGTACCCTTGAAACGGTCTTCACAATCAACCTTTCCTCCTGGAAAATTGGCGATTAACTTCCTCTCTGAATGTGTTTGTGGCTGTAACTAGTTTTATCCAGGAAGATCCCAGGACAGGATCTCATTTCTGTCCACTGTTACTATTTGGAATTGATTTTAAAGACACTAAGGTTCTTATGAAGACAAAGCTGACTTTATTCTGTTGTAGACTCTGGAATTAGAATGTAGTTTTTTTATGTCAGAAAGAAAGAAAATGACTCTGCTCTTCATTCCCCTTCAAGTGCTTCTCCAGTATATCCCAGCAGCTCTAACTCCAAGTGGGGTGTGCCCCCAACCAACACCAGACTGCCTGAATCCTATTTATGGAAAGAACGTAGAAGAGAGAAAAGACAGCAACAAGACCTCAAGCCAAAGAACAGATTTTAAAATTTTTCTTTTAAAAAACAAATACTTAATGTAAAATATCCTGGTCTTCCCTCTCTCACCCCAATCTCCCAACTCTCTACTCTGGGAATAAGTTTGGTGGTTAGAACCTAGAGGTTAATTTTCTGACCAAATCTGTGTCATTATTAGTCACATATTCAGGTGACTTTCTGTAATAGTTACCTGTAGTTATGTAACAAGTCATCCCAGGTTTGGTGGGTTAAACTATAAATATTGATTACCTCACAGTTCCTGTAGGTCAGGCATCCAGGAGCAGCTGACCTGTGTGTCTGGCTCAAGGCCTCTCATGAGGTGGCAGCCAAGATGTCAGCCAGAGCCACAGGCTGACACCGGGCTTGACTGTGGCTGAGGATCTGCTTCCAAAGTGGTTCATTCACATGCTTGGCAAGTGAGTCCTGGTTGTTGGCAGGAGGCCTCAGTTCCTTCCCATGTGGACCTCTCCATAGGACTGCGTGAGTGTCCTATGGCAGCTGGCTTCTCCCAGAGGGAGTGACTCCAGGGAGCAAGACAGAAGCCACAATGCCTTTTAGAACCTAACTTCCCTGGCAGTCCAGTGGTTAAGACTCCACGCTTCTACTGCAGGGGGCGCGGGCTCGATCCCTGGTAGGGGAACTAAGATCCCACCTGCCATGTGGCACGGCCAGAAAATTAAAAAAAAAATAAATAAAGAACCTTACTTCTGAAGTCATACTTCATCATTTCCGCACTCCCCTATTCCGTGCGGGAAAAGTACGAACACTAGAAATAAAAGAATGGGAAGGGAAAGGCTCCTTTGTTGCACGAGGTTAGTGCTGGGCCAGGAAACAAGTAAGAAGGGCCTATTTAGAGAGGCGTGAAGGGAACATCAGGGACATAGAGGCGCTTTGGAAGTTTTTTTCAGTTTCTGGTTCTCAATTTTTTGGTCCAAGGTGGTTCAGTGGTTTTTTTCTAACCTTTTACCAACAGTCACACTAGAATGCTATTGGGGTATTTAAAAAAAGAGGAAAGTCAAGTCAAGAAAAGTTACCTCTTTTTTTTCACCCCTGTGGCAAAAGGCTGCTGGCAAAAGGGAAAATTAAAGGTTTTTATTTCTGCAGAGAAATACATTTCACATGTAAAAATGCAATAGTATATCCAGTATACAAGTACCTGGGTTTGAATAAATAATCTAGGCTTGCCTGAATATTTTATTGTTCAAGATTGAGTAGTTGTGAAACCAATTTTCCTGGAGTCTTTTTGGAATTGGAAGCCTAGGAGGCAGAGATTATCATACTGAAAATATATTTTGAAGTGGATCAGAATTATATTTGTAAGTTTTCCTCAACTCTGGGCATCTAGGCTTTTAATAAACTATTTACTTTAGCTGAGAAATAACATGGGAGGAAAGGAAACCTGGAGCAGAGCTCTATAGAGTGGAGTTTTAATCTGAGGTGGCCCCTGACACTATGTATGACACCCTGGGCCTCGCTCCTCCTGTAGGAATGCATGGGTGATAATGGTTTTCTTCTTCTATATTGAGTAAGAGTAATAATAGCAAAGGGTGCCATTACTCCTGAATAGCTTACCCAAAGATTAAAGAATGGGCTTACCCAAAGATTTAAGGCTCTGGAGGGAATCAGTAGATGAGGACAAAGAAGTGGTGGGAAGGAAATAAGAGAGGATTATAAAGATGTTCCAGCCACCGGCTGTGAGTAAGCAGCTAACTCTGGGAGGTGAGACCATGGAAAGAGCCAAAGAAGGCCGCTTTCCTCTTATCGGCATGGTGATGACCACACACCAAGGGGGGACAATCAAAAGGAATAATGTACAAAGCAATTACAACTCCCTTTGGAAGCCTGCATTTCTTCACCCATGTCTGTGGTCACTGTAAGGTTTATCACATAGTTTTATAAAAAGTTGCTCAGTTGGTCGGTAAAATATCCACTGTAGTTTAGTTTCTTTCCATAGCAGAATTTAATAAAAGTTTAGAGGTATTAAAGTAAATCTCAGGTTTTCACATGAGGTCATTCTTAGTTCAATCTATTCCTAGAACAGATTTCTGACATACAAAAACAATCTTTCATTTGTTAGCTACCCATCTGAGACCTTTGTGGTACACTTCACCTTCTGATTCTATTTATCTATGCATTTAAAAAAATCACTGAGCAGTTAGGGGCAAATTTTGATTAAAAGTACTGAAGTTTTAATACATAGTCTTTTTGTGTATGTCTGATACAAATCGTGAGAGAGATCTAAAGCAAAATATAATGGGAAAACAGGAGCCCGACTCTGCCCTTGTGGAACTCAGGTGTAATGAAAGTGCCCGGACTTAGCATCAGGAAACCTCTCTTTGAAAACCCTCTCTACCACCTTGAACCAATCACTTAACCTTTCTGAGCTTCAGCTCCTCAACTTAAAAATGGAATTAAAACATCTACCTGGGGCTTCCCTGGTGGCGCAGTGGTTGAGAATCTGCCTGCCAATGCAGGGGACACGGGTTCGAGCCCTGGTCTGGGAAGATCCCACATGCCGCAGAGCAACTGGGCCCATGAGCCACAACTACTGAGCCTGCGCGTCTGGAGCCTGTGCTCTGCAAGGGGAGAGGCCGCGACAGTGACAGGCCCGCGCACCACGATGAAGAGTGGCCCCCACTTGCCGCAACTAGAGAAAGCCCTCACACAGAAACGAAGACCCAACACAGCCAAAAATAAATAAATAAATTTAAAAAAAAAAAAAAGGAAAAAACTCAACTATATGCTATAGAAAAAAAAAAAAAAAAAAAAGAATCAGAAGAATAGACCTGGCTCCGACACTTTTTAACTGTGTAAACTTGGGCAAAATATTTACCCTGAATCTTTAGTTTCCTCATCTGTAAATTGCAACTGGTAATAGATGTCACATCCTATGCACATTTTTTGTTGTTGTTGTTCTTTTTCAGTATTTTTAAAATTAATTAATTAATTTTTATTTTTGGCTGCATTGGGTCTTCGTTCTTCGTTGCTGCGCAGCCTTTCTCTAGTTGCAGCGAGCAGGGGCTACTCTTTGTTTTGGTGCGCGGGCTTCTCATTGCGGTGTCTTCTCTTGTTGAGGAGCACGGGCTCTAGGCGTGCGGGCTTCAGTAGTTGTGGCTCGCAGGCTCTAGAGCACAGGCTCCGTAGTTGTGGTGCACGGGCTTAGTTGCTCCGCGACATGTGGGATCTTCCCAGACCAGGGCTCGAACCCGTGTCCCCTGCATTGGCAGCTGGATTCTTAACCACTGTGCCACCAGGGAAGCCCCTTTTTGTTGTTGTTGTCCTATGCACATTTAACGTATAGGAATTCAAGGCTACAATTGGCACTAAGAGAAGTTTACTTATTGTGTGGGCCCTGGTTGTATTTGTCCTCAGCTTCATTCCTCACTTTTTATCGGCTCTATGTCTTTGGCAAGGGGACTGACTCCCACGGGCTGCAGCTGACTCCCTCATACGCTGGCTGGCAGCTGTGTTCCACCAATGAGAGGAGCTACTAGGACACTACAGGGCAGGAAGAAGGAGAGACCAGGGCATTTCTCCCTCTCCTTCTCTTCTTGGGTGGCATCTCCTATATGGTTCCACTTCCTGCTAAGCTGGCCCACCTTGTTCCAGTTTAACTCCAGTGATCCCAGCCCCTGGGCCCTGGTTACACCTCCTCTTTCTGTTTTCCTCCGTCCAAGGGGTGGTAGAGGCTTCCAGAAATTGGGAACCTCTTGGAGGCTTCACTGTCTTTTGTTTGGTTTCTCAACTCTCATCTTCTGAGCATTTCTATCACCTATGTAACTAATTCCCTATATTTAAGCCCCTCTATTTGAATACCTAGAGTGGTTTCTCTTTTCCTGGTGAAATTCTGACTATTGCAACTAAACACTTGGCAAAAGACAGAGGGAGAGAATAAGAATCTAAACAGGTTGGGCAACTCCACTAGCCATTCGTCTCAACGAGCCAGTGCCCTCGAGTGAGGGTGAGTGGGAGACATGAGCCCTTCAGTCAGGCTCCGGTCCTTAGCCGCCCCCATTGGGCTTAAAGTTGTAGAGGGTTTTGGTACATCCAGGCCTCTAAAGGCAAGCTAACTTATTTATATAGACACCAAACCATGTGTTCCATACTTTGTGGTCGGGAGATGTTAAGCAGATGTGATTTGTCCTTTCCTGATGACTACAGATCACCACCCTCCCTGCCCCCACTGCCATGCAAGATAAAGCTCTGCTGAGAATCACAGGACAACATGAGGATCAAATAAAATAGTGTGAGTGAAAGCTCATTATAAACTGTAAAGTTTAAAACAAATATAGGGCATTATTATTACTTATATTCCAAGGCCAGGTCTTCCAGGAAAAATGCAACTTAACACCACCTTTTTATGGGACTTAAGAAATTACTTTGGAGATTGTTCTAGGGTCCTTCATTGTTTTAAAGAAATGTTCTACAGGGGAGACAAGGAGAAGGCATTTAACCTAAGTTAACAGTTTTGAGACAAAAAAAACCAAAGGGGCTTCCCTGGTGGCACAGTGGTTAAGAATCCGCCTGCCAATACAAGGGACATGGGTTCGATCCCTGGTCTGGGAAGATCCCACATGCTGCAGAGCAACTGGGCCCATGAGCCACAACTACTGCGCCCGCGTGCCCCGACTACTGAAGCCTGCGTGCCTAGAGCCCATGCTCCGCAACAAGAGAAGCCTGCGCACCACAACAAAGAGTAGCCCCCGCTCACTGCAACTAGAGAAAGCCCGCGCGCAGCAACGAAGACCCAATGCAGACAAAAAAAAAAAAAAAATCTAAGAGTGATGTTCTTTTCTCTTCTATAAAATTCATTGGAATTTACAGAATCATTCAAAGGTCACATTGCTCTTTGTCTTGGAGGTGAAATTGGTTTAGGGATAAGTATGAAATTTTTGCCTTTACCTTGCTAAGTGCTCAATGCCAAATGAATGTTTCTTAGTATTTTCTTACATCGTCCTTCTCCAATTAACCCTAAACTTAAATTAGAAAAGGAAAAGAAGTTTAAATTCCATTTTCCTCTTTTCCAAGTCAGAAAGGTGACTTTTGACAACCACAGGATTTTCACATTCCTGCACTAAATCATAAATTATACTAATGTGAACTAGACCCCTACAAATTACAGATCTCATGGGCACCTGTTTTGAACAAGTAAACATTTTTTCCTAAGTTTTTGTTCAAATCTTTAAATTGCTTTACTGGCTTCTCTTTTAGGGCCAAAGACTGAACCTTCTTTTTGATTCTAAGAGGTAATGAAGCTAATGAAACATTCATCCAAGCTGGCCTGTCGGTTACTAATTTCCATTTTACAGAATAATAATGATGACAATAAGCCCCATAAGATTGCTGTCTTGGCTTTCTTAAATTAGAATTGAGAAGGAGTTGCTACCCAAACATCATAAAATTTGTTCCCGGGATGCTGCATGTGAAAAATTTGTCTCTCTGGTGACACATACCCAGCTGGACCCAGAGAGTGATGAAATACCCTTCTTCTTGCCTGATCTTTGTTTTGGCTGCTAACTCAGCAATAGATCTGAATTTCTGTGTAGGTTTTCAGCTTTTAGATTATTCCAAGCGTCTCCAAAAATGTGATAAAGAGCTTCAAATCAATTTTTTGAATAGTCTGAAATGCAGTTTTTTCAATTGAGACAAGCATTGATGGATGTTGCTAGATTCCTGCCAGCGTGTGGGGGGATGGGGAGGGCAGTAGGGTGGGGCTGGGGAGGGATGGAGAAGGATGGCGAGGGACAAGAGGGATTTGTTCTACGTTACACAGGGCTGAAGTCTTATAGTACATGCCATGTAATCAGGCTAAGGACAAATAATCCCCATGAATAAATTTACAGCGAATTGACCTACATTTCACATTAGATAAAGCACACTTAAGCCATTAAATGAATTTCTCCCTCTGGTTCATTAGTTATCAGCATGCTCTGATCCTTTATCCATTTGTCATATAACTCAAGAAAGCTGAATATGGGAGAAAGAAACTAAATCATTGCATCCAACCCTTTACCCGGCCAGGACATGTTCCCCATAGAGGAATTATTACAATGTTGAGGATTGATTGGTTCTCCTCTTGATCTTGGCTAAAAGACCGAGAAGCTACCCTTGACGTATTGGCCTTATGGCACTCTGCTAAGCACTGCGCACGTTAGCAATGATGTGCGCATGCTCGCATTTACCCCGGAGTTCTAGTGCTAAGAGCTGAGATTCAGCATTTTGAGAGCCCTTGAGAATGGATCTAGTGACAATCCTGAGCATCAGAGTTGATGATTAAAGAGGTTGGCCTTAAAAAATTCTCACTTAAAGCTCAAACACCTTCTCTTTCCTCTCTGAAGCTATTCATTGAGTAAAGGTGGTGTAGAGAGGAACAATGTAGGGCTGCCTTGGGTAATATTTACCACACCAAGTGGACCTATTTTTTTTTTTAATTGAAGTATAGCTGATTTACAATATTGTATTAGTTTCAGGTGTACAGCAAAGTGATTCAGTTATACATATATATGTATATATCCATATTCTTTTTTTCGATTCTTTTCCATTATAGGTTATTACAAGATACTGAATATAGTTCCCTGTGCTATACAGTAAATCCTTGTCGTTTATCTATTTTATATATGGTAGTGTGCATCTGTTAATCCCATGCTCCCTATTTATAACCCCCCGCTTCCTCTTCAGTAACCGTAAGTTTGTTTTCTATGTCTGTAAGTCTGTTTATGTTTTGTAACTAAGTTCACTTGTACTATTTTTTAGATTCCACATATAAGTGATATCATATAATATTTGTCTTTGTCTGACTTACTTCACTTAGTATGATAATCTCTAGGTCCATCCATGTTGCTACAAATGGCATTATTTCATTCTTTTTTATATGAGTAATTTCCATATATATATATATATATATATATTCTCACATCTTCTTCATCCATTCATCTGTTGATGGACACTTAGGTGGCTTCCATGTCTTGTCTATTGTAAATAGTGCTACTATGAACATTGGGGGCATAGTATCTTTTCGAATTAGAGCTTTTGCCCTTTCTGGATATATACCCAGGAGTGGGATTGCTGGATCATATGGTAACTCTATTTTTAGTCTTCTAAGGAACCTCTGTACTGTTCTCCATAGTGGCTGCACCAATTTACATTCCCATCAACAGTGTAGGAGGGGTCCAAGTGGACATATCTTTTTTTAAGTGGCCTTATTTTATTTTATTATTTTTTTTACATCTTTATTGGAGTATAATTGCTTTACAATGTTGTGTTAGTTTCTGCTGTACAACAAAGTGAATCAGCTATGTATACGTATATCCCCATATCCCCTCCCTCTTGAGCCTCCCTCCCACCCTCCCTATCCCACATCTCTAGGTCAGCAAGTGGACTTATTTTTAAACAGCATTATCCTTCTTGGTGAGGAACTCATGGTATTTCATGAAGTTGCTGGTCTGGCTTTGGAAAGTCTGAGAGACAAATCAACACGAACATTAGCAGCTGAGGGCATACATACATACATACAGTAATGCTCTAGGGTAGAGACAGGAGCTCTGCAAAGAGAAAAACAGGAAACCAACATAAACAAGACTCATTATGTGTCATCAGTGGCTGCCCTCAGAGTTCATGGGATCTTAGTTGTCATTAGTTAGAGGTATAAACAATGGAAGGAAGGAGGTACAGCGGGAAGACCAAACCTATGATATTTGTCCATAATTTTAGCTGCTACTGTAAGAGGTACATAGGCAAAGTAGAGCATGTTCAGAAGTGACTAATACAAGAGATGCCATATAAAAATTTGATTCTATTTAAATAACATAGGCTAAGACAAGTCTGGAGCTGGGGAATAGAGATACAGAGATGAATGACACCCTCCCTGCCCTGAAGGAGATCACAGCTACTAATGGCTGAAAAAACTGAAGATTGGTAGTTAGGTAAAAGGAAGACCCTAGGTGCTCAAATTCTTGAAAAATCATCGTCTAGAAGAGGGATTAGTCCTGTTCTCTGTGATACTAAGGGTAGAATTAAATCCACTGGGTGGACGGGACTTCCCTGGCAGTCCAGTGGTTAGGGTGCTTCCACTGCTAGGGACACGCGTTTGATCCCTGGTTGGGGAACTTGGATCCTGCATGCTGCGTGGTACAGCCGAAAAAAAAAAAAAAAAAAAAAACAATAGGTGAAAGTTCATTTTAGCTCAGTATGACAATATCAGGTTGACATTTTTAACAGTGAGGGGTATCTAAAGGGATAACAGCCTGAAGAAATTGTGAGGTCCAGGTTCTTACGTGTTTTAGAATAGGCCTGATGATCTGTTGGCAGGAATGTAGGGGTAGTGAAGGTACTCATTCACTATTTACCCTACTATGAACCAGTACACCAGGTACCCTACTATGTCCCAAATTTTATGGATATACTGGTGAACAAAACCAAAGACCCTTTTCTCAAGGAACTTGTGCCTAGTGGGAAGAGACAAATATGAGTTGAATAATCACAAAAATACATGTAGAACTGTAACTGGGAAAAGCATTTGGATGGAAAGGCACATGGCATTACAAGAGCAGGTAAAAGAGTGCTTGGCCTTGTTGGGAAGGTCAGGGAAGAATCTGATGAGAAACTCTCAACTGAGCTGAGATCCAAAGGGTGAGTGGGGGTAGAGAAGGTCAGTTCAGGAAGGAGAACAGATGGTGCAAGGTCCTATGGTGGGAAGAAACCACTCAGATGATGCAGTTTCTTGATGACCTTTAAGGTCCGTTTCTTTTTAAAAAATTTATTTATTTATTGAATGGGTAATATGTTTTGAAATTTTGAAACAAAATTCAAAAGTAGGAAAGGGGGGTCTTCCCTACTGGTGCAGTCGTTAAGAATGCGCTTGCCAATGAAGCGGACATGGGTTCGAGCCCTGGTCCAGGAAGATGCCACATGCCACAGAGCAACTAAGCCCGTGCGCCACAACTATTGAGCCTGCACTTTAGAGCCCGTGAGCCACAACTACAGAGCCTGTGAGCCACAACTACTGAGCCCGTGTGCCACAACTACTGAAGCCCACGTGCCTAGAGCCCGTGCTCTGCAACAAGAGAAGCCACCGCAATGAGAAGCACGCACGCTGCAACAAAGAGTAGCCCCCGCACGCCGCAACTAGAGAAAGCCCGCACACGGCAACGAAGACCCAACGCAGCCATAAATAAATAAATAAATAATTTTTTTTTAAAAAGTAGGAAAGGGTATGGAGTGAAAATAAGTCTCTCTTTCTGCTCTTGACTTGCCAGAGACAGTAACTGTCACAGGTTTTTCTGATCCTTCTGGAGGTATTAGACGCATCAACCAATATTCCCTTTTTTTGCCTCCACAAAGTTGTAGCTCTCTATACACCATTCAGCATCTTGCTTTATTCTCCAAATAGATCTTGAGGCTTGAGAGAGCCTCCTTTAGAGCTACTTTGCAGTTTTTTTTAGTAGCCATTTTTACAGCAATCCATCAAAGGAAGTACCATAGGTTGTTTAACCTCTTCTTTACTGAACCCATTTGGGAAGATGGCAAGCAATGTAGCAATCAATATTCTTGTATGTACATAATTTTGCACATTTTTACTATATTCGTAATGCAGATTTTTGTTTTATTGCTTAAAAAATCTTTCATTTCTCTTCCAATGACAAAAGTAATACATGCTTATAGGGAAATATTTAAACATTGCAGAAATACGTCACGCAGAATGTGAAAGTACCCAAGAATTCCACCCTCCATAAATAACCACTATGATTATTAGCTTTCCTAGATGATTTCTAATCTAGAGTAACTGAAAAAGGGACATGGCACAAAGATCAGATAGTAGATGCCAGAAAATCTCTGTGTTTTGGGGTGCCTATGGGAGACAAGTTGCCAGATAGGACTGATGCATTCCTCTATAATATTAAGGGTTTGTAATCTGGCTGGGCTCCATGGATGGCTTTGGAATGAGGATTAATTTATCAACATAGGTGATTTTCCAAAGAAGAGGTTTATAGCTTTCATCAGATTCTCAAAGGGATGTATGACCATTAAAAGTGAAGAGCGTCCCCCAGTAGAGAGAGGCCATCGGGTAAGTTTCATTCTTGCTTAAGAACGATGTTAATCTTGGCAGGGGACTCTTCTAAGAGTTCCTAAATTCTTAGAGAATCTGGACAAATTATTTAGCCTCATCTATAAAATAGGGATAATAATAATTGTAATTCTTAGGGTGACTGTGAGGATGAAATAAGTTAATGTTTATAAGCACTTAGAAAAGTCTCTGTCAAATAACAAGACTTACATACATGTTCATAAATCAACTTTAGTTCCCATGTCCCCTGCCTTCCCAACCTCAACAAGAAAACCAAGGTCCGCAAGTAAAGAACAGCAGACTGTCGACAAGCAGCCTAGACCTCCTGAATAATTTCTACTACCGAATCTTCCCCAGGGCAGCATGCTATCCCTATCCAGGGATCAAAATGTATCTAGGTCATCTGAGGAAGTAGCTAGGCAAGAGGGCGTTGAAGCACTGCGATAAAACTCGATGTTAATTTTGCAGCTAGTAAGGATAGTCTTTTACCATAAAAATGCAAATTATGTGGGATAGATATAGACATACGTATACACATGCATTCATAGCTATGCCATTTTTCCATAAGAAATTATTTAATTTTCAGCTGAGGGAATTTTTCTTTTTCTTGAAGAGCAAGAGAATAAACTACCTCTAAATTAAAATATCTGAAAACTCACAGGATACGGAACCAGCAAGAATTATGATCGCTTCACTCTTTCCTCACCACTACTGCCTTGACAAAAAAATAAATAAAACACACACACACAGATATAGGTATTATTTTACTTACAGAATAATGCAGTTGAATTGTGTTGTCTAGAAGGCACTTTAAATATTCCAGAGGCTTGAGGACTGTTGAAAAAGCACCTGCACACTGGAATCCCAGATCCTTTCCTTTTCTCCTTCTGTCTCACGATGCAGTGCAGTAGGGTCCCAGCCTGACTAAACTTTAGGCAGGGGAATGAACCCAGTTCTGTCTCCCAAGTACTTACTGATCACCTAGACTGTGCCAGGAATCTTGCATAAAGCAAAGAGAAATCAGATGGAGTCTCTGCTTCTGTTAGCTTGCCTATAAAACAAGATGCTTGAATTAGGTGATTAAGTCATCTTTTCCCAGTTCTGAGTTCTGTGATTCTTGTGATGTTGAAGTAAAATCAAGCAGTTGTTTGCAACCAAAAATTCTTCAGAAGTACTTATCAATAGCCTTCTTATGGTCAAATTGCTATATAAATTCCATCCCCTAAAGGTGCTCCCTCCAGCACTTGAATCATTAATAATGTATCATTCTTACTAACAGCATATCATTAATAACGATGTACTATTTGTACAGGGCTCCGTAGCACCAAGAACTCTTCACAACTGAGGGTCAGAGAGCACTGGTAATCTCAGCCCTATTTTTACAGGTAAGGAAACTGAGGCTGAGAGAGTTGGAGGGGGCAGAAAAAGTGCTTGAACCGGTGAAGGCTCCTTCTGCCCACACTGCCTCTCTACTTACGAAATGCTACTGTCCTTGCTGTGTGTCCAACTCATCCCTGCCTCCCTTCGTGTTTCCTTTATGGTACCCACGCACCTTGTCCACATCTAGCAGACATCTGCTTCACTCTGGAGCAGGCCACATCCCACGTCTGTTTGCTGAGCTTGGGAGGCTGCTCTTGGGTGGATCTGGGCTCTATGGACAGGCCTAAGAATAAGCAGTTAAAAAACGGTCCCACTTGCCTGTTTCCCTGGGCCCGAGCCTCCTGCAATGGCAGCTCTCTTCCCTAGGCCGGAAGCAGGAGCCCCGAGCTTGGTCCATGTTATCCCAGCATCAGCAGGCCCTGAATTGTTCATTTGAGACTCCCTGGAGAAAGCCTGTTATCAGCTGAACTTGTTCTCTTTAAGGTTTTGATCTCAATAAAGATGAATGAGTCATTTTAAGTGCTTCTGTGTGAGGCTTGGAGAGACATGTAGCCAAGGCCGCAGGGCTAGCCCCTCACCTAATCGTCCAGGAAGAGCTCCCGTAGGGACCCACCTGACGCCAGTCCCCGAGGGACATTCCCAAGAATAATGATAATAAAATGTGCTTGTTCATTTTGTTTATGGCAGTGGGACTATTTTTCAAAGCACAGCCCACTCAAACAGGTTGGGGCAGGCATGACTGAGAGAAGAGAGGATTAGGGCTGGGAACTCAGGGTCCATGGTGCTATTAAGTTGCAAAGGTCAGACTGGAATGCAAATCTCCAAACGCCAGGCCCTGTGGTCTCCACATTCTTGCAGCCTTAGACCGCCCTGTAGAGCTGGCCAGGTTTATCTTGGAGACTCTCCCTGCCCTTTAGGCGATCCAGTGCACTGCAGTATCCAGCCAGGAAACCCCAGCCTCATCGTCAAGCTGACACCTGCCTCCCCTCCGTGAAAGGCACATGTTCTGAAATTGCCCTTTTCTCCATCACCTCGTCCAATCCCTCACTGTCTTTCTAAATAGATCACAGGTCAAAGGGGAAAGTAATGGAATGTACTACATTTGCATATAGATGTGAATTGACAAATAGTTATTTAATGTGCACATCACATTAAATACTTTGGAATCCCCAAACATAGGCTTCTGGGAGAGTACAAGTTCAAGAGCTATTGCTGAGTGCACGAAATACATTATAAGGTATCTGCTTACCTCTTAAACTCCATCCTTGGGACTTCCCTGGTGGTCCAGCGGTTAAGGCTCTGTGCTCCCAATGCAGGGGGCCTGGGTTCAACCTTTAATCTTCCTCAGAGGGACGTTGATTTTCCCTAGGGTGCCAACATTTTAAAATGTTTTTTTCTTAAAACACCTTTAAGCACATCTGAGGTAAGGAATAGGTGAGTCAGGAGTGATAGTAAGAAATGGGGCAGATGGTTGGAGTAAAATGAGGCTCTCGCAGCCTGGACCTGGACAGATTCTGTCGGTGCAAGAGGCCGTCTCTGAGGAAGGCGAGGAATCACACGGAACCTGGTGAACCACCATCTGTGGCTCAGAATCTTTGGTGATACAGTTTCAGTCTTGCTGCAGTGGGCATGTCTGTCGCCAGATGAGCTTGGTTTAGAGAAGCCCCACCAGGTCCTCCGGTGAGGCCTGCGCTCAGGCCATGACCCGACCTCCAGAGCCCTCCAGGTCCATGCCCTCCCCGTCCTCACCTCGCCTCACCTCTGCCCTGCAGGTGAGGCCTGTTGGCATCTTCAGAGCATCTGAGAGCCCACAGCTGAGAATGAAGAGTATGCCTCCCTTCCCCAACAGCCGTCCTGTTGGCCTCTTTGCTCCCGCCTCTGGTTCAAGAGCCTGTTAAGATCAAGTTTCCTTTTGGTGATAGACGCTCTTCCTCTCAGTTTTGTTGAGCGTTTGTGGTTTTTTTGTTTTTGTTTTTTTTAACATCTTTATTGGAGTATAATTGCTTTACAATGGTGTGTTAGTTTCTGCTTTATAACAAAGGTGGAAAACAAAGTCAGCGTCCCCTTTTGTGATTCTCCTGAAGGCGCATCACGATTTAAGCCTCTGCAGCTGACTCCTGTTTGCACCAAGATTCTAGAGTCACCACCACAGTGTGTCCTGGAGGGGTGCTTCTCAGATGCTGGAGTGCTCCAGGATTGCCCCAGGGTGTTTGTTAAACACACGTATTCCTGGGCTGCTCCCCACACCTGCTGAATCACAATCTCTGCATGGTGGGACCCAGGTTTGTATATTTGTAAACTAGCTGCCCAGGGGGTTCTGTTGTGTAACCGAGGTCAAACCAATGACTTACAGGGGGCGAAAAGGTGGGCTCTGGGTGGGAGGCCTGGGCTATAATCCTGCTCTGCTGAGTGACTTTGGGGGAGTTACTTAACTGATCTGTGCCTCAGTTTTCTCGTCTATGAATTGGGGATGATAGTACCTCCCTGAGGGATCATTAAAAGGGATGAAAAAGGAAATGTGTGCAAATTGTTTATAGAACAGCGCCTTCACACAAGGGCTTAGTAAAATTATTCTCAAGCCCCCAACTGGAGGAGCAGGAGCTCCCAGGGTCCTACATGCTGTGTCTCTAACCCCAGAGTCTACTCTTAACCTCCACGGTCCTCTGGGCAGGCACCTGTGTCTTCTTGAAGCATCTGGCCAGTGAGCCACGCTGCAGGATGTCCCCTGCTTGTACTCTCCATTCTATCTTTCCAGTCTCCCCATGCAGCCTCTGCGCTCTTGTCAGTGTGACACAATACTTGACATAGAC